>NC_134487.1:154508426-154863426 GCF_040206685.1 Ascaphus truei
TAGGGGGGAGAGAGAGATTGGGAGGGGGAGAGAGAGATCGGGAGGGGGAGAGAGAGATGGGGGGAGAGAGATGGGGGGAGAGAGAGATAGGGGGAAGGGGGGAGAGGGATGGGGGGAGAGGGAAAGGGGGAATGGGGGAGAGATGGGGGGAAGTGGGGGAGAGAGATGGAGGAAGTGGGGAAGAGAGAGAAGGGGGAGAGAGATGGGGAGATTATAGATTTGGAAGGAACTACTGATGTGCCAATGTCTGATCGTGTGCCCATGCGTTCTACCCAGCTTGCGAGATGTAGGGCAAATAATCCAACAATACATATTCCCAAAACAATTAGTGAATCATTTAAACATTATTGTAATGCTGAAGGGGCTGTTCCTTGGCAAGATACTGTGTAATAATTGTTAAGAATCAATTTAAAAAATTGCTTTTGGGACTTTATAACCCAAACATGCATACCATGTCGTATTGCTGAAAGTTTAATAAAAAAATTATATTTTGACCTTCTTGTCATGTATTTATATATTGATTTAAGTATGTGATATAATATTGATGCACTGATTCACTATTTACCAGGCAATTAATGTTCACCATTATCAACTAGCATACTGTACAGTGCTCCCACTGCAGCAAGGGATTCTGGGAAATGACATGCAAATGAGCACACCGTGTCACCTTTTCCCTGAAAACCATTTTTACATGGAACCCTTATAAGATAAGGCTGTGTCCATGCTGCCACAGACCGCGTGGAGGTGATCACATTGCCTTAAGGCATTGATCGTGCCCATAGACAGCGCGGACGCGTGACAGCAGGAGGGAGCTCGCGCTGCACGAGAAATCAGTTGAAACTGATTTCTTGGCGTGACGGGCAGGTCACGTGAGCAGTTCGCCCAATGAGGGTGAACCAGCACAGTGACATCACTGACACGCCCCATGACACGCACCCCAACCGCACATCTAGCATGTCTGAAAAACGCACACGCTTCCGCAGGTGATGTCAAGGACGCACACGCCTCAGCGCAGGTGAAGGCTGTACCGACTCAGCCTAATGCTTGCTGTTAACACAGCTTTTAAGCACAGCATGGGATTATATGCAAAGCCAATGACATGACACTCAGAGACATGTTTCATTGATGGGTCTCATCAGTGTGAGGTTGGTTATACTGGTGTAGCACTGTTTCACCCCTCCCCCCCCTGCTCTTCAAGATGTACTACTTGTTACTGCTGTTTGTGGTGCGTGCAAACCTGTGAGGGTCCAGGAGAGCTGAGCGGTTCGCAATGTTGTGGGGAACAGGACAGGCTTTTGGTGAATTCAGACTTAGCTCATGGTGTCAGCGCCTCCAGCGTCAGTGGGCTCCTGTATTCTCAGACAGTCTCCCACCAAAGCAGACTTCTTTCACACCCCTGCCCAAGAGACTGTAAACTCAGGCAGGGGTATATGAAAAGGGATGCTTTATTGTTGTAGTCACTGCAGATGTTACACAGCGGATGCAGATGGATATCAGAGGTCCCAGGCCTCTGGCTTGTGCCGAGCTCTCTGGTAGTCATGAGGCCTTTGATCTCTTTTGACCAGTCAGCCCAGGAGGGACTGACTGGTAGGTCTCACACCCAAGCAGGGAAGAACCTGACTCACACGTCTAACCCCTAGGAGGGCAAGACCTGGACTAACTACAATTTAGTACATCCTCTCTGAAACACCAGAAGGGGAGGGCACAGGGTCTGTACCATGATTGGCTATACACAGACCCTTGTGGCACCACCTCTTCTGTCACTCAGAGTCAGCATGAGGGGGGGTCAATGCCTACAGGGCATTACGTGACAGGGGGTAGAGAGGTAGTCTGGGCCAGCCATGCTACACTGGCTTTGCAATTTTCAAGTTTGTAGGATTTACCACACACATTTTAAGTTATGGTGGGTGAAAAAGGTGACAAAAAACCTCCACCATATAGCAAATAAAAAGATCACTTATGAGCACATTCACATGTCTTAGACAGGTCTGCAACCCTGCCTTTCACTATTATCACCTAGCATACAGTGCTTCCACTGCAGTAAGGGATTCTGGGGAGTGACATGCAACTGTGCTCACTGTTAACAGAGCTTTTAAACACAGCATGGGATTATATGCAAAGCCAGAGAAACCACTCAGACATGTTTCGACCTTGATGGGTCTCATCAGTGTGAGATTTGTTGTGCAGTTGGGGTGCGTGTCTAGGGGCTTGCCGACCGCGCCTGTGCAATCAGCACGTCGGCTGCGCATATGCAAAAGGCGTTTGCTGGACTTCTTCTTTCAGTTTTAAGTTTTCTCTTTTTAATCTTCAATTTTATCCTTTTTTAGTCTCTGTACTATTCAGGGCCTCCTTGCAGTCCTCCTTCCATTTACGCACATCTGCTTTGAGAATGACAGTCTCCTGGCGTGAGACTTCCTTCTCTAGATTGAGGGTCTGAAGCTCCTTCTGAGAGACTTTGAGAACTGTATCAAGATTGACAATAGTTTCTTTAGATATGTCCAGCTCCTCAGTGAGACTGTGTAGTTCCTTTCTGGAAACTTCCAGATCTGTGCGGCAGCTGTTGGTCTCATGATGTGAGGCATCCAGTGCTCTGCGGAGTGTCTGAACCTCTTTCTGAGATACGTCCACCTCTGTCCGGACATTGTTGACCTCCTGTTGTGAGGCATTCAGCTCTACGCGAAGAGTGTGAACCTCTTGCTGAAAGACTCATCTGCTTTAGTGCCTCCCCATACTTCCGCTTCAGCTTAGTCATCATTTTATCAGATTGGCTTTGCTTTTCATCCATGCTGGAAATAGTAGCGTTTGCAGTATCTAGCTCAGTCTTGAGATCGTCCAATTCTGTTCCAGATTCAGAGTACATTGCGAGGACCGTCTTCTGTAACTCAGCATTATCTTCTCTCTCAAGTTTCAATTGTTCTCGAAGTAGATCACAGTCACGCCTGGCAATTTTCAGGACGTCTTCAGGGCTGGTCAAGGGATCGTCACTCACTGGTTCCGGCTCCGCTTCCCTGGGATGACTGGTTGAGGGTTCTTCACTGTTGGCACCAGACAGGCACTTCTTTGGAATACACGACTTCTGCCTTGGGCCCTCTGGATATTCGGTTATCCGCGGGACGAATTCTCCATTTTCTCTAGGCTGCAGGGCATCTCGGTCCCCCTTTTTCTCCACAGGATCTGCGGACGTGTCTGTTCCTTCAACGGTACATGAAGAACCGCTTTTCTTTTTTCGCCTTTTTGTTTTGGATGACACCGTCCCTTCGGGGATACTGGGGTCTCCATCTTCAGTTGAAATTTTAGCAGCGTCACTGGATCCACCCGGCTTTTCTTGCAACTGTAATAGCTGATGGAAATATTCGGTGATCCACTGCTCCCGCTCTTTCTCCTGCTGATCATATTCGTCATCATAGGGAGCAGTCTTTTTGGTTTGTACCGAGTTTAGGCACCCCCACCATTCTTGGGGTGTTTTGTGAGTGTGACTCGGTTTGGGTTCCCCATAAGAGATGTCTTCCTCCTCATCGGACTGGAAGGGCCACTCTTCCGCGGGGTAGGGTTCATTACAGGAACACTGTATTTTGTCCTCCAATTTGGGGCTATCAGGTATATTTTTCTTCCTGACCTCAGGAGGCGCTATTGCAGCTGTTGTCACTATTTGCTAGAACCCCAAATGGTTGTAGTCCTACAGGTGGGCATATTTTGCTTGTAGAGGTCGTAGCTCTCACAGGCCTCTCTGTAGACTTTTTCTTCCCTTGGGTAAGTTTTACAATATTAGCAGTACTGTGCATGCATTCACTCTCATCGTCTGAATAAGGCCTGAAGGGACACTGCTCCGTGTGGTGGAGTTCTTTACACCAGGAACAAATTTTCTTCCCTATTTTTACAGAGTCTGTATTTGACTTCAGCTGGGTGGCCATTTTAAATTCCCAGGGTTCTATTTCTTTAAATACAATGCTTGCTAGCTGCCCATTTTCTGGCTTCAGCAAAAGCATTTGCTTTAAACCATTTACTTGCTATGTGCAATCCCTCCGCTTCAGCAACCGAATTTGGTTTTCTGCTTGAGTTCAGTAATTTTCAGTCTCATCTTTGGGTATTATGGCATTCACTCTTCACACTTTGGTTGCCTGTTTTACTTCCAGGATACATAGGCAGACTTTTTTTACTTGCAGAAAAAAAAACATTCTTTGAAGTGGAATATTTCTTTCACTCCCGGCAGGATAACTCAATACTCAGCAATTGGCTTTGGAATACCTTTTACACAGTTCAGCAATCCCTTTTTCCCCTGTAGGGCAATTTTACACTCAGCATTTGTTTGCTGAAAATTCCCCTGCTTCAGCACAGTCGCATCAATTTTCACACTTTTCTGCATATACTCCATTCACAGCTGGTAGTCCTATGCGGTGTGGCAACCTTTATTTGCAGAATCAGTACCGCTCATGGGTCACCATCTGTATTCACTGCTTCAGCTAAACATTTGAAAATAACAAACGACTATCCCTTTCAAGGGCTAACTCACTTCTTGAACCCTGACTATGGCTGGAAGGCAAACCCCCTATTTCAATTACCATATTACACTTTATTGTGATAGGCAAATAAGGTTTTACCTGCTTCAGCAGTCTCTCTCTCCTCTTGGGATTGGGGAAAAGAGTCCATCTGTGGTTTTGTAAGTTTCAGTGCAGTGGTGTGTATCACTTTAACTCTGATCTCTGCTGCATGAGATTTTTTTTTTTTTTTTTTTTAAGTTGCTCAGACTGTTTGTAGGCAAAAAGCATAAAAAAAATTTCACAGAAAAAATCTCCGGTCCTTTTTAACTTCAAAGACCACCTCTCGTCCCACTTCGGACACCATATGTAGGCGGACGCTCAGAGAGGTATGCAAGGGAGTCTGGTTATAGTGAAATTAAATAAGCCTTTTATTGCGCCTTTTCCTTAACATCAGGAAACCATCCAAACAAGGGGTAAACAAAGCTTCTATTCACTTGGGAGTATTTCTAGTGAAATACTATGCGGTTCACAACTCCCTTAGATAAGCATGTCTCCCAGCCCCAAACATATAGCATGAAATAAGCAGAGATAGAAAGTCTCATAAATGAAAGTCTTATCTGTTCCTTGTGGTTTGGAGGGAAAATCTTCTGTCCCTGGTTCAGCTCCCTTATCCTCAGGGTGTGTCAGCATTCAGGTTTAGATGTTTCCCCTGTGTCTTGAAAGCAGCTCTGCTGTTTCTTCTGGCAGGGCTCAAGACTGTTTGTCTCCAAGTTCAGCTCAGGTGTGAGCTAAGGAGTCTCACTTCCTGTCTCAAAAGACAGGCTTTTCTAAGCAATCTAATCAGGGAGGTGGTGTTTGTTAATTGACTACCAGCAGTTAACCACCACACTGCTGGATTAGAGGCACATTACTTGAACAGGGATAACTCCCCTGTTACAATTATCTAATACACAACTGATTTATAAAAAAAAAACCAAATAGGATGTTTAATGAAATGCTAATTTTACCACATCAGCAACATTTTCCGTCCTAAACTCAAACTGATCATGAAGATGCGCCCTTAGGCTACGGCCCCTGCGTCACTGCGTGCACGCGCACATCGGAGCACCTGGCGGCGCGTGCACCAGTTAATGCCGCGATCTGAGGTCCTAGGGTCACGATGGGACGCATGGCAGGGGGAGCAAAGACAAGATTTTTGGTGGGGGCGCAGCCATGACGTCACGCGGCTGGTTTGACATCATTGGCGGAACCACCGCAGTGACGTGGCCACCGCGCCAAAGGTCAAATATCTTGACTTTTGAAAATGTGGTTGCGCATCGCGCTTCCTGCAGGCGCGCGCAAGTAGTTACTTGGGCCAGCCCCGTAGAGGGCCGTGCTTTGTGTGCGCCGTGCACGAGCCGCGGTCAGCAAGGACATGGCCTTACTGTCTTCTCCCCAGGGCTCTAACAACTACAATAACGAGTTTAATTAGCAGAAGCAGTGCAGCAAAATCCCTGATACTTTTAACTCAATGGTTCTAAAGACAATAATATCTTCTAAAGATGCAATTGTGATGGTATTTTTTTTTCATGTTATAACAGAGACCATTGTGGGGATATTCTTTATTAACAGGGAAACTTCCAGTTGTGCACGAAGACTTCCTAAAGTAGCCATTGACAACAGGCATAAGAAAAAATTACTCGTAACTACATCAAGGTACCGAACCTATATTGTATTTAATAGGTTAATATTGTTTTCCAGTAAGGGCAAATTCATAAGTAGTCTTGGCTTTTTTCAGTTTGTATTTTATAAAGTTGTAACTTAATAAAGAAGACCGTAGCAGGACCAGTGTATATCCTTTATGTATGCACTGGGGGTAAGGGAGAGGGGAACCCTCACTCAGCCTATATGCGAATATTAGTTTATTGTAGGAGCGGTGCTAATCTGGGATAATGGTTTATAACAATGTTTCCCAACTCCAGTTCTCAGGGAACCCCAACAGGTCAGGTCTTAAGGATTTCCCTGCTCCAGCACAGGTGGCTCAGTCAAAATGACTGAGCCGCTGATTGACCCACCTGTGCTGGAGCAGGAATATCCTTAAGACCTGATCTGTTGGGGTTCCCTGAGGACTGGAGTTGGGAAACACTGGTTTATAACAACAACAGAAGAGGAAGATCCCAGGTAGTGAAGCACTCAAATGTCCATGGATAGTAGTAGCAGGGAAATGAGTAATGAAACCGTTAATGTGTCTCCCGTGGATATACTGTAGGGAACCTTTAATAGGGTACTTTACTTACACAGATCTATGTTAGCACAAGATCGCTATACATACAGGTGATAATCTAGGCTGCCTAAACAGAACTTTGTTAAATTGAGAGAATTTCTTCAGATAAGGCGTAAGGGACATTGTAGAACAGGGGTGGGGAACCTTTTTTCTGCCAAGGGCCATTTGGAGATTTGTGAGAAGAAAAAATTATCAATAGTGGCGCTCAAATTATCAGTGTGCAACAGAATAATATCATCGCAATAGTGAAAAAACAATTGTTAATATACAGTACAAACACATTCGTCGGATGCTGCTGTGACCCAGTGAGGGATTGCTCTCTTAATCCCGTGCAGAGTTGATGAAGTGGTGATCATTGGGAAGCGCAAACATGTGAAGACAGAAAATAATGTTCTGATATTGCAATATTGTTTAAATAATAAACGTGAAGATGTCTTCTTAAGGTCTATACTGTATATAGAATACTCACAAATGTGAGGATGGATGTGTGTTCGTAATGGTATCTTTAAGTGATGATCCGCCAGCTGCGGAGGAGGTAGGTCTCTGCCTCAATGGAAGTATGAGCTGTGGTACCTATAGTAATGAACAAAAGAACCGGGCATAGTGCAGACTGTATACAAATTTAGAAAAGGTAAGTATAATGCAATACACTCACATGGTATTAGACACGCATTTAGATCACACAAATTGATCTCGGCTGCAGGATGAATAAAACTTTCTGCTTCCCCTGGAGTTTGCCTGCCTGTTTGGCGTGCGTCTCACGGATGCGTCTCAGCGATTCCGGATGTGACGTCAGCGGGATCCAGGGGTTCCGGTCGGCAGTGTGATTCGTCTGTCAGCGTCACTCTACGCGTTTCACCTTCCTTGGTTTCATCAGGAGTGTCGATGACATGATACTGAGGACTTATATACTCTCAACTATCATCTGATAGGTTAATAACTAATTGGATAATCATTTTTAAAGTGGTAGAGTGAATGAGTATGCTAAGAATTGCCGATATCATAATATACTTTCTCCACATCACACATATGTGGAGCTCAAATGTAGAAATTAACAACAACATGACCATTTATTAAAATACATATTAAAGTAAAATATTAAAACATTATTAAGTACAAAATGTACTTATCGTACACATAATTTATTTAGCGATCTAGCATATTACTGGCTAATATATGTAAACAGTAGAAGAATCTAAGAGAGGAACAAAGAACTGTAAATAGGTCACATAATTCAAGAATTGCATTACAAGAACGGTTTGATATCAAATTCTAAATTTAGACCTGAGGGGGGTATAGTTTGGAGTTCATACATCCAATATGATTCCCTCTTTATTAGAGCTAGATTTCTATTTCCCCCTCTCCAGTGCGGCATAACTTGTTCTATTGCTTTAAATGTAAGACCTTGGGGGTTAGAATTAATTGGGGGTTGGATCCAAAATCCATTTGGATATTTATAATATCATTCGAGGGCCATACACAATTATCAACTTAAAAATTAGCCTGCTATATTTGGTCAAACATTTAATTAACTACCCCTAATGTGATGGCTGGAACTGCTTCTCTTTGGTGAAGCGTGTGATGTTAGCTGGTATTGATGATGTTGCTACTCGCAACTGGTTTTCCAGGTTTGGGTGGGTGACTGACTGACTGACACTTGTGTGACTGAATGACACTTGGGTGACTGACTGAATGACACTTGGGTGACTGACTGAATGACACTTGGGTGACTGACTGAATGACACTTGGGTGACTGACTGAATGACACTTGGGTGACTGACTGAATGACACTTGGGTGACTGACTGAATGACACTTGGGTGGGTGACTGACACTTGGATGGGTGGGTGACTGACTGACACTTGGGTGACTGAATGACACTTGGGTGGGTGACTGACTGACTCTTGGGTGGGTGACTGACTGACTCTTGGGTGGGTGACTGACTGACACTTGGGTGACTGACTGAATGACACTTGTGTGACTGACTGACTGACACTTGGGTAGGTGACTGACTGACACTTGGGTGGTGGGTGACTATGACTGACTGTGGGTTGGTGTCTGTATACACACACCAATAGGAGCGGGGGGGGGGGGAAATCACACACTCTCTCTCTCTCAGACCCTCTCACTCATACACTCACTTTCAGATACTCTCTAAATAAAAATAACAATCAGCTGCAAGAAGTGGCAATTTGAGATGCATGAGGGACGGTCTGACAGCTTAGATCACACTGAGTCATTTTATGGGGCACAGATTATTGGAAGGCAGGGGGTGTCTACAAAAGTTAATCATACAAAATGTATTGAAGTCAAGGAGACCAATGATGCTGGGATTAGGCGTCAGGCCTGGTGGTGTCCCAGAGCCCTCCTGCCCTTCCCCTGTCAGGGCCCTGCATAGCTCCCTCTCATCTTACACTACGGCACTACGGAGCAGGTGCCCTCCTCCGCCGCTGCTGCTCGTGTGGGGAGGAGAGGAGGGAATGAGGTGTCTCTCCCTCCGCAGACTCGTTCTTCTATCCCCCAAGCCTCTTATACCCCCCCCATCCCCCAAGCCCCACTCCTCTTATACCCTCTCCCCCCCCCCCCCCCGGAGCGCTGCTTTCCCGCGCCGCCCTGGTGATACTCAGGTCCTTTATATTGGAAATCTGAAACGTATATAATTCCATTTACTGTAGCGGTTATATAAGGGAATATGGTGCAATTGTTTCCTTTTAACGGTCAATTTTTTCTTACCCTTCCTATTTAAATGAACATGATGTGGGTTAATATGTTCTATACAAAAGATCTAAAAAATAACTTAACATATATGTAATTGGCTCAATAGGAAGTTAGTTTTAAGAGACTATAAAGGGCTCTGCAGAAGTGGGTATGGATGATGATCGTAAGTATGGGAGATGTGTCACCTCTGTTGAAGGGTGTGATGCTAGAGAAAGGAAGATACATCTCTATGAAAGAAAACCGGAAGCGTGAGTATTAACCAACACAGTGTGGAGGAAGTTACCTAGGGTCAGGGAGAGTATCTTAACTATTATACATATATGTAATCACACTGTGAATAAAAAGTGTACATCAGTCTTTGTTTTAAATTTGGCGCCTGACACTCCCGCTTCTAATGGTTAGGTTAGGTTCCACTAAGCCACTAATAAGTCAAAGGCTCAAAGTTATTGTTTACTTCAAAGGCCCATCCTTTGTCTTTTATAAACAATAAATAAGAACAGAAACATTTGTAATAAACTGGAGGTACTTTGACATGCAACATTTCCCCTGGTATGGGGGAAATCCCTCCTTGGACCAAACTGGACTAATTGCAGTGACATGTTTTAGTGGTTAATTCTGAGTGATTGTTGACTAATATATATATATATATATATATATATACACACAGTTGTATTTACATTTGTATATATATATATATATATATATATATATATATATATATCAGAACAAAACAAAGATAATAAAGGAGCGCCTAATAAAACAACCTGCCTAACCGTGAGTAGGTAGCTTACTGTGTTAAAACAACCTATGGGGTGGCCAAGGGAGGTTAATATAAAATAGAACCTATGTAACTATAAGATAAAACATGTTATAACAATAATAATTTTAATATAGAATATGCATGACGAAAAAATGTAATGAAAAAATATAAAATATAAAAAATATATAAAAAATATATATTCAATGGAAAAGTCCCAAAAAAACCTTTAAAAAAAAAAACCTTAAAAAACCTTAAAAATCACAGAGTCCCGTTCCAGATGAATGCATCCAGGTATAGGCAGCCCGTTTGAAAGGGATCACAACTCCCTATGGATACCTATGGAAGAAAAGAGAAAAAAACAGGCGCACACCTAGTGCATTAAAGTATAACAATAAGTTTATGGAACATTAAAAACAGACAAATGCCCACTCACAAGTGTAACGGTAATATATGCAGTTATGAGATAGGCCCTCATAAGCCAGTGGTAGCGTCCGGGTCAGCAATGGTGTCCTCTCCTACACACACGTTGTGCGGTCTCCTTCTACCGGAAGTGATGTCCACCCGGTCTGGTGCCCCGCAAAAGGAAGTCCCTCCAGGAAACCGAGCCTTCGCCTGCCTGCTTCTGGCTGCTGCACCACCAGGGGAAACAGAGATGTGTCCGCTCTTCTGTTTGGCTTAGCCTCTCACAGTCTGCGTTCGTCTTAGTCCGTGATAAAGTTCTCAGTGGGAAAGTGCCTCCTCTGCCTTAGCCACGCCCTACGCGTTTCGTCATCTATGATGACTTCTTCAGGGGAACCCATTGGTTGTAACCCCACAGTATTTATAACAAGGTTAATTTGCATACACAATTAGAATAATTGAAACAATTAAAACATTAGTTACATAATTTAAACCAGTCCATTGGTTCAAATTTTAATGCTACACTAATCGCAATGGACAGGTTATGAGGACCACACTGTATTTGCAGAGAAATAAGATATAGCTCATGTGATATTAAATGTGTATATATATTTATACTTCAATTGATATACCTATTCGGACAGTAATTGAAAGGAATTAAATATATTGGAACAACATATGATAATAAACAAATTTACATATTTAAAATAAAATGAAAATAATTTTTTGTGTCTAAATTCGAATAACCATTATATATTAACAGTATTTTTACAAAAATAGTTAGCAGTGTTTTACAAAATTTAATTAAGAAGTCTCAAGAATTGGAGAGTACTGATGACAATGAATACTAACTACCCAATTAACCCCTTACATCCATGGTCAGCAATTAATTTGCTACAGAATATATCCAAACCAGGTTTAAGGTAACATATGTATACCTGTTGTTGATCCATTAGTGATAAATCAATATCATAGATTACAATTGGAGTCAGGAGTACAGCAAAGGTTGTTGTTAAACAAGGACAGAAGAATCCTCAACATGATAGTATATGTACCTAAATGATTGACCTAATATAAATATGTGAAAGTGCTGTGTGCTTTGAATGGTGTATGTATTGAAGACTTGAGTAAAGTGTATGTAATGGTGTAATGATAGTGTGGATTAATAAATAAAAATAATGAATAAAAATTGTGAATATGTGTGTATATATATAGGAATGACTAAAGTGACTCTAATTATACCAATGTGAATGTGATACAAAACTAAAAATAATAGAATGAGACCAGTTCTGGACTTCAACAGACACATCCACAATATGATGCATTAAAGGAATATATAAACCTATAATAGGGTTATTTATACCATCGCTTTTAAAGATTGTGTGGGAAGAAATATTTGAAGACCTGACATGTCACCATAGTTCAGAGGGAGTGCTATAAGGCACTCAAACCAGACCTCCGAAGGATCACCCGCCATGAGTGATCACACTATAATGCTAATGTCAATATGGTCATTGTGTCCCTTTGGGTGTAATGTATCCAAAATATACATCCAATAAGTCTCCCTCATACACAATCTTTTGAAACGATCCCCACCCATAAATGTAGGGGGGATATACTCAATGCCCATAACTCGTAGGGACCTTGGATCTTTTGAATGTTCATTACAATAATGGCGGGAGAGGTTATGTGTTTGGCACCCATTTATTATATTTCTTCGATGCTCTAAAAAACCTCGTGCTTAGGGCTCTTGATGTGTGGCCTACAAATTGTAGTCCGCACTCACATGATATCAGATAGATAACATATTCACTAAGACAATTGATGTATTCTGATATATCATGTGAGGTGCCATTGGAATAAGATTTAAATTTATTGGTTTTTATCAAGTGTTTGCACGTTAAACATCTGCCTCTCCCACATCCAAAGTTTCCCTTTACCCTGATGGGAACAGAACCATCCACTCTTAAATTATTAACTACCTTTGATGTTTTTAATTTGCTGGAGCAATCATTGTTTTGATACTCCTTGCTTTCCTAAAGATCACAGGAGCATGTTTTGGCAAAAGGTGACCAATTTCTGGATCGCTGACCAAAATGTTCCAATGGTCATTAATTACTTTTTTAATTTGTTTGGCAGACTGATTAAACTGTGTAATAAATTTAGGTACAGAACCTTTAGATGTAGCCTTATTTTTAAATGTTGTTTTTCTTTTGGATTTTTCCAACAAAGATGCACGATCCAGTAAACTAGCATCTGAAAATGATTTATTGACAATTGCCATATCGTAGCCTTTTTCCTGGAACTTAAATGAAAGATCTGTACCCTGGGTATAGAAATCTATGTGACAGTTGCGTCTTAATCTGTAGAACTGACTTTTTGGCACATTATCTAACCATTTTTTGTAATGATTGCTACCATATTGTAGGTAGCTGTTCGCATACACACTAAAATGATGCAGAATTGTGAGGAACGTTTAGCCAGAAGGAATAAGCTTACAAACATTGTAAATGAGGACACCACTGATATTGTGGAGAACAATATAGATCTCAAAAATAATTTTCAAGAATTGGAGAATTACACGAAAGATGAAACAAGAAATTGGTTAGACCTACTTTCTCTCCAGAACTATATAGATATCAAGCTAGTTCCAAGAGGTTTAAGAATAACAAAAAAAAAACGACATTTGAGGCACCTGAAATATTCACAAAAGAGTGGAATGCTATTTTGGAAACATGCTCAGTGTCTCTTATTAACCTCTTGATCTCTTATAGAAAAGAAAGATTGGAGAAAGTAGGGAAGGAGATAGCTCAAGTACAAGAAATTATTAAACCATTTGAAGATACAGAGGAATTCATCCGATTGGATGAAACAGTACACAAAAGGGTAATGTCATTTGAGAAAGAAATCATAGATAGAAAAACAAATAAACTCAAACGTGATAAAGATGACTGCGCAAATGATAGAGTAAGAAATTGGAGAAGGAAGGGTGACTCTTTCCAACATCGTAGGTATGGTAGATCCAGCTCAGGTTATAGACATGAGAATAGAGATTCCAAAACAAATAAGAAACCTATATTTAATGAGAAAGAAAAAAAATGAAATTATTACATTAATTAAAGAAGCTAGGATGGATAGGAAAGAAAAGGAACATCACAAGGTCACTCCTACCACTTCCTCTGCAAGTTGTTCCACCTCCAATCGGTACTCTGTGTTGGGGGACGGTTGTGAGGATAATGGGGAGTCCCATGAACAAATTGCAGTGGAACATAGGGAAGGAGCAAGATCAAAAACTAGCACTAAGGGTTCTAACTCAACAAACTATACTTCACCTAATAAATCAAACAAATCCAACTCTTTTTTAGAACAGAGAGAAAAGGAAAAGAGATATCCACTTTGGGAGAAACAGAATCAACAACTACCCTGAAGAAAAAGAGATTCAGGGGAGTCAGAGGAGGAGCAAAGAAGCAAGGACAGAAGAAAATGAAGATGATGGTAGACACACAACACAAACACGGTATTTACAATCTTTCATCACATACACTCACTCCACATCACATATCACTATTAGCCAAAGGTCTCTCATATGCCCCAAATAGTACACCTAATAGGTTTGACCTGTTCGTGGACTTGAATAGATACATCCGCAAGTTAACTCTGATGCGACACTTCACCCAAAAAGGAGATGACAATTTGGAATTCGAATTCAATACACAAGAAAAAGAATGCATAAATGCCCTGACTTCTTTCTTGGTGGAATCAGACTAAATAGGTAACAGACCAAATAACACACAAAATGTTAGTGTTACTGATAGATTAATGGGTCCATCCTCAAAAAGATTAATACTTGATAATCAGGATCTAGCTAATAATTCACTTTTGGACATTACAATACATGAGGAAGATTCAAATACATTGTTAGATTCCAATTCATGCCCAATTGAAACAGATCAGGGTACTCTATTGAGATGTAAATCATCACCATTTGTCCCTAAATCAACATATTTCCCTTACCAATCAAAGGGCAACTTTATTGAAACATTCTATACAGTAGTCCTGAGGGACCTAGAACAGTTGTGTCTTAATAATGTAGAACTGAAATATAATAATCTTACAAAAGAAGAAAATCAAACTTTATTAAATATAAAAAATAGTAGTGATTTAATTGTCCGCCAAGCAGATAAGGGGGGGGCGATTGTCCTACAGGATCGGGCAGATTATCTTTGTGAGGCCCATCGCCTCCTCCTTGACACCACATCATATCAGACTCTCACTGAGGACCCCTCTGAGGGTTATCAGTTGGAATTCTGGAATCTCCTCCAGGGAGCATTCACTGAAGGGATTATTTCTAAAATAGAACACAAGTTTTTATACACCAAACACCCTAGAACCCCCATTTTCTATCACATTCCTAAATTGCACAAAGATATAGTGAAACCACCAGGGAGGCCTATTGTGTCGGGGATTGGCTCGATGACGTCCAACGTGTCCCAGTATGTGGATTATTATTTACAGCCTCATGTCATTAAATTGCGCTCATACATACGGGACACGTTGCATGTCATTGACTCCATCTCTGACATCAAGTGGAAAGATACCTATCACTGGGTTACATGTGACGTATCTTCACTTTACACTTGCATTGAGCACTTAAAAGGTATCCAGGCAATTAGTCACTTTTTAGAGTTAGACCCCAATTTGCACTCTTCACATAGGTTGTTTCTATTAGCATGTACCAAATTTATGTTGAATCACAATTATTTTCTATTTGGCAACACATATTATTTGCAAATCTGTGGAACGGCCATGGGAGCCAAATTTGCTCCCAGCTATGCTAACCTCTATATGGGACTGTGGGAGAGTACCCATGTGTGGGGGGATGCTGTGCTGGGGTCGGGGTTGGTTTTCTATGGCCGCTTCATAGATGATATTCTTATTATTTGGGATGGTGAGAGGGGAATCCTGGAGGAGATTTTGGAATCCTTCAATGATAACAATATGGGGTTGAAATTTACATACAACATACACCCAGATACTATAGTATTTTTAGATTTAGAGTTATTTGTGGGTCCTCAAAATGTTATTCACACAAGAACACATTTCAAAACTGTGGCTGCGAACAGCTACCTACAATATGGTAGCAATCATTACAAAAAATGGTTAGATAATGTGCCAAAAAGGATTACTTTTTATATGATATCTATATAAGATATATATATATATATATATATATATATATATATATATATAAGATAAGATATATAAGATGATATCTTATGAGGACTCTTGTGATAAGTGATGGGGCAGAAACAAATGTATCTCAAAAAAAGAACTGAGATAGATCTATACAGATCTCTATGGAATAATGCATCACCAGTATGTCTACTCCATGCTTTACTCATATGAGATGCCCAAGTCATGCAATTCCTGAAAAACAATATTTCTTACAGTACTAATAACCCTGAACTAGAAATAATATAGCTGGTCATCCAGCGATTGTCCAAATGTATATTAATGCAATTTCTAGCTAATGGGTATTATTATTAACAAATGCTATGATAATAATTGCAATACAATGTATGTTTGTCTGATAGCTTAACTTTCTTTCTTTGTGATCTTATATGATTGATTAGCAGCTAAATCATGTTACCAACTTTTAATAGGTAATACACCTTTAAGACAAGTTTATTCTCTTGTACAGCAGTGAGGTGTTTTAGCAGCATATGCGCATGTCACGATTGGGCACTAGTCAGGGCCAATAGATCGCGCTATTTTTGGTGTGTAAGGGCAAGCATGCGCAGTTAGAAGCTTAGAAACCATATACACTAGAAGGATTTGCCATCTCCTTCATGACCGAGTGGAGGGCGACGGGGACGCTGACGTATGACGTCACGGACATGCGCATTTGCATCCGTGATGCACGTTTTTTGCCCTCAGTGCCCTAGATCCGGCCAGGAAGAGTTTCCAATACTTCCCCTCATGGTTAGCCTTAGGATGGAGCATTACAGGTGACAGCTTTGCCACAGTCGCACCCTTATGATGTCATGCGCATGCGCAGTACCCCGTTAGTGATATCAAACTGCCAGTACTGCCCTCTTATGGGTAGGAGCCTAGGAAATACATCCCTACTATTGGCCTTTGGCTCATGATGCCTCCATGACATAGCATGTTTATGCAGTGATACACACCCTACTTCATGTGTTACATATTAAACACTACAGGTGTCTACAATCACCAGCCTAATTAAATCCCTTTTTAAGGTGCATGTTACACTGCCCACTGTACCACTCCCAGTAGAAGGCTAAGGCCGAAACGCGTAGGAGCAGGTCCAGTTGGCAGGATCCCCTGTTTTGTCCCTTCTCTAGGACTCGTTCATGTGCTGTGAGCTTTGCTCCTTGACTCCTCCATAGACTGTGCTGAGTACCTGACATGAGGTGAAGTATTACTTATCTGCTGCTACAGACTAAGGTGTGCTCTATTGGACTATTCATGTGTTTTTTCACAGTGAGACTGCTGATATTGTGATGCTTTACACTTGTCCCCAGATTTAGGGAGACTGCAGCATTTTTGTTATTCAGTGTAACAGCCACCTTATTTAGCCACCGTTTTGTGTCTGTTAGTAGCTATACTTTATACACCCTGTCAGGTACTTTCCAGCATTCATATGTCTATTTAGACCTTTGTATTGTCTTTCAGGGTAACTCCCTGATTAGAGGTTAAATCAAGTCTGCACTTTTCAGGGGATCCATGCCTTGTTTTAAATTTTCTGTGCTTTAATTTTACTTTATGTTCTGTGACATTTTTCAATAAACATTGTGGTTTTGTATTGTCAGGCATACTAGAGTGCTTTTATTGGGGCTCTTTTTTCTTTTTTGCAATAATTTATGCCCTTATAGCACCACCGACAGATGACTACATCTAAATTTACCTTGTCGGTTGTATAGTTGCCATTATTTGTCTCATGGATGCGGGGTCACTTCTTTTTCTCACAAATATATATATATATATATATATATATATATATACAGGCATACCCCGCTTTAAGTACACTCACTTTAAATACACTCGCGAGTAAGTACATATCGCCCACTAGGCAAACAGCAGCTCACGCATACGCCTATCATCACGTCCTGAACAGCAATACCGGCTCCCTACCTGTACCGAAGCTGTGCGCAAGTGGGGAGACTATAGAGCCTGTTACAAATGCGTTATTTACATCAGTTATGCACGTATATAACGATTGCAGTACAGTACATGCATCGGTAAGTGGGAAAAAGGTAATGCTTCACTTTAAGTACATTTTCGCTTTACATACATGCTCCGGTCCCATTGCGTACGTTAATGCGGGGTATGCCTGTATATATATATATATATATATATATATATATATATATATATATATATATATATATATATATATATATATATATATATATATATATATATATATATATATACACACATACATACATGTAGAGGTATCAGTACCGTGTTAGCCGAGCTTCAATAATCAAAAAATAAATAGATGATACCGTTCTGTGGCTAACGAAATGCTTTTATTTGTGCGAGCTTTCGAGATACACTGATCTCTTCTTCCGGCGATGTTACAATGAATGAAGCAAGGATAACTTAAAAACAGTGTCTCTTGGAATACAAGAATAACGTTAAAAAAAATTATTGAAATATACTTCGTGTTGACCCTTAGTATATATATGTGTATATATATGTGTGTACATATATATATATATACACACATATATATACTAAGGGTCAACTCGAAGTATATTTCAATAATTTTTTTTAAGTTATTCTGTAAACCAGGTGAGCTGAGACTTGTGAGGGGTTTGGCTTCCTCTTGCAGCTCCCTTGTGTCTAATACCACTGGGTGTTCCGCAAGAATTTCCTCCGCCTGAGCCCCTCTCCCTCTCCCTCACCCCTTATCTTTATTGGCTGTGTGACGAGGACAGGGTGGGCTAAGGGTAAATAAAACACTTAATTGAAATGTATTTTGTAACGCCTCAAAAAAACATTGAGTGAATTTAGACTTGATTGTGACTCCCACAGTCAAAATCAAAGCTACAGTTTATCCTAGACCTCTGTAGAAATACAACACGTCACATATGCACATTGCAGCTTGAAGAGGCGTCATTGAAATGGGAGTATGGGTTTTTTACGGGCAGAGCTTTCAGGCACAGCCAGCAGAAGTACTGATTGCAGCACGTGCACGTCATCTTGTTACATCCATCTATTTTCTGTTTTGGAGAAAAACAAACAATGACAATAATATTAATCTGCACTGTTCGCGTGCTGCCGCCATGTACCATTATCACAGAGGGTTGAATTGATGGGCAACATAGAAATCACAAATAATGCCAACAACCAATAACAGAACAGTAACTCTACCGACAATTAAATTGTTTTTATATTCTCCATGTGCTCAGAAATTGATGCATGTTGTCTATTTATTGTTTTTATGTTCATCTGTACAGAGATATATATATATATATATATATATATATATATATATATATATATATATATATATATATATATAGAGAGAGAGAGAGATATACAGAGATATAAAGAGAGATATATATACAGAGATTGTCCTGGAACTAGATACCACATTTCTGTCTCCCTTTGCAGCTCGTGGGATTCATGTCACCCTGGTTTAGCTGCCTGTTATTTTCCCTGTCCCAGCAGCTAGCTGCATGTGAAAAGGCAACATTATTGTTACATGTTGTTTACACAGCCCTAGTCAGTGTTGGTTGCCTGAAGTCTCCTATTCTCCTAGCTGAGAGTGGGCTATTCCTACCCCCTGTCCTTGCTGACAGTTAGTATAGTCTCACTTCACTTCTAGTGTGACACTTGCCCCTCACTTCCTTTTCATCCTGGACTCTGAGGGAGTACCTGCCTGCTATTTGCCCCAGCAATGCCTTTCTGGTTTACACTGCCTTATCTTTGGTACACTGCACTTCAGACAGAGAAGCACTCTCTACCCACACTTCATCCTCAAGTACCTTTCTTCCTGTGATTTTCCCTCAAAAAAACTAAGAAAGACAAAAGGACTTGTTGTGCTTTGGAAGAGGGAAGGCATGAGTTAAGCTTACTGGAATTATTCATACATCATTCGTGACCCTGGTTCCAGGAAAGAGATATATAGAGAGCGATATACAGAGAGAGAGAAATATATAGAGAGATATATACAGAGATAGAGATAGATATAGATAGAGAGATTACCACCCTAGAAGAAGTCTTAGTGGGCGAAATGCGTTTGTGGTACTTTCATGCTGCTGGCCCTTCATCTGGACACTTTAATTTGTTACCCTTTGATGTAGCTGTTTTTTTGTGATTGTGGTCACGTTTATCCAGGATCTCCTTGTCATCCTTGCTATACAGGAGTTGAGTATATCACTTTTATATACTATTGTTATCTTTCAGTTATCATACTGTTTTGCAGTATATGGGTCTCTCTCCTGTACATGTTTCCATTGAGTTTTTGTGTTTGGGTCACTGAAGTACCTTCATGTCTGCTGTCATGTGCTATATTTATAGTTTTATGCCCTTAGGTCTTTCCATTACAGTGCCCCATACACTAGCATAGTATGCCTGGTATATTTAACCACTCTGTTTATTTTTTTCCTTTAGAGGTCATTTTCTTTTTTGGTCTCCTATAGGTCTATTGTTCATTATCTCCTTTATACGACCGGCCGGTTGTGGATCACTATGGGTACTTTATCCCCATAGTGGTTTCATTTTTTGAGGTTTTGTTCATTATATGTTTTGTATCTTATGATAGCTTAGTTTTCTTGGGGTTATTATAATATAAATGAAATTTTTTTTTTATTGTCCCATGTTAATCTATTGGGTTTAGCTAGGCAGGGTTCCAGTCAGCTGTTTTTTGTTTTCCTTCATATTTTGATTTAATAAAACTATTATTATTATGAGAAACCCACTATTTGGAGTTTCGAAACGCGTTGGAGTTTTTTTGGCATCGCAGGGACACCGTAGCAGTGAAATCTGATTGGTGACGTCAGCAGAGGAGTTGATCGACCAGACTCTGGCAGCAAGCAGACTCCGAGCATAGAAGGTGATCCTCCTTCAGTGACTGGCGTAATTCACCCCACGGCGAGCGGTTTACCTGGCGAAAAGACCCTTAAACAAATGCGCATGTCCTAGTCACTTTTGGTGAGTAGGATTCTAATTTTTATTAAGGCGGAGCAAGTTTCAAGATTCAAGTGCAGAGGCACATGGAAGTTTTTATTGTAGTTATTGTGTTTTTTATAATGTATGGTTCAATTGTCTTATATTAAACTGCTCTCTTTATTTATAATCCATTGTTGTCCCTGGGTAATGCACCATTGCAGTGTTGTCTGCATGTTTTGTCATTTTTTTTTGAGGTAATCATCCAAGCGAAGAACTGTGTCTACAATCCTATCCTTATCCTTGCCTCAGCGTCACAGGAGTTTTTTTCTTTCACAATTCCAAGTCTGGTTGGGAGATACCAGAATAACCTCTTTGGGCAGCTCCAGGACTACCTATTGGACTTTGTATCACAGGTTTTTAAAATATCATTGTGTGCATGAGCGCTATTTTACACCTATATTTTTACCATATTATTATTATTTTCTGCATTATTTGTCTGAGTGCTTTTTATGAGGTTTCTTTTTCTTTGTTTACATATACAGAGATATATACAGAGATATATACAGAGATATATACAGAGATATATACAGAGATATATACAGAGATATATACAGAGATATATACAGAGATAGAGAGATAGCGATAGAGACAGATAGCGATAGAGAACCTGGCACAGCATGACTCCATCATACCCCAACATCTGTATGACCACGTGCACCTCAACCAGCAAGGCTTGAGCTACTTTGCAAAGACCTTGAAAGATGTCACTTTGGAGAGAACAAATACCCCCTACAGGTCAGGACACTGCACCGTGGACCCAGACTACACAGAACTCATGAGACACAGAGGTGTTCACACTGGCACCCACACAGACAGGAGCATTGGAACAATCACCAAGCATCACACCAACAACTTCCAGAACCAGACCAATTGCCGGGAATGAACTAAATGAAATCCGGGCGCTGCTCAGTACCATCTGCACCAGACTGACCTGAATATGCGAAATTCTACCAACATCATTACCATAAACAAGCATAAATCATACTTGCAGAGAAATGAGAAAAAGATAAATACTAAAAATGAATATACCCACATTTATCAACAAAGAATAGTCACTGAAATCATTTTTAAAAAATTAGCTCACTGGAAGGTATAAGATACCCAAGATGGGATCTTTTTAAATTAGCTGCTGGAACATTCAGGGCCTGAATGCTTCAGCTTTGGATCTAAAACACGAGATCCAGACTTCATAAACAATTTGACAAATGTAGACATTCTTATCCTAGACGAAACATGGGTCCAATTGGAAGAGACGTCTCTCATACCTATGGGTTATAGGCAGCTCTAAATAGCAGCCCAAAAACACAAAGGTGTTAAATGAGGCTGCCATTCAGGAGGAATCATAATATGGTACAAGGAGGAGCTTAAACGCCAAATAAACCCAATAAAAAGAGGAGATACCAACATGTGGCTACAAATAAAAGGTTCCATCAATATGACATACCTATGTGCATCATACATCCACCCCCCCCTCCGACTCCACATACTACAAGCCAGACATCTTCGAGATCCTGAAAACAGAGGCAATCCACTTTCAGATCCTAAGTAAAGTGCTGATATGTGGAGACCTCAACGCCAGAACAGGCAGAGAACAGGACTACATATCTACAGATGGAAATAACACCATCTTTGGAAATGACACTTGCTGTAATAGCTCTGTGACACACCAATGAAGCTATGACAGCACAATAAACACTGTCCCCGTCCCCTCCTGTCCAATGTCCCCGTCCCCTCCTGTCCACTGTCCCCTCCTGTCCACTGTCCCCGTCCCCTCCTGTCCCCCCCCTTCCTGTCCTGTCCCCGTCCCCTCCTGTCCACTGCTCCTGTCCACTGTGTCTCCCCCTCCTGTCCACTGTGTCCCCCCCTTCTGTCCACCCCCCTCCTGTCCACTGTCCCCCTCCCCACCTCCTGTCCACTGTCCCTCCCCCCCTCCTTTCCTCCCCCCTCCCCTCTCCTCCCCCCCCTCCCCCCCCCCCCTCCCGTCCTCCCCCCATTCCCCCCCTTCCCATCCTCCCCCCCTCCCCCTCTTCCCCCCCTTCTCCCCCCCCCCTTTTCCCCCCGTCCCCCTTTCCCCCCCCTCCCGTTTCCTAGCTGGAAATTTAACTCACGGGCAACGCCGGGTCTCTCAGCTAGTTTAATCTATGTAGCAATAAATTAGGTAGAATGTCAGCGAATACCTCTAAGACACTTCAGCAAAAAAAACACCTCTAGAACTGTTTATGGCTATATAACTGTGCTATCTGTAAATAAAATAGTCCAGTGATTTGAAGGAGCTTGCACGTGTCTCATTTCAAACAGCTTGACTCCAGGCCTGCATTTGTTCTCTATCCCCACATTGAACAGACAAATCTCCCGGGAGAGCTTCCAGTCGTGGACGGGCATAAAAGAATGACATATTAACATTTGGTGTCAAGGAAGTGGGATCGGGTCTCACTGGGTAAGTATACAAGATACTTTTTATCCGTATTATATTACCAGTGTCACCCGATCCAGAATGAGACCCACTAAATTTAGTTTTGAGTGATAATAAATCACTGCTTATGCCCCCAGACAAGTAGTAGATAAGGGTGAAAGGCCCTTACACTTAAGGGTTAAAGTCCCTTTAATCTAGATAAGGGCGAGAGTCCCTTAAAATTAAGGGTTAGAGTCCCTTAAGGTGTCAAAGTGACACATCTGGGTGAAAGTCCCTGAGCATATATACAGAACATACAAATACTAATTCAATGTGTTGTTGAGAATAGATTTAGAGAAACTGCATAAGGCTTTTTATTGCTGTGAATAACGCTGTGCTGCTTGTTAGAAATTGTTAAGATATAGGGTCCAATTTCTAAATTTCATTGCTTTAAAAGAAAAAAATCAATCTAAAATATTGAAATATTTATTTAAAAAAAAAAAAAAAAAAACAGAAGGTGAAAGAGTCCTGTCTGTATAATAGGAAAGTAGCAGGTATAGAATCCTGTTTACAAAGCAGATGTTTAAGTCCCGGCTGTAAAATAGGGGTTTAAATTATAAAGTTCTGTCTGTATACTGGACTGTCTTTTGGGACCCTATATCAGTATATTTAGATAAGGTTATATTGCATTAAGATAAGTTTTCTTTATACGCTAATTATGGGTAATAAAGTAAAATATTGTCTGGAAGTGAGCCTGACAAAAAATAAAGTATAAGACTAATAATAACAAATGTGTTAAAACTGTTAAGAAAATGTGCTGCAGCGTGTCAAAATTGCACCTTTTGAAGTGCTGCCAATAGAGATTTTTCACCACTCTCAAAATATATATTTGTCTACTGCCCCTATGGAACAGAGATAATTACCACCTCCATTAGGTAGCCCAAATTTACCCCAGTATCCCTGTTCTCAAACCCCCTGAACTCCTTAATCTTTCCCAGGTCACAGGCTCTGCGGCAGTCTCCGATTAAGAAGCCCTTACGGCTTCACGGGGAACCCAAAGAAATAGGCTCCCTAGACCACTCCCTATTAACATGTCTGCCAGGCAGATCGGTACGGAGGGGGAAGAGACAGACTCTAGGCAGGAATTAACCCCTGTCAGGGACCGTCCACGGGACAGGGAAAAGTCAGAGGACAAATCAGAATCAGATACTGACACTGACAGAGATGGTTTTGTTAAAGTGTTATAATTGCTGCATTTATTTTAACCACTGACTGGATAAACATTGACCACGCCTTATGTGTAAATTCAAGGAAAGAAAATTAGTCTTTCCCCAGAATGTTTTATTAGATGTTATAAATATGGTAAAAATGTTGATTGATTGAGTAATCCCTGTGTGTTTTATGAATTTTACCTGAATGAATCCCGTGTGAGAGTTGAATCATGGTTACGCCGGCTTATTATTATATGTATACAAACTACCATCCAGAAAACTTGCAAGGTCTTACAAAAATAAGAATAATTAATTGTTTATGTTGAAGTTTAATTTTTAAAGGTGTACACCCCCACTACAACACAAACTAATCCATACTGGGAAAGGGAGCGTTTGACTGGTTATTGAGAGAAGGACAAAGAATGGGCAAATGTGAACAAATCTTTTGATATAATTAAGCCCGGTCACTGGTATATTTTAAGGATTTATTCGTTCTGGCCAGGCGATAATTTATTAAAACCAGAAAGACATCTTTTTCCAACTTCTCTATTTCCATCTCAAGAAAGGACACGGAGAGAAAGAGAGAGAGAAAGAGAGAGAGAAAGAGAGAGAGAGAAAGAGAGAGAGAGAGAGAGAGAGAGAAAGAGAGAAAGAGAGAAAGAGAGAAAAGAGAGAAAGAGAGAAAGAGAGAAGAGAGAGAGAGAGAGAGAGAGAGAGAGAGAGAGAGAGAGAGAGAGAGAGAGAGAGAGAGAGAGAGAATAGCAGCCCAGACAGTCCCCCTTCTCAAGTAATAAAATAATGTGCAGAGATACAGATACATTCCAGACACGAAAGTTAACTGAAGCTCTGTAGCTACAAAATTAGGTTTAACTGTAGTTTAGGATATGATAATAAAAGAAAGGGACATTTTTATTAATATAGTTTGTAGGCAGGATCAAACAGTTTTGCATTGCCTTGTCTTGGTAATTTTTGTTTGTATTATTGTTTTTTTGTTTATTTTGCTGTGTAACAATTAACTATCAACTGTTTAAAGTATATATTAAGTCTATAATTTTCTATTTAACAAAAATCCAGTTTTTATTTTTGAATACCAGTCACATTTTATCCTATAGGGCCGTGAAAGGAGCTTTATTTTTAAGCTGTTTCAAATTGTATTAAACGGTATGTTAAAACTCCAGTAATTAATAATTTTTATTGTCTGTCTTGTTCCAAAGTTTTGGCAGGATGTCCAGAAAAGTTCTCAAGTTTGTTGCAATCCTGGAGATGAAGGAAAAAAAAAAAAGTTTTTAAATCTGTGTCTATAATTTCTTATATTACAGGATGTTTCTGTCAGAAGACAATAGCAGATTATATTTATATTCAGTAGTTTTGAGGTTTTTAATGTCAATTTTATACCAAAGGAGAGGTGTTATTGCTGTTTATTAAATAGCTGTCTATGCCCAGAAGTTAGATGATTTAGTGCCCGGGATGATCGAAATCTGAAATTATTATTTTTTTTTTTTTTAAGAATAATGCTTAGTGTCTTTTAAAGTTGACAGTGTGCTCGGCACTTTTCAAAGAAATTATATTACAGCTAATTAGTGTGAAGTTCTATACAAAATCATTTTAACCATTTTCTTTTGGTTTGGCAATAAATGTGGCATTACATTTTATGAATTTAAATTGTACCAAAGTCAAGACCACAATGACTGTTTAGTAAAGCAATTAGTAAGTATTGCATGCAACTAATATATTTTTGAGTCTCTCTAGGCACATGTCAAAGTTAAAAGTTCACCTATGCGAGACGGAATTAAAGGTCAAGTATTTCGTACGCAAGCACGTATTTCATCCCAGATGAAAAGACCCTACTGCTACTACCATTATAGCAATTAAAGTGGCAGAGGTCTCTTCCTGGATCCACGTGCAACTTATCCCAGCACCACCCACAGTTGCTTCAAGTTAAACTATAGCCAAGGTGGAAAAGCCAAGAGATACAGCTGCTACAAAATATAAAATTTATGTTTTTGGTGCACAATAATCCCCGCCAATAACCAACGGAGGAGAAAGACAGGCAAAAGTCCGGGCCCTCGAACTTTTTAATAATCTTTTTTTTTCTTTACAGGTTTTATTATTTTAATTATGATGTATATTCTATTAGGTTTGTGTAAGTAGTGTACACACAAAGACAATAGGGTAGTAATATGTATATTTTGTTTAGTAATTTTATTTTTCTGTGTATAGCATATATGCACACTCTTTTGTCACATAATGGAATCCTGGTAAACAGAGCCCACATCTTATGTGCAATGTAACCCAATGTACTCTCCATACCCAATAGGTTGCACCCCAGTAACAAGAAAATTACATTTAACCCCTTGGGAAAAGGACAATATGTTATAAGACACTTGTAGAACCATATATAAGAAATTTGTTACGAAGTGTGTAGAAATATGAGTTTGCCCTAGGGAAGTTATGGATTTTGTGTTAGAAGGACAGATATAGAATTACCCTGCAACTAGACCAGGTTATGTTATTTAGGAAGAGTGGTTCCAGCTTTAAAGGTAGAGATGAGGGATAGGAATCATTGGGACTTGGTGGTTGGATTGGTTCTCTGGAAGCGAAGCTAGCGGATGTTTTTGTATGTGTGTTTGTCCTATTCATTGCTCTCTATGTATGTGTTAAGTACAGCAAAATATTGGTCCAGAAGTGCGCTGCAATCCCCCACCAACGCTTTGCCTCTTTTCGGTGATAAAGATGTCGGCAGTCCCCCAGAAGAAGAGACCAAGGAAGGAATCAACTGAACCGATATAATGTCCGGAAAGAAATGAAGTCATGCACAATTGGACAACTGTTTGGTCCAGTAGGACAATGAAATGGTTAACTGTTCTTTAAATAGACTGTCTCTTAAGGATATGGGGGGGGGGGCTGAGAAGATTGGATGTAAGGATATGAGGAAGGTGGGAGGTCACCCAGGGGTGTTAGTCAACCACAAGGACAAGTCAGCCATTTTGACCATAGCACCATTTTGCTGTTTTGCCATTCTGAGTAAATGCAGTATGAAAGATGTGTGTGAGGAGGATGTTTGTGCAGTCGCTTCCAGGAGATATTAACCCCCACCAACACCCATTTATTCTCAGAAAGGGAAATTGTAAATAATGAGAGTAGCTACAATGCGCTAATTATAGAGGAGTGTAACTAGTAATTTTTAATAAGTGTTGTCATGTTATGACAAAAGGAGGCTATTGTTAATGTATATTTCAGTAGCCATTTTATATTTCAGTAACCATTTTGTCTCCTATTATCCTAGTTTTTACTTTCAATGCATGTATTGCTTTAAGACTTGCTCAGGTGGCCTGGCGAGTCTCTTATATCTTGCAGCCTTGAAGATAAGGAAAGAATGTGAGCTTGTTAGCTTTCTATAAACAAAGCTTTACTCCTCAATACTCCCACATCCCCCTCTCTCTCCCCTCACTCCCTAATAAAAAAAAGTGAAAGGCACAAATGTAAGCAACATTTAATCTATATAGCAATAAATTAGGTAGAATGTCAGCGAATACCTCTAAGACACTTCAGCAAAAAAAACACCTATAGAACTGTTTTTGGCTATATAACTGTGTTATCTGTAAATAAAGTAGTCCAGTGATTTGAAGGAGCTTGCACGTGTCTCATTTCAAACAGCTTGACTCCAGACCTGCATTTGTTCTCTATCCACACATTGAACAGACAAATCTCCTGGGAGAGCTTCCAGTCGTGGACGGGCATAAAAGAATTACATATTAACAATGCACTTGAGGAAGTTCTTTGGGCAGATACACATACAGCTATGTGCTGGGCAGCAGTGTAGTGGATTACACAATCACTGATATAAACCAACAAGCCATCATTGCTTTCATAGTTACCCCAGCAGCACCTCTATCAGACCACAATCAAATCCTGCTTTTTATTAAGTGACAAGACCAACCAAGCACAAAAAAATAAAAACTCTCAAATCTCATAGCTTTAAAGCCACTTAAAAATGGACAAAAACAGAACCTTAAGATGTACACAGAAACAATCAATAAGCCCAAAAGTCGAAACCCTACTCCAAAACTTCCAGAACACGAACTACAAGCAGAACAAACATGGAGTAAACCTGGCAGCTAGAAACCTCAACAAAATATTCCATCTAATAGCAAGGAAATCAAACCTGAAAAAAATCAGCCCTAATAGACCAGCAACAAACACCAAAATAAAATAAAAATAATTTGATAATGAATGCAACACCCTTAGAAAAAGCCTGCAAACAATATCAAACCAAAAATACAGAGACCCAAACAATGCAGAACTACGAACAAGGTACCACCAACACCTGAAGCACTACAGATGTACCCTAAGAAAGAAAGAAAACAACCACATTGCCAAAAAAAATAGAAGGAATTGAAGAAGTATTGGATGAGAAAACTTTTTGGCAAACTTGGAACCATCTTGATACAAAACTGAATAACAGACACCTGGCCATTCAGAATGGCAACATCTGGAAAAAGTACTTTGAGGACCTTTACCAAGAAATCCCAGAAGAAAATCTGACAAGAACAAAAACAAATCCTCACCAAACAAAACACTGGAGAACATAATAAAAGATAACATAAAAACCTGGCCATAACAATCACAATCCAGGAGATAAAAGAAAAAAGAAATAAATAACAACCAAGAAAGCCAGTGGACCGGATTGCATTCTACATGAGATGCTGAAGTACAGAAACCCATCTAGACAAGAAGCTCTACTCAAAATGTTCAACCTGGTCCTTACAGCTGGCTTCTTCCCTGAACTGTGAAATGAAGGTCTGATAACCCTTATTCACAAGAAAGGAGACAGACTGGACCCATTCAATCACAGAGGCATCTGTGTCAGCAGCACCCTGGGGAAACTGTCCAACAGCATCTTGAACAGCAGAATCCTCACCTTCATTACCTTTTTTAACTGCACTAAGTTATATACGCTTACACTTAGTTTATTAACCCCTTCAGGGTACATTTCACAGTACATTTGTATGCATTTAGTATAGGGATCTTTTTTCAAAAAATAGAGAGGAAGCTGGTATTAGCACTTAGGTAACACTCCGTGCCAATCTAGGCATTAAGGCTACAATCATATTCATACATTTGACATTATTCAATATCAGTGAGCGGTATATTTCTTTTAGTTGCTTTAGCATAGGGACCTGCTTTTGAGACTTACCTTGATGTTGGTTAGCAAGCTTAACATTATTTGATCAAAGGATGTAACCAAAAGTCTCCTTTGTCTTACAGACTTAGGTCACACTATGTATATTTATTCCCCCATTTATTGTTAGCCCAATGGGAGAAGCGCAGGGATACACTTTCTGTTTTGTACTTAGTAAGAGCCAGGCCGGCTTCCTGCCAAACCACCGCACCACAGATCACATCTACACCCTATACAGCTTGATCATTAAGCACCAACAAGGGCAAAATCTTTGCTTGCTTTGTGGACTTTAAAAAGGCCTTCGACTCCATCTGTCATCCACGACTATTGCTGAAAATACTAGAAAGCGGAATAGGGGGGAGAACAAATGACACCTTCAAAAGTATGCACTCTGAAAACAAATGCTACGTGAAAGTGGATAACAAAAGGACAGACTTCTTCCATCAAGGCCGTGGAATTAGACAGGGCCGCAGCCTGAGTCCCACACATTTTAACATACATCAATGAGCTTACAACAGCCCTAGAATCCTCCTCAGCACCTGGGCTCCCCTTGGCTGGCACAGAAATTAAGTCTCTACTATATGCAGACAATCTGCTCCTGCTGTCACCAACAGAACAAGGCCTCCAACAGAAACTGGAAATACTATAAAAACAATTCAGCCAGATCTGGGCAGTCTCTGAACCTAGACAAAACCAGAATAATGGTATTACAGAAAAAAAACTAAAAAAAAATCCAACCATATCACAATTCACACTGAATGACAATACACTGGAACCAGGGGTGTAGCTATAGCCCGAGGCTCACACTCTTGGGGGCCCGCTCTCCCCGTGTCTCTCTTGAGATAGAATAGGCACCCAGGTGATTCGGATGATGCTTAAACACACTTATACTTATTCTGTGAAACACCAATTTTGTTCACCAATAAATGCGATAATCACATACATTCAGTGCTTACAGAGATAGTGAAAATATAGATAATGAAGGAAATAACAGAAATGTAAGGTAATGGATATTGTCTCAACCTCTGATGGGAATTGTTTTGGATTCCCTTTAGAATGCAGAGTTGTCCAGGGTTCAGAGGGAGCGTGAGTAACCGGATCACCCGAAAATGAAAGGGACATATATAGTGTACTATTGTCATACAATCTTTGTATGTACAGAATCTTGGCTCTTACAAAGTGCCTACTTACAGTGTAGTCATATAATATATGCAGAGAAAGATAATGCCTGGATGTCAGGATCAGGATATATTGTTTGTAGTGGATCTCAGGGAAAAAGGAAAGGAGAACCGATTGTGCGGACCAAAAATAACTTTACATATATGCTGTTTTACTTGTTTTAACCACACATGTATCACCTTTACATACATGCTGTTTTACTTATTTTATGATAAAGTTATTTTTGGTCTCTGCGTGCTCTCTCAGAGCACAGAGAGAGAGCGCACAGAGAGAGAGAGAGAGAGAGAGAGAGAGAGAGCGCACAGAGAGTGCACAGAGAGAGAGAGCGCACAGAGAAAGAAAGAAGAGAGAGCGAGAAAGAAAGAAGAGAGAGAAAGAAAGAAGAGAGCATGCAGAGAGAGCGCATGCACAGAGAGAGAGAGAGAGCGCGTGCAGAGAGAGAGAGAGCGCGTGCAGAGAAAGAGAGAGAGCGCGCAGAGAGAGAGAGCGCAGAGAGAGAGAGAGCACGCAGAGAGAGAGCACGCAGAGAGAGAGAGAGCGCGCAGAGAGAGAAAAAGAGAGAAAGAGAGAGCGCGCACACAGAGAGAGCGCACAGAGAGAGAGCGCGCACAGAGACAGAGAGAGCGCGCACAGAGACAGAGAGAGCGCGCACAGAGAGAGAGCGCGCACAGAGAGAGAGCGCGCACAGAGAGAGAGCGTGCACAGAGAGAGAGCGTGCACAGAGAGAGAGCGCGCACAGAGAGAGAGAGCGCGCACAGAGAGAGAGAGCGCGCACAGAGAGAGAGAGCGCACAGAGAGAGAGCGCACAGAGAGAGAGAGAGAGCGCACAGAGAGAGAGAGAGAGCGTGCACAGAGAGAGAGAGCGCACAGAGAGAGAGAGCACACAGAGAGAGCGCAAAGAGAAAGAAAGAAGAGAGAGCGAGAAAGAAAGAAGAGAGAGAAAGAGAGAGAGAAAGAAAGAAGAGAAAGAGAGAGAGAGATCGCGCACAGAGAGAGAGAGATCGCGCACAGAGAGAGAGAGATCGCGCACAGAGAGAGAGAGAGATCGCGCACAGAGAGAGAGAGAGATCGCGCACAGAGAGAGAGAGATCGCGCACAGAGAGAGAGAGAGCGCGCACAGAGAGAGCGCGCACAGAGAGAGAGAGAGCGCGCAAAGAGAGAGAGCGCACAGAGAGAGAGCGCAAAGAGAAAGAAAGAAGAGCGAGAAAGAAAGAAGAAAGAGAAAGAGAGAGAGAAAAAGAAGAGAGGGAGCGCGCACAGCGAGAGAGAGCGCGCACAGCGAGAGAGAGCGCGCACAGAGAGAGAGAGCGCGCACAGAGAGAGAGAGCGCGCACAGAGAGAAAGAAGAGAGAGCGAGAAAGAAAGAAGAGAGAGCGAGAAAGAAAGAAGAGAGAGCGAGAAAGAAAGAAGAGAGAGCGAGAAAGAAAGAAGAGAGAGCGAGAAAGAAAGAAGAGAAAGAAAGAAGAGAGAAAGAAAGAAGAGAGAAAGAAAGAAGAGAGAGAGAAAGGAGAGAGAGAAAGGAGAGAGAGAGAGAGAGAGAGAGAGAGAGAGAGAGAGAGAGAGAGAGAGAGAGAGAGAGAGAGAGAGAGAGAGAGAGAGAGAGAGAGAGAGAGAGAGAGAGAGAGAGAGTGAGAGAGAGAGAGAGAGAGAGACTTAACCTTTTAAATATGACAATGTCACTATTTCAATTTGATCTTTGGAGGGTCTGCCCTGCTGATGAAGAATTGTAACTTGGTAATCTCAGAGTTCTGGTGCAACCCTACTTAGCAGCCTCTATAGCAGTGTTTTTCCAATCATGGTCCCTAGGAACCCTTGGGTTCCCAGACCATTCTTAAAGTGTTCCCTGCAATTTTCAGGTCATTTGAAAATTGTACCAAATACAGAAGAATTTACAATGCATCTGATCTCAGACAATTAGATTGTAAGCTCTTCTTGTCAGAGACTTCTTATCCTAAATGTTATTTTTATGTCTGTAGCGCTTCTTCCCATTATGTGCTATTTGTATTATTTGTTATTTATATTATGTAATGTGTATTACTGCTAAGAAGCGCTATGTACATTAATGGAGCTATATAAATAAAGATATACATATATACACACTAATAGAGGGTTGGGGTTCCTTACAATGCATCTGATCTCAGACGCACAATTTGAGAGGGTTATACTACGCACAATTTTACAATATAATGATAGGGTTTCTTAATTCTTAACCAGAGAGGTTGGAAGCTCTGCTCTATATAAAAGGACCTGGATTCACCTCTGCATGAGAGCAATACACCATCATTGTAAAAATGAAATGAAACGGACACAGGTGTGACTCGGGCTACATGTCACAGTAGATCTGACACGGCCCAGGTGACTTGCCTCAATGTGAGTGCCACAATGAGGGCAACCCTTTGAGTTCTTCTCTAGCCATTCCTTGCACTTCATCTCGTCAAATGCAATCTGTATCACGGTATCCCCGTAATGCTTTTTTAGTAACTTCTTGCCAACATCGTCTGCCGCCAGATACTCGTTACGCAACAAGATGAGCTTTTCTGAAACGAGTCAAGGAAAGTAATGAGTTACAGGGTGGATTTAAACTCACTAAAGCACCAGCGAATCTTCGCTGTGGCAGGAAGAGGCATCACTAACGCTGGACGATCACCAGAGGTCAAAGTGTGATGGTACTCGAAGGTAAGGAGTACTCCTACATTTTCTTTATTTACAGGATCACAGTACTGCTACGGTTTGATTCACAAGTCATATACCACTACCCTGCTACACACTTACTGTTCCACTTGGTAGTCAAAGACGAGAGCATACACAGAGTGTACTCTGACGCGTTTAGTCTCCGTAGTGGAGACATTATCAAAGAGTGAAACACCCTGGCACAGGTAATCTTTAAATAGGAAGAGCTCCAGTCTCATTGGTTGTCATATACAAGGTGGGTTGGTAAAACTACACCTGTTGTATAATGACTGTAATCATGCTTCCTATAGAGTATTCTAATAGGTAATAAAGCAACCAAAGGATAGAGATAATCCTAAAAAAAGACTTATGCTATTGATAATAAAAAACCCATATAATAAAAGATATATAGAAAAGAATATAATAAACGAAAGGAAAATAAATATGAACAATAAAAATAATAAACAAAAGTAAAATAAAGACATAGGGCCTCATGCAGAGAGCAGCGCTATGCAGAATTGGAGAGGGGGAAAAATTTTACCTTTTTTGGAGAGTTTTTATCTCCATATGCAGAAAGGGCAGAAAACTGCCTTTCTGCATATGGAGAGTTTCAACCAGCGCTATGAGCGCTATTAGCGCTGTTGAAACTACTGGGGAAAAAAATCGGGTTTTTTTTTTTTTTTCCCTCTCCACCGGCCGCGGAGCGCCAGCTGCTTGGTGGAGAGGAAAAATGTTGAAAATCGCGCCATTTTTTTGGCGCGAACAGCCACTAGATGGCGATCGCGGCTCTCTGCATACGGCAGAGAAAAAAACTGGAGAGATTTTAAACTCTCCAGGCGCGCGGCGAATTTGAAGGGGAAAAAAAAAAATGGCGCTTTTTTTGAAACTTGCCGGTTTCTGCGTTTCTGAAGGCAGAATCCGCCAATTAATGCCGCTTTCACTTTTTGCGCTGCTCTCTGCATGAGGCCCATAGTGAGAAAAATATTAGTAAAAAAACGAAAAAATTATATATATTATGAAAACCTTAAATACCAAAAGATAATAAATAAGACATATAATAATAAAGTAAGAAAAATAACACAGTTGTGTAAATATATAAACAAATATTAATAATAATGAAATGCATATCAAAAAAGTTAATAGAAGTAATTAATCATAAATTAATTAAAAACTTAAAACAAAAGACAATGCAACATATATGGAATATACCATGAGTACTCAACGGAGTCTCAATCATGCAAAAAATGCCTGAGCTCACAATCAATGTTGAGACCCCAGGATGTAGAGTGCCCATCGTATATATCCAAAACATTTCCTGCTCATTCAATTTATTCTCTCTATCACCTTCCCTTGGATGTGGTGGTATATGTTCAATGCAGGAAAAAGAAAAATTAATGATGCCCCCTTTGGGACATATTGAAAAGTGACAGGACACTGGATGGGCAGGATCCTTATTCTTGATAAGTCGTACATGTTCCGCTATTCTGTATCTTAAAGATCTTATGGTACGACCTATATAGCGGATCCCAAAACCACATTGTAGAATGTAGATAACATAGCTTGTATAGCAGTTTAAAAAACTTTTCATACAATATTTATTTCTATTATTAGTATGAGTACGATGTTTAATCGGTTTGGCAAATCTACACATAGAACATCTGTCACAAGAGAAAAATCCCATAGGAATACCTCTAACGGGAGATTTCCAAGAAGATGAATCAAATAAACTAGGAGATAGATGGGAGGCTAGTGTCTTGGCCTTCCCGTAAACAAATTTGGGACCCGTTTGGGTAAGTGTAGAAATATCCTTATCAAGTGATAAGGTGTGCCAATATTTGAGAATTATATCTTTGATGGATCTAGACTGTTTATTATATGTACAGTAGAGGCAACTCTTATTAGAAAAAAAACCAGTGGCAATTCCCCAAAAAACCCAGGAACATTCTGAATACATGCCTTAAACTTTCCTTAAACTAGCCCCAGCATTTCTGCATTGATTAATGGCCTATCAGATTAACAGCGGGGGTCCCTGGCAGTCCCATTCAAACTGAATTGGACTGCCAGGGATCCCTGCTGTGTTAATCCTATGGGTCGTTAGTCAATGCAGAAATGCCTTAAACGTGCCTCAAACTAGCCCAGAACATACCCAGCACATACCCAGCACATACCCAGAATGTAACCCGGCTAGTTTACGGCAAATGTTAGAATAAACGTTGCCTCTACTGTAGTAATAAACAATGGACATGTATTGTCCTCATTGGAATATGTTCTGTTTTTATTAGTCTTGTATTTTTTCCTAACAAGATCTTTCCTGTCAAGAGCGTCTGCATGGTTAAAAGCTTCTTGAATAGTAGTTCAACTATAACCTCTGGAAAGAAATCGTTCTGACATTTCATGTAACATGTCATTATCCGAACACAAACTCTTCAATCTCAGAAATTGTGCTTTCGGAATGCTCTTAACAAGGGAGGGGGGATGGCAGCTATTTGCACACAGCAAAGAATTTCTAGAGTTTTCCTTTCTATAGATATCTGTTTGGACTCTCATCCTACCATCAATATACAAGACCACGTCTAAATAATTGACATGGTGAATGTTGTGCTCATAAGTGAATTTAATATTAAAATTATTAGTGTTAAGAATGTGCACAAAAGAAGAAAGTGATTTCTGATCCCCCATCCCACACCATTATCAGGTAATCAATGTACCTCTTATAGCAGATAATGTGATTACGAAATGAATTAGTTTCGTGATAAATGTGATGTGCTTCCCATAAACCCATAAATAAATTTGCATAAGATGGTGCAGAATTTGTGCCCATAGCAGTGCCTAATTTTTGTAAGTAGTATTGTGCATCAAATAAAAAATAATTGTGAGTGAGTAAAAATTGAATAGATTCTAAAACAAAAGTGCAATGTGAAATAGAAAGATCTGATAAATCCAAAAAATGTTCAACTGCTGCCATACCGTGTCTGTGCTCGATGATAGAGTATAGTGAGGTCACATCAAGTGTGACCCACTTATAGTTTTTATTCCAACTTAAATCTTGTAAACTGACAATAAGGTCAGCTGTATCTTTAATAAACGATGGTAGACGAGAGACCAAAGGTTGTAGAAAGCTGTCCACATACCACAATAAACCATCTCCCAAAGATCCAATGCTCACAACTATGGGTCGACCAGGAGGATCAACCAGCGATTTATGGATCTTTGGGAGATGGTGGAATACCGGAATCACAGCAAGGATTTTGCCAAAATCAATAAGTTCATCAAGTTCTGTCAAATACATATGAGTTGGGTCTCCCTTTAAACGTTCATAACTGTTCTCACCCCCAATTGTTTAACAGCTTCCTGTTTATATTGATGAGCTGATAGAACAACAAGAGCGCCCCCCTTGTCAGCATTTTTTAACACAATGTTATAATTATTTTTAAGTTGGTCAATTTGTTCAATTTCAGAATGTGTAAGATTGTCAGAATCTACATGTGAATAAGAAAAACCATTAGCTAGTATTCTTAAATCTCTTTCAACTACTCTCTCAAATGTGGTAATAAATGGACCTCTATTAGAGTTGGGGCAAAATAGGGATTTCTTTTCTTGGTGCCCAAAAAATGGTTGTGAAAACCTATATAAGGGTTCTCCCTGTTGGTGCAAAAGATCATTTAAATCTGACAACATAGAACATTCTTTAAAATTAAGATCATTAGATGATAATTCATTGCAAGTTGTAACATCAGTGTTAGAATGGTGTAATTGTGGATGGGGTACATTCTCTACACAAGTTGATACATTATGATGACTCCTAGATGAAAATAATTTTTTTCAAGGATAATTTCCTTGTGAATTTTTCTACGTCAATGACCGTTTGAAATAGTTGGAAGTCCTGTACAGGAGCAAATCCCAAATCTCTACTGAATAGTGTCAACTGGTAAAGAGAAAGTTCCATCCCCGTAAGATTGATTACATTATCAGAGTTCTGATTTAGGCATATTTCTTCCGCTTTTGTCTTCCTCTCGATTCCCCGTTTCCTTTTTGCTCTCCTGGTTCAGTGCGTTTTTTTGAACCTGCTTGAGAAAAAGAGGAAGAAGAGGGCTGGAGAGATGATTTGGACGTCCTAGTATAGGAAGTAGATGTAGATGTCTTCGCCTCTCCCTTAGAAGTGTCCCGAAAATCTCTATTATAATCCATTGGACCCTCAAACGAGACAGAGTGAGATCTGATTTTATGATCTGAATTATCAGAATCGAAACTTGACGTTTCCACATGTCTTGTTTTTAAGATCGATTTACTGGAAGTTTTATCCGTCCATCTTTCATCAGGGTTTTGTTGTTTTTTTGGGGTTCTATATCCTGAATTCTATCTAGTAAGTGGAGGTTTCTGTCAGCAATATACTTGGCATTGAATATAATCAGTACGATCCCTTTCAAACTTGCTTTCTTTTTTATCAATAATGGTATCTTCAATGGATTTTATATTCAACAGAAGGGTTTTGTCATTTTTGATAAATTGTTCTCTTTTTGCAAAGGGAGCCAATTTTTCACATAACACGTTCATCTCGGACATTAAAATCACCTTCTCATATAATTTTTGTTGAATTATAAATTCCATTAATTGATTCGAACATTGATCTAGAATTTTTGCCCAATCTTGTTCAAATTGTTTGTTGGCAAAGCCAAATGTTGGCATTTTTTTAACCCTAAGTCCCGTAGGGATTCTCTTACTTCTAATATAATTTTCTAATGAAGTAATGTCCCACCAGTCTTATGTTTTGGGTCAATAATTTCTCCAATTTTACAAAGTGGTTGGTTAAATCAGATGGTTCGTCACACATAATCTCCTGATTATCATCAAACAAATGTGCTGCCCTCTTTGTCCGTCTTGCATTGTCCCAAAATGAATGTACAGATGTCTGACTATCAGGAGACTGGTTATCCATTTTTTCATCTTCCATAAGGTCACTGAACAATATAAAAAAAATATATATGTTGTTGTTTAACTGTTATCAGGTGGTCATATCATAAAAATGAATGATAAAAAACTTATATAAAATACATGCGCTTGGTTTGAGAATGTAGAATAAATACCCCTTAAGTGAAAGGGGAGTAGAAACAGCTGTAAGCTTCCGTATAGGTAGTTAACAAATTCCAGGCAAGAGTAAGCTACCAGATACAATGAATGTCCAACGAAGAAAATGAGGAATAAACCTCCAAAGCTGGTGCTCAACCAATAGCAATGATGCAGTAAATATAACATATATTCCCCATACTCTTGAATCCTTCGGTTATATCAGCGTGTAGGGGTAAGTGTTATTGGATGGCTTATAAATGTCCTGAGTGTGTTTGAATATGACTCAGCCAGGGTGGGGGTCTAGTAAGCAGTATACAGTCCCAGGTATCTGTGAAAACACTGTTGCAAAACATCCCACAGAGGTAATCACGGAATCTTCAATGGCTTCCCTCACCGCACCCTGTGTCCCACACTTCACGATCAGCTGGCCGGTACTCACAGTGATCTAACCGTGTCCGCCTCTTGTTGCTGATTAATGCTAAAGTATCCCCGTAGAACGCCGATAATTGCATGCTCCAGCCGACAGAGAGTATATAGCGGAGGCGGAGAGGAGGTACCCTAACTATTACAGCAGAGGAGGAAGTGATTATTATGGTAACACGAGGGATACTAGGCATGCCAGGGATGACTGGCGTAACAGATGGGAACGTTCTCCAAGGCGGGATCGTTCACCAAGGAGAGACAGGTCGCCTAGACAATCCAGGGAGGAGAGATCGAGGGAGAGGTATGAGGAAAGGAGAGAGAGGAGGGAATACAGGGACAAGAGGACTGACTACGGGGCACAGAGAACTCCCATTTGGGAGCGCACAGAAGGGAAGAGGACCGGGGTCTCTTTTTTAGAACAGGCACCACAGACATCCGTAGAGATAAAGAACCAGTTCTCCTGCCTAGACGACCCGGGGGTGTCAGGGACGTCAGAAGGGAAGGGAAAGAAAAGAGGCAGAGAGGGAAGAGGGGAAGAAGGAAATGTAGGGAGCAAAAGACCGGCACATTAGGTGGTGTTTTTAACATAAGCTCAAAGACACTAGACGAGGTGCAGACGAAAGTACTGGCCAAGGGACTTAATTTTGCGCCCTCACGAGGCCCGAGTGGCTTCGACCTCTTCATTGATGCGCAGAAATATCTGCGCCAATTGACAATAAAACGATTTTTTATTAACAAGAATACTATAGGACATAGCACAGGTCAGCCTGTACTAGCACTTGACCAACTAGAGCCTGAACCTACCACGAAGGATGTGTTTGTACACTCGAATTTAAAAAGCAAATCTAATTTTTATCCAGGCCATTGTAAGGGTCAATACTTAGAAGTTTTTAACAGACTTATCATGGACGATTTCGAGGAATTAGCCTCTAAGAGGAGTAAACACCGGGAGAACTTGACCAAAGAAGAGAAGCAAGCACTAAAAACACTGAGTGAAGACAGTAGCATCACAATTAAACCTGCAGACAAAGGGGGGGGGGGTGGTTATTATGGATACTAGCTACTACCTCTCTGAGTCTCAGCGTATCCTGGGTGATGTGACAACATATGAAAGGTTAACTAAAGACCCCTCAAAGGCTTACGAGGAGGAGCTTAAGCATATTCTGAGTGAGGCTAGGAACATAGGGATCCTGGGAGAGAGGGAGTTCACCTATCTGCTGAAATCTGAACCAGTGAAACCGGTGTTCTACTTCCTGGCCAAGATACATAAAAAACGCTTGAGACCGCCAGGTAGACCCATCATCTCGGGTATCGGGTCCTTGACTCAGAACTTCTCAGAATACGTAGACATATATCTGCAAAAATATGCAATTAGTGCAAAAGCTTACTTAAAGGACACCTTATAGGTCTTAAATACACTGTCCACAATACAGTGGCAGGAGAATTACATATTGGCAACCTGTGACGTTACGTCTTTGTATACGTCGATTAGGCACGAGGATGGGTGTGCAGCAGTAGCGTTCGCTTTGGAGAATGACCCTTCAGTTCCACAGGAACAGAAACGTTTCCTGCTAAATGGAATTAAATTTATTCTGTCACATAACTTATTTTGGTTCGATGGGTCAATGTTTCTGCAGAGATGTGGGACAGCGATGGGGACCAGGTTTGCTCCGAGCTATGCCAATACCTTCATTGCACACTGGGAGGAGACCAATATTTGGTCAGGGAACCCATATGGAGCAAACCTCATCCTCTGGAGGAGGTATATCGATGATGTGCTTATCATCTGGCAAGGGGATGAGGAAAGTCTCAACCTCTTTTTAACTCACATCAATGAGAACAGCGTCAATTTAAGTTTCACATCTGAGATAAGTACTAAGAGCATCAACTTCCTTGATCTAACCATTTACATCGAAGACAACGTCATCAAGACCAAGACTTATTTCAAGGAAGTTGATGCCAATAACTTTCTGTTAAATAGCAGTTGCCATCACCATACATGGTTAAATAACATACCGTATGGTCAATTCAGGCGTAACTGCACAGAGATTGAAGTTTTTAAAGAGCAGGCAGGTATCTTGGAATCAAGATTTGAGGAAAGGCACTATAAACAAGATGTGATTGAGAAAGCACGCTCCAAAGCCCTGAACCTCAATAAAGATCAAATGATGGTGCCTAAACAGAAAAGGGATAACGCAAAATATGAGGTCAAGAAAGGTGTATTAAAGGCGCCAAACGGTAAAGGATATATCACACCAAATGCAAGGCCAAGGTGAGGCTCCAGATAGATGGGTTGTTCTTGAAAAAAATAGAAACAAGAACACAAAACATAGCGTAATACTGTAAATAAATGGGACAAACAACATACAAGACTAATGACTAACAGCTGAGATCGAGGTGAAAATGATTTAAAAAACATTTAATAAACCATATAATAAAATATACTATAACAATGGACATAAGAAAAAATGAAAATGCACAGAATAATAAAATAACCAAGTGGTTTAGATCAATGGTTAGGACCAGCACACTGCGACACCAGGTGGACTGCCCACTCACCGGACGGAAGATTAAAACAGGCGGTGGATAATTTGGAGAGTATCCCCTCTCTGCTGCTCACACAGCTACTGCACCGGAACGGATCTGCAGAGGAAGCGTTGCACACGCCAACCGTCGTGTGTGTGTGTACCCTCTATCTGCGCTCACGGGATGGATGCCGTGCAGGTGATATCGATTTCCCAGCAACAGATTCGTCTATGGTGAATAGCAGCGGATTCGCCTCCGGATCGGCTCAAAGGAGAAGGGACAAGCCCGGCGTCACAGTGGAGGTCCTTAAAAGCCACCCTATGCGTTTCGAAAGCGTGCTGCTTTCTTCCTCAGGGGTTCTACAGAAATGTCCATTAATGTCCTTTAAATAGGAGTCTTAATTAATCCCATTTCACCTGTAGCACGCCTGCACATGCGCAATAGATATTCCAAAGAGTCAATCAAGTTCAAATCGCACATGCGCAGTGCTACTTTTCTTCGAGAATTAACAACATTTGTATTTATATATATAACGATTGTTTGCATATATATAACGATCTCAGCTGAACATAATTTTTTTATATATATATATATATATATATATATATATATATATATATATATATATATATAGATGTTGCTAAACAGTGTAATGAACACAGAAATTGTGATAAAAGTGGATAATGTGTTGTGGAAAAATACATAAAAATTATAATAATAACCTTATATGGGAGTATACCCTAAAACAATGAATGTGCTGATAAATATAATTACATATATCTAAATAATCTAATGTGTATGAGATAGAATAAGTATAATAGTGTTTATCAATGGTCCATTTAGAAAAATTAAGTTATAATATATTAATATATAGGGACCTATAAGTGTGATGAAAATAGTGCAATATAAAACTATAAAAGAATAACCTATAATATGAAGAGAATAATTTATTGTTTAGCAAACAAATATATAAAATAAGTAAACAAAATACATATACACAGTATTGCACATTAAACATATATATAACCACGCACAACGTATCGCATAATTTTCTCCAAGTGCACGCACAAAACCCTGCAGGTTTAAAATGCAGGGCAATTGAAACCATCACTCCAAATTGGAGAGGAGGAAACGCTGTGAGCCAACTGGGGAGGAGGGAATCCTATTGGATCTATGAACTACGTACCCTATCCCCATTGGGCCTCAACGTTGACTTCGATTTGAAAGCTTTTTTGGTCACTTGATTTCCTATGAGGTTTATCCAAGTTGTTTCTTAATTTTTGTGCACAATCTTTTGGGTTGCGTCGGACCACATATAGAATGATTATATATATGTTTAATGTGCAATACTGTGTATATGTATTTTGTTTACTTATTTTATATATTTGTTTGCTAAACAATAAATTATTCTCTTCATAATATAGGTTATTCTTTACCATTAGTTTTATATTACACTATTTTCATCACACTTATAGGTCCCTATATATTAATATATTATAACTTAATTTTTCTAAATGGACCATTGATAAACACTATTATACTTATTCTATCTCATACACATTAGATTATTTAGATATATGTAATTATATTTATCAGCACATTCATTGTTTTAGGGTATACTCCCATATAAGGTTATTGTTATAATTTTTATGTATTTTTCCACAACACATTATCCACTTTTATCACAATTTCTGTGTTCATTACACTGTTTAGCAACAGCTATATATATATATATATATATATATAGATTTTTTTTTTTTTTTATGTTCAGCTGAGATCGTTATATATATGCAAACAATCGTTATATATATATATATAAATACAAATGTTGTTAATTCTCGAAGAAAAGTAGCACTGCGCATGTGCGATTTGAACTTGATTGACTCTTTGGAATATCTAATGTGCATGTGCAGGCGTGCTACAGGTGAAATGGGATTAATTAAGACTCCTATTTAAAGGACATTAATGGACATTTCTGTAGAACCCCTGAGGAAGAAAGCAGCACGCTTTCGAAACGCGTAGAGTGGCTTTTAAGGACCTCCACTGTTACGCCGGGCTTGTCCCTTCTCCTTTGAGCCGATCCGGAGGCGAATCAGCTGCTATTCACCATAGACGAATCTGCTGCTGGGAAATCGATATCACCTGCACGGCATCCATCCCGTGAGCGCAGATAGAGGGTACACACACACACGCCGGTTGGCGTGTGCAACGCTTCCTCTGCAGATCCGTTCCGGTGCAGTAGCTGTGTGAGCAGCAGAGAGGGGATACTCTCCAAATTATCCACCGCCTGTTTTAATCTTCCGTCCGGTGAGTGGGCAGTCCACCTGGTGTCGCAGTGTGCTGGTCCTAACCATTGATCTTAACCACTTGGTTATTTTATAATTCTGTGCATTTTCATTTTTTCTTATGTCCATTGTTATAGTATATTTTATTATATGGTTTATTAAATGTTTTTTAAATCATTTTCACCTCGATCTCAGCTGTTAGTCATTAGTCTTGTATGTTGTTTGTCCCATTTATTTACAGTATTACGCTATGTTTTGTGTTCTTGTTTCTATTTCTTTCAAGAACAACCCATCTATCTGGAGCCTCACCTTGGCCTTGCATTTGGTGTGATATATCCTTTACCGTTTGGCGCCTTTAATACACCTTTCTTGTCCTTGTATTGTATTCTGACCAGGGGGTCAGTTTTAGTATTTAGGCAGCCCCTGCAAAGAGTCTTACCAACTCTTGCAAGGTTTTATATTGTATTTACTCAGTGTTTACTATATATTTAGTTAGCGCTCACCCGCTCTGTGTTCGCAAAATATGAAGTGCCCTTTATTACAAGATATAACAACGAAGCCCATAAGATCAGGAAAATCTTAAACAAACACTGGCATGTGTTGCGTAAGGACACGGTACTGAAAGAACATCTGCCTGAGGTACCCCGGGTTATCTTTAAAAGGGCGGAGAATATTAAGAATAAACTAGTACCGAGTGTTTACAGGAGGGAAGTAAAGACCCAGGGTAAGAACTGGCTACCAAAACCAGTGGGATTTTACAGGTGTTTTGAATGTAAAGCCTGCAAACACGCACTGACAGACAAAATACACTTCTGTTCGAATGTCACCAAAGAGGTTTTTAAGACAAAATAACTAATCAACTGCAGAACCAATTTTGTGGTATATATTAAGAGAAGGGAAACAAAAGAAAACAGCGCACAACGCCAAATAGTGAAGCAAATTCAACAATATATTATAGAATTAAAAAGGGGGTAATATATCTGCGTACATAAAAAAGGTTGGTAAAAGGCATGTAGTGTGTATCACACTGTTTACCACTCGGCTGTTAGCTGTAGATTCAGGTGCTTGCTTCCCTCTGCTGCTGCAGCTCAGTTGATTCTGGGGCAGGACGTCAGTCTTTTCACTCCCAAGGGGATTTCCCTTCATGCAGCCAGGTTCAGCAGCTGGTACTGGGGCTCGGTGAAATCGCTCCTGCTTCCTAGCCGATATGAAGCTGCTCCTGTACCTTGGCAGGTGTATCCTCTGCAGAGAGGTTAAAACGCAGCTTGCTGCTGTCTTCACAGCAGTGGTGGATTCAATAGGGAAGTTTGAACAGTCTTACAGAGTCTCTCACAAGTGTCCAAAACAGCACACAGGATGAAATAAAAACAGGACAGGCCAACACATAGACAAAGGCCAATGTAAGCAGATATAAGGCAATAGAATGTTACATCCAACTAGTTTCGTAGAATTAACTACTTCTTCAGGGAATAATTAGGCCATTACCCAGAGGTCTTAAATACCTCACATAGATACCTTATTGGTCAACCAATTAGGGATAGACCAATCATCTATAATAGGTAATGGTCTGCGTGATAGGGAAGATGTGTAGTTTACTTTTAAAACAACAACTTTATTAACAAGAAAACAAAAAGAAAACAATACCTATTTAATATAAACTTACATATAGACAAAATCTAGCATAAATAATTAAAAACATGCTGGAATAAAAGAAACACAATATTAGTCGACTTAAAATAGACACCATCATTACTTGCATAAAAAGATGTAACTAGAAAAAAGCGTAGGATAAAGAAAGGAAAACAGAGATACAGAGATAAATGATACATCCCCTAGGTACAGAGGGGTGGTGAGCTAAAGATTCAATAAAGTGCCCAAATATCCACATCCTCATTTAACCCCTTAGGGGACATAGTATCTAACTTATGTATCCAATATGTCTCTTTAGAAGACAATGTTTTAACTCTGTCCCCTCCTCTTCTATTTATAGGAATCAACTGAATCCCCTTAAAAGTGAGACTTGACGGATCTTTATTATGGTGTATCAGGAAGTGTCTAGATACACTATGTTTTTCAAAACCATTTTTAATATTTCTGACATGTTCCTGAATCCGAACTTTAAGGCTGCGTTTGGTTCTGCCTACATATTGATACCCACACGCACAATCCAATAGGTATACAATATGTGTAGAGGTACATAGAATAAAGTCATCAATATTAAAAACTTCCTTCGTTACTTGTGAATAAAAAGTGTATTTGTCAGGATGTTGGTATTTACAAATCGTGCAATTACCACAGATATAGTTGCCTTTTGGTTTAGGCCCTAGCCAGTTCTTTTTCGATGTAGTATTGCTCTTACTTATAAAAACATCACTAGGAGCTAACAAGTTTTTGATATTTTTTGCTCTCCTGTAAATAAACCGTGGTTTAACGTCAAGATGTGATCCCAAAATGGGATCATTGCACAATATACCCCAGTGTTTGTTAAAAACCTTTTCAATGTCTCTATGAACCGAATTAAAGTCTGTAATGAAAGCCACATTAAGAGTGTCCTTTTTTGTGTTTTGACCTTCTTTATTTTTAATCGTGGATCTATTTTGAACTAACATATCCTTACGATCCATATTACGTACCCTTATGATCTCTCTTTCTAGAAGTTCCTTAGGATATCCCCTCTCTCTAAATCTCCAAAATAATTTGTTAGCCTGTTGATTGAAAACCTCTAAACTACTACAGTTACGTCTGAGTCTCACAAATTGCCCCCCTGGTATGTTGTTTATCCATGTCTTTTTGTGATTACTATTCGCCATCAGCACATTGCTGGTATCCACCTCCTTAAAGAAGGTCTCAGTCTCCACGGTGCCATCCATTTTGGAAGTTAATCTTAAGTCCAAAAAATCTATCTGGGTGGCATCCACCTTGTGTGTGAACTCAAGGTTGTAGTCATTCCTATTAAGGTTGGCTACAAATGCACTTGCTGAATCGTAATCACCATCCCACACACACAGGATGTCGTCTATGTAGCGTCTCCACACAACGACATTCCTGTGGTATGGTTGGTCGGGCATGATAAACTGAGACTCCCACCTTCCCACGTACAGGTTTGCGAAGCTGGGGGCAAACCTAGTACCCATTGCAGTTCCGCAAACCTGTAGGTAGAAAGTGGAGAGAAACAGAAAATAATTATGTTTCAATATGAAACTGATAGACTCTAGAATAAATTCCCTATTTAATGGATGCAGATCAGAGTCTGATTCCAGAAAGGAATTAACAGCATCCAACCCTTTCTGGTGAGGTATATTAGTATACAGGGATTTTATGTCACATGTAATCCATACATATGAACTTTTCCATTCAAAATCTTTAAATAAGTTTAGAACTGCTGTGGAGTCCTTCAAATAAGAGGTTAATTTTCCAACATACGGTTGGAGAAAAAAATCCACATATTGACTAAGGTTGGCTGACATAGATTGTATACCTGACACAATTGGGCGTCCAGGTGGGTCAACCAGAGCCTTATGAATTTTCGGCAGGTGGTAGAATATGGGTATCCTAGGAAATTCAGAAAATAGAAAAGCAAACTCTGTTGTCTTGATGACGGACAGGGCTACTGCGTTGTCTAATAGTGCTTTAAGCACCCTTAGATATTCAGCTGTAGGGTCCTTAGGTAATTTTACATAGGACGTTGTATCGTTGAGAAGCCTTAGAGCTTCTTTTTCGTAGTCACACCTATTTTGGACTACTACGCCCCCACCTTTATCTGCCTGTCTTATAATGAGGCTTTCGTTATCACGCAAAGTTTTAAGGGCTAAGGACTCACTTGCACTGAGGTTGTGTTTAATATCACCTGACTTAAAATTACTAGATAAAATGTTAAAATCATTGATGACCATATTAAAAAATGTATCAATATGATGACCCTTGGAATGTGCGGGATAAAACTTGGATTGGGTTTTAAAATCAGTATGTTTGATTTTAACTTCCGTATCTATATTACTCACAGAAACCATTGCAGCCTTGTCAGAAACAAGATCCCTATCGTGTTTCAGAAAATGTCTCTTTAGGGTAATATTGCGAGTGAACTTATGTAGATCTTTGAACAGCTGGAAGGAGCTGGGTCCACAAGTTTTGGAGAAACTCAAACCTCTTCCAAGTACGTTCAATTGATCCTTGTTCAAAGCTGTTGAGGAGAGATTAAAGACCCCTTGGTTTACTACGGTGTTCTTTCCCAAGAGTACTCTCTTCTTTTGTGCTCTGGTCCCTCCTCGTGTTCCTCGTCTGATGTAACCCTTTTCTTTCTTTTCTCTTGAGGGGTATTCTGTATATCTTTTACTGTGTTCACCTTCCTTTCTAGTCTGGTTCTTACCAAATCTAAAAAAGAAGGTGAATCTGTAGTGGGTTCCGGTCTAGCAGGGCGTTTAGGTGAATATCTAGGGGAGATCCTGGGTGAGTATTTAGTTGTTCTTGGATGAGGGTCTTTATGCTCATATTCAAAATTCCTATGTTGGCCCTGTGGCCTTGAGCTATATCTAAAGCCCTCAATGTAATTTTTCCCTTTATAGTTGGGATTACGATACCCATTACCATGATTAGAGCGTGATCGATCTCTGTCTGATCGGTCATTTTTACTGGTACTGCTCTCTCTCCTTTGTTCATAGGTGTGGTAATTTTGTTGTCTGCTCTTTGAGTGTGCAGATCCCCCTCTTCCTTTTTTATGGGGGATATATTCATCACCTACTACTCTTCCTCTATCCTTTTTAGCCCAGTCCCTTTGTCTCCCTTGCTGATAATCTAGTTTGTCTCTTAAAAATTTATTGTGTTTCGTTTTTAAAAGTTCATCTTCCTCATACTCTAATTTGACTTTTAAATCATGCTCAATCTCTGAGCAATCAGTATCTATCACTATCGGTTCTAGTGCCTTAATCGCTTTCAAGGTCTCCTTTTCTAGATCTTTGATCTCACGATTCCTTTCGTAAACTATTAGCCTGATGAGGTCATTAGAACACTCATCCTGTATTCTATTCCACTCCTGCATGAACTTGGGGTTATCCTTACCGAAGGTTGGGCTTTTTGAGAACCTAAGTCCTCTTGGTATTCTACCCACATCCAGATAACTCTGTAGGGTCTTAGTCTCAAGCCAATGTTTACCTTCTGTAAGCAATAACCGTTCTAATGTTTTAAAATGATCCTTAACTGTGAGCTCTGATGGTTCCTTATGCTGACCATGTAGCACTTCCTCAGTAAAGAGGAGTTTAAAATGTTCCTCCCTTTTCTCCCTACAGTTAATCAAGCTCCAAACCATATTGTAAAACTACAATACCCAGGATCTCCCCTAGATATTCACCTAAACGCCCTGCTAGACCGGAACCCACTACAGATTCACCTTCTTTTTTAGATTTGGTAAGAACCAGACTAGAAAGGAAGGTGAACACAGTAAAAGATATACAGAATACCCCTCAAGAGAAAAGAAAGAAAAGGGTTACATCAGACGAGGAACACGAGGAGGGACCAGAGCACAAAAGAAGAGAGTACTCTTGGGAAAGAACACCGTAGTAAACCAAGGGGTCTTTAATCTCTCCTCAACAGCTTTGAACAAGGATCAATTGAACGTACTTGGAAGAGGTTTGAGTTTCTCCAAAACTTGTGGACCCAGCTCCTTCCAGCTGTTCAAAGATCTACATAAGTTCACTCGCAATATTACCCTAAAGAGACATTTTCTGAAACACGATAGGGATCTTGTTTCTGACAAGGCTGCAATGGTTTCTGTGAGTAATATAGATACGGAAGTTAAAATCAAACATACTGATTTTAAAACCCAATCCAAGTTTTATCCCGCACATTCCAAGGGTCATCATATTGATACATTTTTTAATATGGTCATCAATGATTTTAACATTTTATCTAGTAATTTTAAGTCAGGTGATATTAAACACAACCTCAGTGCAAGTGAGTCCTTAGCCCTTAAAACTTTGCGTGATAACGAAAGCCTCATTATAAGACAGGCAGATAAAGGTGGGGGCGTAGTAGTCCAAAATAGGTGTGACTACGAAAAAGAAGCTCTAAGGCTTCTCAACGATACAACGTCCTATGTAAAATTACCTAAGGACCCTACAGCTGAATATCTAAGGGTGCTTAAAGCACTATTAGACAACGCTGTAGCCCTGTCCGTCATCAACACAACAGAGTTTGCTTTTCTATTTTCTGAATTTCCTAGGATACCCATATTCTACCACCTGCCGAAAATTCATAAGGCTCTGGTTGACCCACCTGGACGCCCAATTGTGTCAGGTATACAATCTATGTCAGCCAACCTTAGTCAATATGTGGATTTTTTTCTCCAACCGTATGTTGGAAAATTAACCTCTTATTTGAAGGACTCCACAGCAGTTCTAAACTTATTTAAAGATTTTGAATGGAAAAGTTCATATGTATGGATTACATGTGACATAAAAACCCTGTATACTAATATACCTCACCAGAAAGGGTTGGATGCTGTTAATTCCTTTCTGGAATCAGACTCTGATCTGCATCCATTAAATAGGGAATTTATTCTAGAGTCTATCAGTTTCATATTGAAACATAATTATTTTCTGTTTCTCTCCACTTTCTACCTACAGGTTTGCGGAACTGCAATGGGTACTAGGTTTGCCCCCAGCTTCGCAAACCTGTACGTGGGAAGGTGGGAGTCTCAGTTTATCATGCCCGACCAACCATACCACAGGAATGTCGTTGTGTGGAGACGCTACATAGACGACATCCTGTGTGTGTGGGATGGTGATTACGATTCAGCAAGTGCATTTGTAGCCAACCTTAATAGGAATGACTACAACCTTGAGTTCACACACAAGGTGGATGCCACCCAGATAGATTTTTTGGACTTAAGATTAACTTCCAAAATGGATGGCACCGTGGAGACTGAGACCTTCTTTAAGGAGGTGGATACCAGCAATGTGCTGATGGCGAATAGTAATCACAAAAAGACATGGATAAACAACATACCAGGGGGGCAATTTGTGAGACTCAGACGTAACTGTAGTAGTTTAGAGGTTTTCAACCAACAGGCTAACAAATTATTTTGGAGATTTAGAGAGAGGGGATATCCTAAGGAACTTCTAGAAAGAGAGATCATAAGGGTACGTAATATGGATCGTAAGGATATGTTAGTTCAAAATAGATCCACGATTAAAAATAAAGAAGGTCAAAACACAAAAAAGGACACTCTTAATGTGGCTTTCATTACAGACTTTAATTCGGTTCATAGAGACATTGAAAAGGTTTTTAACAAACACTGGGGTATATTGTGCAATGATCCCATTTTGGGATCACATCTTGACGTTAAACCACGGTTTATTTACAGGAGAGCAAAAAATATCAAAAACTTGTTAGCTCCTAGTGATGTTTTTATAAGTAAGAGCAATACTACATCGAAAAAGAACTGGCTAGGGCCTAAACCAAAAGGCAACTATATCTGTGGTAATTGCACGATTTGTAAATACCAACATCCTGACAAATACACTTTTTATTCACAAGTAACGAAGGAAGTTTTTAATATTGATGACTTTATTCTATGTACCTCTACACATATTGTATACCTATTGGAATGTGCGTGTGGGTATCAATATGTAGGCAGAACCAAACGCAGCCTTAAAGTTCGGATTCAGGAACATGTCAGAAATATTAAAAATGGTTTTGAAAAACATAGTGTATCTAGACACTTCCTGATACACCATAATAAAGATCCGTCAAGTCTCACTTTTAAGGGGATTCAGTTGATTCCTATAAATAGAAGAGGAGGGGACAGAGTTAAAACATTGTCTTCTAAAGAGACATATTGGATACATAAGTTAGATACTATGTCCCCTAAGGGGTTAAATGAGGATGTGGATATTTGGGCACTTTATTGAATCTTTAGCTCATCACCCCTCTGTACCTAGGGGATGTATCATTTATCTCTGTATCTCTGTTTTCCTTTCTTTATCCTACGCTTTTTTCTAGTTACATCTTTTTATGCAAGTAATGATGGTGTCTATTTTAAGTCGACTAATATTGTGTTTCTTTTATTCCAGCATGTTTTTAATTATTTATGCTAGATTTTGTCTATATGTAAGTTTATATTAAATAGGTATTGTTTTCTTTTTGTTTTCTTGTTAATAAAGTTGTTGTTTTAAAAGTAAACTACACATCTTCCCTATCACGCAGACCATTACCTATTATAGATGATTGGTCTATCCCTAATTGGTTGACCAATAAGGTATCTATGTGAGGTATTTAAGACCTCTGGGTAATGGCCTAATTATTCCCTGAAGAAGTAGTTAATTCTACGAAACTAGTTGGATGTAACATTCTATTGCCTTATATCTGCTTACATTGGCCTTTGTCTATGTGTTGGCCTGTCCTGTTTTTATTTCATCCTGTGTGCTGTTTTGGACACTTGTGAGAGACTCTGTAAGACTGTTCAAACTTCCCTATTGAATCCACCACTGCTGTGAAGACAGCAGCAAGCTGCGTTTTAACCTCTCTGCAGAGGATACACCTGCCAAGGTACAGGAGCAGCTTCATATCGGCTAGGAAGCAGGAGCGATTTCACCGAGCCCCAGTACCAGCTGCTGAACCTGGCTGCATGAAGGGAAATCCCCTTTGGAGTGAAAAGACTGACGTCCTGCCCCAGAATCAACTGAGCTGCAGCAGCAGAGGGAAGCAAGCACCTGAATCTACAGCTAACAGCCGAGTGGTAAACAGTGTGATACACACTACATGCCTTTTACCAACCGTTTTTATGTACGCAGATATATTACCCCCTTTTTAATTCTATAATATATTGTTGAATTTGCTTCACTATTTGGCGTTGTGCGCTGTTTTCTTTTGTTTCCCTTCTCTTAGTGTGTGTGGGGTGCTGAGCCACCCCTGCATTTACAGCTGCAGACGCCATTATCCCCAACATGGTTATGTGGCACTTATTATTTAATGTTTAACTATCTCACTGTGGGAGTTGTGGTTTAATTTTTTATACATTTTTTTATCACTAAATTGATGGTATAGTCACTGCACTGTATATATTTATACATTTAAACTTTATAGGTAGTTAGGTAGTAGCGCACAGTTTTGTTTTTTGTGGTATATATGCTTGAATGCCCGTGCGGACTACAGTATGTGGGCCGGACCTCAAGAAGTCTTAGGTTCCGCATACTGGAGCACGTGGGCAATATAAAGGAGGGGACTGACCACCCACAGTGTGCCCCTACATTTCATCCAACATCACGGGGGGGACCCATCAGGACTACTCTATAGAGGACTAGAGGTAGTCACTGAACACTGGAGAGGGGGGGATAGATTGAGGCGTCTCCGACAGAGGGAGACGTTCTGGATCTACCGATTAAAGTTCCTGTCCCCTGCGGGTCTTAACGTCGACCTAGATATTGCAGCATTTAATTAAACCAAGTATGATACCTGGGATCCTCAATGGTGCTTTTATTTAGTGAGGCAATGTAATTCATTATTGGCCCTACTGAGGAAGAAAGGTACAACTGTTATATGAGATATTTAACTAGTTCCATGTCTCTGTCTTTCCCCCCCCCCCTTTTTTCAGATATGATTATATATTATATATTATATTTTAAATATTGATCTTTTAAATTTTTTAGCATTTGGAATATGTCCATTTTTTAAAATATCATGTCGTTGAGTGTGGATCACATGAAATAGAGATGATCCTTTTAAGAAGTGTTTATTAGAAAGTGCTTAATAAAGTGTTTATATAAATAGCCTTGTGCTATTAACTTGTAGGTTTTAATTATGGGTGTCAGTTTGCACATATTTTTATGAGCATTGCAACTGTGATTTTGGAGACGATTGTATAAAATTGTGACTCTAGGATGTTGTTTAAATAACAGAGAGATGGATTTAATACGGTATTAATTAAATAATTATTTTTGGTTTTGTTAATGACCTAATTCCATAGGAGCTGTGCTCTCTACATGGCACTTATGGACATTTGTAATCATTGAGTATATGAGGGCTCAATCTGCAAAATATTTTGACATAAGCTGTGCAATATGCATATAGTCAGTTTTGAAAAAGAACAAAGACTGAATATCTATATAGAAATGTACTATGTATAGTTAAGATTATTTCAATGTAATTTGGGATTTGAGAAACACAGCCCGTTTCAATCAGTAATTAAGTACAAAGGAGGGTCTATATAAACCGGCAAGAACCCCCCCCCCTACGTCATCATACAGTATGAGCCTGAGGAAGCCGATTACTCGGCGAAACGCGTTGCTGAAAACAGTAGCTGATTTTGTCCCACGGAGGCTTCCGTAGCCAGATCGCAGCAGCTTTTGCAACCGAGCAGGAATGTTCCATCTCCCTGCATCCCGGACGCGGGAACGGTGCAAATCGCTGCTAAAGCTTGATCCTGGACTGCGTGTGGAGGCCAGGGGTACATCTTTTATGTATGTGAGTTCACTTTTGTATTTTAAAAATTAAATGCTTTTTTTAGAAAACACCTCTGATATCGTGCCTCACTTGTTCCCCCCCCCCCTCCCTTCTCCCCTACACTGCAACATCGGGGAGAGACCCTGACTGACGATCAAGACCAGGGAGTGAGCCCCTTGCCGACGTCACGTTTGAGGGCAGTCTCCCATGTACAGCCATAACTTGTGGATGGGTTCAGTTAACCCCAAAGATACCTACCCTCTGTAATTACTCACACTGGGCCGTGTGAGTACATATTTATAATTATATATCCATATGCACCTTTGATTCTACTGTACCAGTGCCTGGAGGGGCTAGAATTGGTCTACCAAAGATACCTTTTCACCATTTCTACTTACACATGGCCGTGTAAGTACAATAGTATCCTGTGTATATTGCCCCTGGTCCACCATTTAAACACTCCCGGTACTGTGTTATCGCCTTATTGTTATCTCGCCTACTTCTCTAATCCCATGCTCCCCCTGTGCCTGTTTGTTTCTCATGCTCCAGCCGATGCACTGATGTAGAGGAAAATTGTCGGAATGGCGGTCACTGCTTGCCGAATCAGGATACAACCAAGCGCAGTAAAAATAAGATAATTATTTATTTATTCATCCGAATAGGAAAAGAGCATTTGTTAGCCAAAGAAGACATGATTTGTTTTATATAACCACTCTGCCTTTCTGCTTTGAAAGTTTTGAAATATGGGGCAAATAAATTGGAATTTGTCTTTCTTCCTTTTTTAACACAGAATAGAAACCAGGATTTTCCCCCGGAGCTAAAAGTTTATAAGATATTTACCTTTTTAGCTGTGTTTCTGGTCCCATTTTGGAAATCAATATACTGTAGTGCCATCCAAGCCTCACTTCCATGGGCCAATAGGAAGCCAAAATGTCATCAGATCATGACAGCTTTACTATTGGATGATCCCCATAGCCACCTTTCCGCAGGCGTGCTGAGGCACAGGGATTTTCAGCCGACAGCCGAAACTGTTTCTCAGCGCGCTGTCGGCAGAAAACACCCTATCAGCGCGAAGCAGCGTCATGACGTCGGCGCTTCACAGACTATTGGCCCAGCGACGTCACTGCCCCGCCTCCTGATCGCGCACGCTGGCTCGCCTGCCAGTCCATGGAATCGCTCCTGACCGAGCAGGGGAACCTCAGCGTCAACGCGGAGGAGCGCGCCTGGACCCCTCTATGGCCTCAGCCTAGTCTTAGAGGCAGGACATAGTAGCATGTGTATCTTAGGCTTACTTGATGTAACGGTCAGCCAGCCATTGCTTAAAGTTCTGGCAGAGGAACTCCGTTACCGGGCACAAGGGATCAGCAAATTTATATTACCAGCAGTGCACTCAGACTACGACTTACATCTTGAGCCTCATATCGCCACACCCAGCTCAGCCCTGGTCCAGTGATATATAAGTCACTGAGCCAGAAAATGACCACTTCAAATCCTACAAGAGAAAGGTTTCTCTCTTCCTCCTCGACCAGAAACTTTTACTTTTCAAAATGCCCCAGAGCTGCCCCCTGAGAGAGGATGCACTGTACCCCCAGTTACTGCCGGGAGCGTGGAAATGGCAGTACATGACCGCCTGATTCCTGTATACAGAGGGGGGCTGCCCTTCATGGTGGATCTGCTCGCTATGGACGCTCCTCTCTCCTTCAGGAATAATCTCCCATATTGTAGACAAATCAAGTCCTCTTCACATGTCCCCCAGTCCTCCTCAGCATAATCATCATATCTCTCCCAGTCCCCCTCAGCATCTTCAGATCTCCCCTCCCCTCCTCCATGCCTACCTGGGTGGACACCGGCACGGAGAGACGGTATGAGGAGGCAGAGCAGGAGCAGAGCAGCATGAGGTGAGCAGCGTGACACCGGACGTTCCGGGTCAGACTGCTAGATGGCGCTCCTCCCCTGCAGGCCTGCTCTGCCTCAAGTGATTTTACTACTGGTTAATTGTTTAATACCTGGGCCCGCCGCCGCATACCATCTCCCCGCGCCTGTCTCCGAATTAAAATCCAGTTTGGCAAACTTTGGAAAATCTAGAAACAGGTTTGCATGAACTGGTGAGACCCAGCTGAATCCCACCACTGCTATAATGCACTGCTCTGCCAATTGTGTATATGTGAAAATGCATATCATTGTATTGTTACAAAGCCTGCAAATATATACAGGTTTGTATAAAAAAATTTTTTTTACATCTTTCACAATCAAATAATTTATGTTTAGTTACAATATACAATATTTTAAAATAATAATAATAATAATTTTTTTTTAATAATTCAAATGTTAAAAAAAATCTAAATCTTTACCAAGATAACTAGTGAAATTTAGCATTGACAGATACAATCTACAGGCATTTACTCTCTATACTAATAAATAGATGTATGATACCTGTAAACAATACACAAGGTAATTATTAAATGCTTTATGTATGACATCATATAAACCAGGGGTGCGCAAAATTTTCTTTGTTGCGCCCCCACCCCCACGTCGAGGGTCACATGACCCCGCAGCGTGATTTGCCGCACGTTTTCATGGCGATGCGTCGGGTGAGCCTGCAGCGTCATTTAACGCTGCGTTCTCATGGCGACGTGACCAGAAGCCAGCTGAATCCCAGTAAGTTGAGGTTGCAGAGACCTTGCGCCCCACGACATTTAATTTAAATGCCTCATGGAAAAGCGCGGGGCCTCTGCAACCACCCACGAGCCCCCAAAACAATCCCCCGTCCCCCAGTTTGCGCACCGCTGATATAAACTACACTGCATCAGAATACTCAAAAAAAGTTACAGCACCAATGCCACCTTTCAGATAAATGGACACATCAGTGGTTATTTATTAAACTCAACATGTTAACTCTAAGATTGTTGTGCTATACATATCTTTAACCCTTTGCACCCTAGTCTACAACTCTATAGGTATTGGGTTGAGCGATGAGCCATTTCTTTAGTTGTTTTTATTTATTAAACTGCAATAGTGACAATCGGAGCGCTATTCCAAGGAAACTCCCATCGACTTCATTGGGATCTTCTGTGTGATAGTGTCCCAATTGGCACTATTGCAGTTTAATGCATAACCCCTATAGACACTGTTGCACATGGCCATCTGATCCATGACATTTGTGTGCAATGCATCCTGCCTCACTTTGTACCCTCTACTAACAGAGTGCCTGAGAAGCACATATTGGTAGTTAAAGAGGAGAGAAGGCCACTCACGGTCTGCTGTTCCAGGAAATACAGAAGGCCGCACACACTGCTACTTACACATTGCTAAGAAACATGTGCTGATTCACTTGCCTCCTGTTACTTTGCAAGGGGCGACTCCGTGGTAGGTCCTTTTACAGAGAGTGCAGAAAGCATAGCGGCAGCTTGAGCAGATACCCATGGTGCCTCCGGGCTCCTGCATTACTGGTGTCTGACAGCTCGGACGCGGGCAGTACACCACATCTGCCATCAGATTCAAGCTGGACTGCAGGAGGAGACGGTCATAGCGAGAGAATAACCGCTCGCCCACCAGCTCCTTCACCTGCAGGAAAATAAAAGGTGTGTGGTGGTTTACCGATTTATCAGCATTTTCTTCCTATACTCAACATCTCGTACAATTACTGGGCCTCTCCACTCCAAAAACCGCAATCATGAGGAATGAAGCTGCACACACACGTAGCTAGAACACACAAATACATACATTTTTTTTTATAAACAATCATGTTTATAAGCATGTTTGAAGAGGAGCCCAACGTACCAGTTGCTCAATATAGTATTGGCATGTTTTTTTTTTAAAATACTATGATAACCAGCAAGAAAAATTAATGTGCCCAAGGAACCAGTGCAAATGCTACAATTCTATATCATGTGTTATTCCTAATATTACTATGAACCAGTGTTTCTCAACCCTCTCCTCAAGGAACCCCAGTCAGAATAGATTTTATGATTGATCAAATATTTATGCAAGCACACAGCAATGCATGTAGAGTATTCGTTAATAATAAAAGCCCATCGGTCACAAAACAGGTAGATGCTTTGTGCTGCCTCTTCATGAATATTCTGGTTGTCAATGGTTTATTGGTTTATACCAATCCTATACATAGATTTATAACCCTTTGGGTGCCAGTAACTTCACTAGTATCTCAGGAACTAGGGGGTCACTGGAGCTGAAAATACTGCAGTTAAGTTCTGGAGGACCCCAATTGCAATTCTGTAAAAACAAATGGGAGGTTAGTTAGGGTGGATTGCTCTTTTAATGATAAGGATTTCCAATTCCCTCTGTTTTACACTTATAACTCCTGAGTCCTGTCTATGTACTGTAGGTACCATCCAAAAAAATAATGATAGCTATTTTTTCCAACTTAAATAAAGTCTCATGTAAAAAGTAGCACAAGTGGAAACAATTACTATGCATTTATTAAAATACCAACTCCCTAAGAGCGAGATAGTTACCTCCAGGGATTTGTCCAACAGTTTTGCCTCCCCCCATTGCAGACCCTATTTGAAAGAATCTATCTAGAAGTACCCTCCCAAAAGGGCCTGACCTTAGTCTTCTACAGCTCAATCTTTCTTAAATCCCCCGAAGACAACCCTAATTTGATGCAGAAATGGGAAGCTGACCTCAAAGTATCGAACTAGAAAACTGGGCTAAGCTCCGTCTGTACATCAATTAGGGAAAATGCATACAGTATACAGTAAGTAAGTGATACTTCAAGACAAAAAACAAGCGCAAATACTGTATCGTATTACATCAAGTGATCACAGTTGAGTGAATATTAAGACAAAATAAACCCCTGAGGAAGCTCCGATTTCAAGCGAAACATGCAGGGTGGACAGCACAGACCATAAAAAGACTATCAAGCTTTTGGTAAACTTTGGTGAAACTCAGCAAAGGAATAAGTTCCCTCTTCCTGCAAATCACCACTGTGGACGGCCGTGCTGTTTGTTGCCACTGCCTGACCCTGGGCTTTCCCAATGCCAGAATCCATTATATGTTTGCGAGTGTAAACTTTTATATTTATTATTATCCGTTATAAAGCTTTTTTTGCACTCGCTCTGTGTCCTCCATTTTCCACATATGGGATTCTCCTCCCGTCCTTCTGCAAGACTGTATGCTGGCGGACATCACTGCTGAAACCTGCAGCTAAGGTGGTCACTCCTGGTAACTAAAAAGCCTTGATTACTCATGGAGAATGTGAGTGATATTATATATCATTTAATCATATCACGTTCATCTAAACCCTTTTGCACTATATGTGTATGTTTTTTTCTTTTTATATACTCCCAGATGTGAGTGAGCTCCTGATCCCCTGCCTTTAAGTGATACTTGACTCTGGTCCCTTTATCTAGAATGTTCCAGGGGGTGTCTCCCACTTGCTCCAAGGGCTGCTGCCAAAGGGCCTTTATAGTTCACATGTGGTGGTCTGGTCCCAGAGTAAAGTAGTGTTGGGATTCTCCTTTCCATTAGATGCACGGTCATGTGTTCTGAGCAGGCCTCTGAAAGGCGTGGATAGGCCTTCTAACAAACCGATAACTCACATTAGGACGGCCACGAGATGCTCAATGGCAGCCCTTTGGATGAGCATGGAGGCACCGACTCTTACCCAGATCAAACAGCGCACGGATCTTCCTTAAAATAGAGAAACCGGACAGCTATCCTTAAGGACACGTACTAAATACTAGAAAGCTCGCCAGCCGTGACCGATATATAGGATAGTCTCCAGTTGGCTAGGCGCTTTCCTGGGGGGCTAGTTATGCACGCCATGTCATGAAAGTGGCCTACACCACAACACGTGATCCTCCCAGATCAACTTGAGCTCACCACGAAATCTGTAGCCTATATCGATATCCAATGTATTTTGTGGACTGGCAATAATGGACTATATTTGTATATGTGGAAAAAATAATGCTGTACCCACTCTTCCCCCCCCCCTTTTCCTACATACTTTTTGTATTTTCAAAATTAAAAAAACAATTTAAAAAAAAAAAAACTTTTAGTGGCCCCCGCCACCCCCCATTCTTAATTTCCCTGTATTTCACACCATTTGTATCTTACCAATGAATATATGTTAAGAGCCATATGAAAAGATAAACCAACATACTGTAAAGGCAATAAATTATAGGCTTAGTGCAAACCAGGTTACCTGACCATGGGTAGCGATAGAAGTGCACTTTGGCTCAGGACAGTTAAGAGCATGGACCTGCCCATCTTTAATCTGAATTTCAAAGTAGTCCTTTAGGCAGGAGTTGCAGTAGACATGGCGACAATCTTTAAAGTACATGCACTCGATGCCCAGCTTCTCAGAGAAGCAGATGTTGCACAGGTAAGGTTTGCTGTTGAAGCACTTCTTCTGCTGAGCCTCATTAAAGTCCAAGATGTCCCTGATCAGAGCGAATACGCACTCCACATCCTGGATAGCCCGTTTGTCTGTGGTCTCCTCTTCCGAGACTGTGGCATCGCTTGCATCCGATTCCAGGGAGGGAGGCTTCCGGCTTTGTATCCTGTTACCGCACACTCGAAGCTCATAGGGCGATTTAATATTCAAATGCTTGAGGGTCTCCTCTTTAAGAAACTGCTTCCAGGCAAACAGGACAACGCATCCTGTGCTCTCCTCCCAGAGGTCATCTAAGTGCTGGCAAAGTGCAGAGAGCTGGGACACAGAGAAACAGCTTATGGAACAAAAACAGCGTCATTCTGCAATCAAGGCCGCCATTGCGACCCCGAAACCCCCTTCCCATTGTTAGAGCCATGACCACCATTTCCCCTGTCCCCAACCAACATTAGGGCCCTAACCACAACCCCAACCTCACCAACGTTTGGGCTCCGACTCTCCCTGTCCAACTTTAGGAAGGCCTCGACCCAAAAAACTCCCGTGCTCACCAACATTAGTGCCCCGACCCCAACCCCCAGGGCCAAAAGTGGATCCCTGGTTTACAGGAAAACTGTTGGCAGCCCTGAGCCTATTGTTATTATTTAGAATGTAATATTACTGCCCTGAATATTTGAGGATAATAGGTTGTGTTGATTCGAATCAGATAACCTCCTTTCCAAACTACTTTAGTGGCACAATTAGTACTTTCCCCAGTAAATGAACTCCTTTACTACCAGGGGGAGTCCTGAGCATATGTTGTTTTTTTTTTTAAATTATTATTTTAAACCCTCCCCATGATTATTATATTTAAGTTTTTCCAAACCTGTATTGGTGACAGCCATTTGCAGCTGAGTGTGAAGATCGGAGGAGAGGCTGTTGGGTAATCTGGGGGAAGTTCAAAGTTCAGCACGATCGGTGGTAGGAAAGAAACGGTGTTCTCAAAGCTTTCAGTGATGCTTGCCGCAGCGTTGCCTTGGAAAAGTATATAAAGAAAAGCATCTTCAAGGACTAAAATCGATATACGTTCACCATTTTATTACCATACAAGAGGTTCAGCTGCGTCATTTTTTGGGTAATCTTCACAGTCATATCTTCATGCAGAAATCTATGCCATTTCTTATGGTGCTGTGGACAACATCTAGGTTTAAATAACTAGCAGTTCCAAAAAACTAAACTTTACCTGCAGATTCATCAAAGTACTCACCCTCACCTACCTACTGTCTGTAACTTCTCCCTACCCACCACTTAGACTGTAACCTCTTCAAGGCAGGGAGTCCTTTGCCTAATATTTACTTTTGTATTTGAAGCATATACTGTATGGTGCTACACAAATAAAAGGTATACATGTATTATTCTAGATTATTTGTCTGCTCCTAGTACTGTGCTCTATAAATATACAATGATGACTACAGCGGGCAACACACCTTTCTATACTAAATAAGGGGGGGGGGAAAGGGACTGCAAAGCATTACATACAGATGTACAGATGTACTGCAGGCACATAAACTGCATGGGCTGATGCATAGCTTAGTTTGATATAAGCAAAGGAGCCTTTAAATACTTAAGCAATTAACACTAATAATTAGAAAATTAAAATAATGTAGGTTTTTTTTACTGGATCACGTGAGTCAGGACGGAGTCATTTTGAAGCTGCTGAAGTTATTAACATAATAAGCACAAATCAGTTATGAGATACTTGCAATATGCCCTCAGGTAACCACCAGTGGTGTTGATGGCGATTCCGATGCTTAATCTGCTACTCTTCAACCATAATATTGCGCTGTTTCACTGTTCTCTGGTGCAGTAAATAAAAGCAGACCAAAAATACTGATAAACAGCACCCACAAAGCAATAGTAGTTAGTATATATGCAGTGCAGGGTGCCAAGGATAGAAGAGGACACAATTCCTCTAATTATATACAATAATCCAAGCTATCCAGCACTCACTGTCTATAGAAATCATAGGTCAAAGATGGAATGATACCAAAAAACATGTAATTTAATGTATACACAAGAGAACTGAAAAACCAAAACCACATACTGTACCACTGCCACTAAAAAATAAACATAGGCAGTCCAGTGAAGGGATAAGGGGAGAGGGGAAAACAAAGAAAAAAGGGGGACAAGACAATACAAAAATGGGTGCAACAAGGGGAGACAGCAGGGGGGCAATGTTTCGGGGAACACCCCTTCATCAGGCCCGTTATTATTTATTTATAAATATTTCCTCGCTCCAAAGGAACAGAGGGGTACTTCCCTGTCCCCACAACCCACAAGAACCAAATCAAGTCCCAAACAAAATCTAACAACCCCCCACATAAAATAGAAAGAATAAAGTCAGCTTAATTGTATAGCACTGAGTATATGTGATTCCCAGAGGAACAGTCAGTGAATAAAGGCAAAGGTCAAACCACAGTAAACCTGTCTGCAAAGTTCAATGAGCCCTGCTCCTCTCATGTGCAAGGGGTGTCTGAGAGTCACTGCACAGCTGGAGAGTGATTTTAAAGATAAGATGACATCATCAGACAGCGACATAATTGCATTAGGGAAATGTGAAACAGCTGTTGGAATGTCTGCAGCAGGAAAACGAGCAGCATCAGGTGACAGCTAGTGAAGGCTGAGTCATCAATCAGAATACACGCATGGAGGAGATCTATGCATCAGGAAACGGCTCATTCATATGTGTAGCAGTTGATGCATATGACTACAGACCCCATAGCACGGGGGGCCCATGCAATCCCCTCACATAAAGGACTACCTACAAGCAATAAACAAAACATAAAAACATGCGTGTTATTATACAGCGTCTGAGTCATGTATAGAGTATGTACATATACATGAACAATATATATACATACAGTATATAGAGACCCTAATTGAAATTTCTGAACTGGCCACTGTGACGATGGAGAGGATTTGGCCCGGGATTAAAGGGGTTACACCCCAATTGGCCACTCTCTAACCTCACCAGGGAGACAAGGGGTTAACTGGGCTGGGGCCCAGACGTGTGATTTAACCCTTGTCATAACCTGAAAATGTATATTCCCTGTTCCCCCCTGGTTTGTTGTTAATCAGTGTCTGCATCACACACACACACTAAAATCCATCCGGGAGCACAAGGGTTAATAGTCCTTTAATGATTATAGCTCTTTGTGAAGTTTTTCCGCCTTTTCAGGCACCATTTTGCAGGTTCCCATAAGCCGCCATTAGGGCTCAATGTTTTTTAATGGTGAATCTTGCTGTGAAGTCCGGTTCCTGAGAAGACCAGCAGATGGCGTCCGAGAGGGAGAGCGGCGGTTTCCCATTGAAAGTCTATGGGCTCATTGACTTCAATGGAGAAACCCTCGAAAGAGCTTTTCAGGAATGAGTTGGCTGCCTTCCAAACCGCTTAACCGCAAAGCGGATACAATGTCCTTTAAAAGAGTTAAAATCACTTGAGTCAAGTTCAACGTTAATTGGCATGGGAATAAACTGTTCTGGGGGCCCTAGAAATAAAATTCTTTTTGCCCCTAGTTCCTAGGCTTCCCCCCACTCGACCACAACCGGGTCCCCGAATCCTGGACCCCCGATAAGGGTCGAACCAGATAGAGCGGGTCGCGCCATAGGCTTTGCCGGCGGCGGCAGAAACGGCTCAGAAAAATGACTAAGTGTGAAATGCTGAATTATAGCAATCCATATCTCCGGTTCCGGAGGGACCAGAGGATCAAGGTTTGGGGTATCTGTAGTCACTGCTCCGGCATCACTGCAGAACCATCCTTGACCCTCTTGGACCAACCCGACGGAGTATGGACCCCCTTGAAAGTTCGGGGCTTTTACCATTGATTCTAATGAGGGAAAAGCCGCATGTTGAAAAAATGACTAAGTGTAAAATGTTGAAATGTGTAAGTCCATATCTCCGGTTCTGGAATGCCCAGAGGGATGGGATTTGGGTGACATGTAGCCAAGGTTCCGGCTTTAATGCATGCCCATTTCCAGCCCCCTCAGACCAACCAGACGGAGTATGGACGACTGTAAAGATGTGGATTTTCTCATAGACTTCAATGGCGGCGGTTCCCCATTGAAAGTCTATGGTAGGAAACCCCATTGACTACAACGGCGGAGTTGCTCCATTGAAACCCATGGCGGCGGAGCCCGTTGTTTTCAATGGGGATTTAGTGAAAAGCTGAGATTTCTTTTAGCGAAGATTTTTGTATTAAAATGAAAAATGATTTAATGTGCATTTGTGTAACTCCGGCTCCATAGGTCGTAGCAAGTCGCTTTTTGGATCATATGGTGCCCCAGTTCCGGCCATTAGAACTGGGAAGTTTGGTTCTGCTAGACCCAATGGAACCGGATATTTTAATACGTTTATGTTTTATGCTTAATACTGTATTCTAAGGTATGGACAAAGACTTAGAGGAAATTCCATTGTCCACCAAGATAGCAGATGGCCCCAAGAGGTGCCCTAATGTCTAGGATTTGAGTGCTGTTCAAAGGGTCTTGTCACCCTCCCTGTTTACCTAAGGGCGGAGGAGGCTCAAGCCAGAGCAGTCTTTAAGTGTCCCACTTCACACCTTTCAACAAAGGTTTTCCTGCCAGAACTCCAAAGGATAGACTGGCTGGCATTCCTGATGCAAATGTGGGGCTTCAGAAATGAGACCCCAGAGTTCTACTGCGCATGTGCAAACTAGCAGGGGGGCATGGGTCAGAATGCTTTCCCACGTTAGTGAGTGGCTGGAGGTAATTGAAAACCAATCCCCTGTGCTTAAGGTTAAGAATAGAGGGACAAAAGATATATAAACTGCTGTTCCCTATATTCCGTTGTTGTTCATGTTTTGCAAGTTCTTCAAGTGTTCAGTCTGTTCTATACCATCTTGTTTGCTGAGAGAAACGCTATGCACTGTCTTCCTGCCAGAGGTCTTTTCATGCTTTTGGGTGTCTTGATGACTATGAAGAGTGCTGTATGAACTGCCAGTCCAGCTGTGACTGCTTCATCATTTCCATTTTACGTAAGTGTCTATATTTTGCCTGTTATTTGTACATATCTGCTGTGTTCACCTATCCTACGGAATAAATACAATTTGTTATATCTAAGTCTCGTCCCAGTTCAAACCCAGGTATATATATATTTATATATAGTTTTGGTGTAAATTACAGCCTGTCACAAGCTACCGTGACAAGCTTGTAATTAACGGGTGGCAGCTGGCGGGACTGAACTGGACCTGGATTACAGTATTCTGCGGGGTACTGTGATCCAGTGGGAACTTGATGGTAATTGCAAGTTCCTGGGACTAAAGATATTGAACACACAGTGTACAACATATAACACAAGATATGGCACCTCCTCACTGTTCCCCTACTTGTGAGAAGCATTGCCTCCAGAACCAAAGTGCCGGCCATCCGTCTGACTGGAGCCGGGCACCGAGACCAGAGGAGTGCATCAAGTCGGCGCGGGGACCAGCAGCCAGCAAGGCTGAGAGAGAGACAGCAATGGGTGAGCATGAAACCCGGCAGGCTGAGCAAAGATCCACAGCTGCAGCTGCTGTAACCATCACACCGCCCGGAGAGCAGGTAAGGGACCCAGCTCCGGGACGGCAGAGACTTGTGGAGGGAGCGGGTGGTCTTGGAAACCACGGAAGTCTTGCACCAGGAGAGGTAACGGCCGTTGCAGTGGCCCGTCCATTTTCCCTGAAAGAGCTAGCACTGGTGTGTGCGTTGGGAAAGATGTGGTTCCCGGCGAAGTGGACCCAGTTCCTGGCGTCGGTACCGCACCGACCCGCTTATCCCTTCCCTGAGCCCAGCGCTCAGGCAACTCCGCTCTGGACTCCGTTGCCCCTTGCTGGGGTTAGTCCACCGGTGGCGGAGAAGCACCGGCAGCTGCTGCGGCACTGCCAACAAATGGGCCACAATAATGCCCAGTGCCCTGACCGTGCGCGGTCAGGCGAAGAAGCCCCTCAGGGCCAACGCTCACGAGCTGCGGAAAAGATGACCCAGTTAGCGGCATCCTCTGATGGCTCCCGCCCAGCCGGGGCGACAACCCTCCTCGGGACGTCTCCTGGAGAACCTGGACGGGCTGCATCAGCAACAGCGGCGGAGAGCAGCGGCCATCCACCTGATCCCGGCGGAGAACCGGCGGCGGCGGCGGCAGAAGAGCCGCGATTCCGGCAAAGTGCCGGAGCCCTTTCTGAGTGGGTGGAGGGATAGGGATTGCGGGAGGGGGTTTTGTTACCTGGTTTGCATGGAGCTGTGTTTCTCCACAAAGACCTGGGACCCCAGTCCTGCATCGTTTCCCCTGTGCCAACCCCGGGCGCTGCTGTGGCGGCGACCCGTTGCTTACCAACCCAGATGTTGCCGGCGGCGGCCACTCCAGTCCAACTGCAATTGGGACCAACGAAGGCGGCGGTCTCTGCGGGGACCAGCGAGGTAAGCCAGACCAAGTCGCAGACTGACCCTGACTTATTTTTCCCAATGACTGTACCTTGTTGTTTCACTCTAGGGGTGACTGGGGGGTGGCAGGAGATAGGGGCACCAGGGGAGGGGAAGGAAGAGCAGCTTGTAGGGCAGCCAGATTTCCCCATTACCCTGGCGGAGCAGCAAGGGGACCCTCAGTTAAGAGCCCCACTGTTGCAGCCTTGCTATGGGCCGGAGGTATCAGGGGTTGTGGGAAAGTTAGACCACCCCCAGATTTCAGGGGTAGTGGCAAAGTTAGACCACCCCCAGATTACCTGCCGGCCAGAAGCTAAGGTGGGTGCATCTGCACCAGCAACCCTGAGCTCACCTCCGGTAATGGGGGCACAGCTTCAGGGAGAGGGGCTCGCCCCGGTAGCACCCAGCTCTAGGGTAGGATTGCCTGGGAGAGGGTTGGGTGGGCCAGTGGGAACCGGGGAGGGAAGGCAGCAAGTGAGCCAGACAGATTTCCCCATTACCTTGGCGGAGACTCAGGGGGTTTCTCAGATCAGCAACCCCCTGTTGCAGCCTTGCTATGGGCTGGAGGTATCAGGGGTTGTGGCACAGTTAGACCACCCCCAGATTACCTGCCAGCCAGGAGCTAAGGTGGGTGCATATGCACCAGCAACCCTGAGCACATCCCTGGTAATGGGGAGACAGTGTCAGGGAGATTGTGTCACTCAGGTGTCCCTAGGATCCAGGCTTGGATTAGCTAGAGAGAAGCGGAGTGAGGGGAGGCTGCAGGTAGGTAGCCAGCATCAGTGGGAGAAGAAGTCAGTGGGAGAAGAAGGGCTAGTGGTAGCCGGGGAGGTACAACAGCAGGTATGGCAGCTAGAATCCCCCATTACCCTGGCAGAGCCTGAGGGGGTTTCTCAGATCAGCAACCCCCTGTTGCAGCCTAGCTATGGGCTGGGGGTATCATGGACAGTGGCCAGTTTGTGCCACCCCAGAGATACCTGCCAGCCAAAAGCTAAGGCGGTTGCATCTGGAGAGGTGCCCCTGAGCTTATCCCTGGTAAGGGGGAGACAGTGTCAGGGAGATGGCCTCACTCAGGTGTCCCTAGGACCCAGGTTAGGGTTAGCTAGGGAGAAGTGGAGTGAGGGGAGGCCGCAGGTAGGTAGCCAGCAGCAGATCTCAGTGAGAGAAGGAGGGCTAGTGGTAGCCAGGGAGGGAAAGCAGCAGGTATTGCAGCTAGAGTTTCCCGTTACCCTGGCAGAGCCTCACGGGGTGTCTCAGATCGGCAGACCCCTGTTGCAGCCTGGCTATGGGCTGGGGGTATCCAGGGCAGTGCCAGGCTTGTGCCACCCCAGGGATACCTGCCAGCCAAGAGCAAAGGCGGTTGCATCTGGAGAGATGCCCCTGAGCTCATCCCTGGTAAGGGGGAGACAAGGTCAGGGAGGTAGGTGCACTCAGGTAGTTCCAGGGTCTGGGTTAGGATTGCCCAGGGAGGAGAGGAGTGCAGGTGGGCTGCAAGGAGGTAAGCAGCAGGCTGAGGTGTTGGGCCTAGGGGAGGATAGGCAGTGAGGCACCGTGGAGCAGGGGGAGATAGGAGGTCAGTGGGGTGTTAGGCAGCTGGCAGAAGCTAGGGATGGGCTAGGTAGGCAGAAGGTCCCTTGTTCTGACTGGCCAGGAGTGACCCCACCGACAGAACCCCCTGGGTTCCCAAAGGAGAGGTTGTGGGTAGATAGGCAGCCAGAGAGGATAGTCAGGAGTATAGCAGCTACAGGGTGGCACAGAGCCAGGGCAGGTAGGGTTCCTACAGAATAGTGACATAGCCCTTTCCCAGACTTGGTTGACAGGAAAGCGACGGTCTGTGCTGGATAGCTGGTCTCCTGCAGATGCAGAGACATGCCAGTCTCTGGGCAGTGTGCAGCCTGGACTGCACCGGGGCCCCTTCCCAAGGCACTGGGTGGGGGGCAGAGGGAGGCAAAGGAAAATGCCCGGCAGCCAAGGTGGAGCCCTGCTCCCCAAGATCTGGACTTTACAATCCACTGTGGCCAGGACAATGTACTGGACAATGCCGGAGGACAATGTTGCCAGGCCAATCCCTCAGGACTTATTGAGTGCGTCAAGGGCGCCAGTGGTACCCCAGGGCCTGGGGGAGGCGACTGGGGCACCAGGCTCCATTGAGCAGGGGAGGTGTGACGATGGAGAGGATTTGGCCCGGGATTAAAGGGGTTACACCCCAATTGGCCACTCTCTAACCTCACCAGGGAGACAAGGGGTTAACTGGGCTGGGGCCCAGACGTGTGATTTAACCCTTGTCATAACCTGAAAATGTATATTCCCTGTTCCCCCCTGGTTTGTTGTTAATCAGTGTCTGCATCACACACACACTAGAATCCATCCGGGAGCACAAGGGTTAATAGTCCTTTAATGATTATAGCTCTTTGTGAAGTTTTCCCGCCTTTTCAGGCACCATTTTGCAGGTTCCCATAAGCCGCCATTAGGGCTCAATGTTTTTTAATGGTGAATCTTGCTGTGAAGTCCGGTTCCTGAGAAGACCAGCAGATGGCGTCCGAGAGGGAGAGCGGCGGTTTCCCATTGAAAGTCTATGGGCTCATTGACTTCAATGGAGAAACCCTCGAAAGAGCTTTTCAGGAATGAATTGGCTGCCTTCCAAACCGCTTAACCGCAAAGCGGATACAATGTCCTTTAAAAGAGTTAAAATCACTTGAGTCAAGTTCAAAGTTAATTGATGTGGGAATAAACTGTTCTGGGGGCCCTAGAAATAAAATTCATTTTGCCCCTAGTTCCTAGGCTTCCCCCCACTCGACAACAACCGGGTCCCTGAATCCTGGACCCCCGATAAGGGTCGAACCAGATAGAGCGGGTCGCGCCATAGGCTTTGCCGGCGGCGGCAGAAACGGCTCAGAAAAATGACTAAGTGTGAAATGCTGAATTTTAGCAATCCATATCTCCGGTTCCGGAGGAACCAGAGGATCAAGGTTTGGGGTATCTGTAGTCACTGCTCCGGCATCACTGCAGAACCATCCTTGACCCTCTTGGACCAACCCGACGGAGTATGGACCCCTTTGAAAGTTCGGGGCTTTTACCATTGATTCTAATGAGGGAAAAGCCGCATGTTGAAAAAATGACTAAGTGTAAAATGTTGAAATGTGTAAGTCCATATCTCCGGTTCTGGAATGCCCAGAGGGATGGGATTTGGGTGACATGTAGCCAAGGTTCCGGCTTTAATGCATGCCCATTTCCAGCCCCCTCAGACCAACCAGACGGAGTATGGACAACTGTAAAGATGTGGATTTTCTCATAGACTTCAATGGCGGCGGTTCCCCATTGAAAGTCTATGGTAGGAAACCCCATTGACTACAACGGCGGAGTTGCTCCATTGAAACCCATGGCAACGGAGCCCCTTGTTTTCAATGGGGATTTAGTGAAAAGCTGAGATTTCTTTTAGCGAAGATTTTTGTATTAAAATGAAAAATGATTTAATGTGCATTTGTGTAACTCCGGCTCCATAGGTAGTAGCAAGTCGCTTTTTGGATCATATGGTGCCCCAGTTCCGGCCATTAGAACTGGGAAGTTTGGTTCTGCTAGACCCAATGGAACCGGATATTTTAATACGTTTATGTTTTATGCTTAATACTGTATTCTAAGGTATGGACAAAGACTTAGAGGAAATTCCATTGTCCACCAAGATAGCAGATGGCCCCAAGAGGCGCCCTAATGTCTAGGATTTGAGTGCTGTTCAAAGGGTCTTGTCACCCTCCCTGTTTACCTAAGGGCGGAGGAGGCTCAAGCCAGAGCAGTCTTTAAGTGTCCCACTTCACACCTTTCAACAAAGGTTTTCCTGCCAGAACTCCAAAGGATAGACTGGCTGGCATTCCTGATGCAAATGTGGGGCTTCAGAAATGAGACCCCAGAGTTCTACTGCGCATGTGCAAACTAGCAGGGGGGCATGGGTCAGAATGCTTTCCCACGTTAGTGAGTGGCTGGAGGTAATTGAAAACCAATCCCCTGTGCTTAAGGTTAAGAATAGAGGGACAAAAGATATATAAACTGCTGTTCCCTATATTCCATTGTTGTTCATGTTTTGCAAGTTCTTCAAGTGTTCAGTCTGTTCTATACCATCTTGTTTGCTGAGAGAAACGCTATGCACTGTCTTCCTGCCAGAGGTCTTTTCATGCTTTTGGGTGTCTTGATGACTATGAAGAGTGCTGTATGAACTGCCAGTCCAGCTGTGACTGCTTCATCATTTCCATTTTACGTAAGTGTCTATATTTTGCCTGTTATTTGTACATATCTGCTGTGTTCACCTATCCTACGGAATAAATACAATTTGTTATATCCAAGTCTCGTCCCAGTTCAAACCCAGGTATATATATATTTATATATAGTTTTGGTGTAAATTACAGCCTGTCACAAGCTACCGTGACAGCCACAAGTCTCTATCTTATATTGTCTTCATTCAACTAAAAGAGAAGGTTCAAGCAAATATGGCAAAATATGGGATATAAAGAGAAACTAAATGGGGGGGCCAGGTCAGAGGTGGGGGGGGACCCACCTACAGATGGAGGACGGATCACCCCACACAGGCAGCCAGAAGTAGATCCTGTCCCAATAGCCACATACCTCAAGAGTAGGGGCAATAGAGATAGGTAGGTACCAGATGTATCGAGGCTAATTAGAGACATAGCTATTAGACACACTCATCACAGGAGTAGGGTATCAGGGCATCGCTGTCTTACAAGTAACAGCTCATATTTAAGTCTTTATTCATGCCCAATGGAATCATAGTACCAAGTGTTCTAATCCATCTGGATTCTTTTTAATAGGGTCTCCCCCACATAACCTATGCCACAGGGAGACCACACAGTGGGAAACAGGGGTAACGCGCCCTTTCTCAAGGGGCCAGGCGGTCGGCCCGGGAGTTATTCAGCAGGCAAGGACAACAAAGGGGAGTTTTGGGCCTTTAACGATAAATACTGCAAACTGGGGGCGAGTTGCAAGTTTAAACGTGTGTAGCCAGTGCGGGGGTAGCCACCCCGTTAAGAAATGCTTCAAAACCCTAGGCAACCGCAACCAGGGGGGAGGAGAGAATGCACCTAACAAAAGTCCACAAAACCGGACAGCCTTAGCAGTCTGAGCCGTTGGTTAAGGGGTACCCCGACCAGGAGAAAGCAAGGTTCCTGGAAGAGGGGTTTAGAAGGGGGTTTCATATACCAGTGGGGAGGGGGGGGGGGTTGTACAAGCTAGGGGAGTTAGCCAAAACTTTAACACATAAAGAAAAAATAGAGAAGGATATAAAATTGGGGCGTATGGCGGGCCCATTCACACCCCCCTATCGCCCAGTTAATTATTTCCCGCTGGGCATGGTGCCAAAAAAGGATCCGGCCAAATTCAGGCTAATACAACACCTGTCACACCCAAGGGGGGGGGGATGTAAATGATGCCATAGACCCGGACCTATGCCGGGTACAATACCAATCATTTGACACCGCCATAGGGATAATTAAAACATATGGGGAGGGAGCACTATTGGCAAAAATCGACATAGAATCAGCATTTCGGCAGTTACCTTTGGCCCCCGGCAGCTTCAGATTCACAGGGTGCAAATTTGAGGGTGCTTGTTACATTGATCGACGGCTCCCCATGGGTTGCGCTATTTCATGTGCCTATTTTGAGGCATTTAGTACTTTCTTGCATTGGTGCATAGTCAGTAAGACGGGGACTAGCACAGTTGCACACTATCTGGATGACTTCCTGCTGGTGGGTACCCCAGGTTCACTGCAGTGCAACAGTTTGCTGGAGAGTACTTCCAGATGCGCAGGAAAGAGGTTTGACCTGCCCAAATTATCTGTATCAGTTAGGGCAGAGGGAGTGATGGCTTTGGTGCAGCAATCGCTAGCCCCCCGCACGTGGAAGACATAACAACGCATGTCGGCAATGGCGCAGTTTCAGGAAGGCCTTCAAGGGGAGCGGTAAGGTTAGTAGAACCCGTCAGCGTATCAATTTTTTACTTGCCCAGAAGCGGGCAGGCATGTCACGGGCTAAGGCGGGCGGTACGCTAGCTGGTATTGCATTTTTCCTGAAGTTGGGGGGGCAGTCAGACATCACCAAGGACTTTCTCCTCAGGCGAATACTGATCGGGTGGGGCAGAGGGGAGCGCAAGCGGGGGGATAAGAGGGAGCCGGTAACGGTGGAGAGGTTACAGAGCTTGAACAAGGCAGCAGAGTCAGTATGCGCAGGACCGTTCTAAATCAATTTATTTAAAGCGGCTTTCACTTTTGCCTTTTTTGGAGCCTTTAAAGTAGGGGAACTGGTAGCAGCGTCAGAAACTAGCAGGGACACTGGCCTGTTGTTCGGAAATGTGATTATAGGGGAGGAGACAGTGGCAAGCCGCATACACAGGTCAAAAACTGACCAAGCAGGGGAAAGGGGCCTGGGTGCACCTGAGATGGCACGAGAATAGGAAGGTGTGCCCTGTGAGGGCGGCAAAGCGCTACGCCAGGCAGCGATCGCAAGGGGGCGAGGTTTTCCTGACACAAAGATTCAACTCCCCTAACCAAGTTTCAGTTCAACAGGATTTTTAAGCATTGCCTGGAGGCAAGAGGCAAAGATGCCACCAATTTTGGGACCCACTCGTTTCGGATTGGGGCTGCAATGGTAGCCTCCGAGCAGGGGCTGCCTATAGCACAGATTAAGGAACTGGGGAAGTGGAAGTCAAACGCCTACAAAGGGTAAATTAGGTCCCGGCAGGCGAGTAATTAAATAATCGTGCAGTCCTAACATGCTTTCTGTCTTCACAGCGGGAGAGGCAGGCGCAGCGCGGGAAGTCTGGCTGATTGGTCATTCTTTCATGTACTGGGCCCGGGAGCGGGCAGCGAGCACGCTGGGTCTGCAGCTGGGAATCCCACGAGAGAGCATGAACATACGATGGCTGGGTAAGAGAGAATATGCTGGAGAGATTTGGTGTCAACCACCACAAGTGTGCTGGCAGTCTATGGAAGGAAGTCCCACGTGATAATGACCCACCTGGGCAGGAATGATATGGTGGCCACCAAGTCTTTAGACTTAATCCTCCAGATACACGCCGACTGCGCCAGATTTAAAGCCCTCTGGAGTGACGCAGTCATTATTTGGTCAGAGATTATACCCCGGCTGGTATGGAGGGGGGTGCGCAGTTGGGTGGGCATCAAGATGGCATGGCGAGAAGTTAACAGAGACATCTGTAAGTTCATCCTCTCTTGTGGGGGGCTGACAGTGAAGCATGGGGAATTCGAAGACATGGGGCGCATTTGGCACAGGAGGGATGAAGTGCACCTAACGAACGAGGGCCTGGATATTTTTATTAATAACATGCTCAGGCCTTTGCAAGCGATCAGCAGTCAGGGTTTAGGGTCACAGCTTGGTGTGTGGGGTGAGTTCCCAGTAAGTGGCCTTAATGGGTCCTCCGGGTGGCGAAACTGTCAGGCCAGTCATTGTAGGGACACCATAAATACCCGAAATGGGGCTCCACCCGATGTGGATGGGCCGCCAGGTAACGGTCCCCCTGAAAAGATCGTGCGGGCTGAGGCGCCGACGCACGCGGTCGGTCACTGTACCCCTGGCACCAATCTTAGGCAGCTGGGCTCTATCCTATGCGGGTAAGCCCACGCGGCCATAAAAAGGGGGACCTAGGGTGAACGGATGACGGGGCCATGATAAGGGGCGAGAGTGTCTCTCATGGCAGAGAGTGTCTCCCGGTTGACGGTAGATCCCGCCGGAAGATACAGAGAAAAGGGATGACAAAGGACTAAGTTTATGGCTGACAGTTATTTGATAGTATTGTTAAACAATAAAGCTGTGACCATTTTTACTTCCACAAAAAACTGTGTCGTCTAAGTTTGTAGGGTGGGGTAAGTAAACCACGCGGTAGGCACACTAAGCCGTTATGTGCAGTGACTCTCAGACAGCCTTTGCACATGAGAGGAGCAGGACTCATTGAACTTTGCAGACAGATTTACTGTGGTTTGACCTTTGCCTTTATTCACGGACTGTTCCTCTGGGAATCACATATACTCAGTGCTATACAATTAAGCTGACTTTATTCTTTCTATTTTGTGTGGGGGGTTGTTAGATTTTGTTTGGGACTTGATTTGGTTCTTGTGGGTTGTGGGGACAGGGAAGTACCCCTCTGTTCCTTTGGAGCGAGGGGGAATGGACCTGATGAAGGGGTGTTCCCCGAAACGTTGCCCCCTGCTGTCTCCTCTTGTTGCACCCATTTTTGTATTGTCTTGTCCCCCTTTTTTCCTTGTTTTCCCCTCTCCCCTTATCCCTTCACTGGACTGCCTATGTTTATTTTTAAATTTTTTAGTGGCTGTGGTATGTGGTTTTGGTTTTTCAGTTCTCTTGTGTATACATTAAATTACATGTTTTTTGGTATCATTCCATCTTTGACCTATGATTTCTATAGACAGTGAGTGCTGGATAGCTTGGATTATCTTATACTATATTAGTGAAAGCACTGTATGTTTGCCTGCCTGCCTGCATGCATGCATGCCTGCCTGCTGGATGTCCGGTGTCCCTAGCGGCAATCTCATTGGTCCCTTGGCCCGCCCGCCCCCGCACACCTCTCATTGGCCTCACACACTCACACCACCCCCTTGGCCCGCCCCCCACACCTCTCATTGGCCTGAGGCGGAGTGACGGGCCAAAGGTCCAAAAAAATAAATAACACACACACACACACACACACACACACACACACACACACACACACACACACACACACACACCTCTCTCCCCTCTCCAAATCACCTTTTCCCCCTCCCCAGCGGCATCACCTCTTCCCCCTCCCCAGCGGCATCACCTCTTCCCCCTCCCCAGCGGCATCACCTCTTCCCCCTCCCCAGCGGCATCACCTCTTCCCCCTCCCCAGCGGCATCACCTCTTCCCCCTCCCCAGCGGCATCACCTCTTCCCCCTCCCCAGCGGCATCACCTCTTCCCCCTCCCCAGCGGCATCACCTCTTCCCCCTCCCCAGCGGCATCACCTCTTCCCCCTCCCCAGCGGCATCACCTCTTCCCCCTCCCCAGCGGCATCACCTCTTCCCCCTCCCCAGCGGCATCACCTCTCCCCGCTCCCCAGCGGCATCACCTCTCCCCGCTCCAAATCACCTCTCCCCGCTCCAAATCACCTCTCCCCGCTCCAAATCACCTCTCCCCCCTCCCCGCTCCAAATCACCTCGCTTCCCGCAGCTGCCACGCGGCGCGTAAGATGGCGGACCCCCTTCCTCCCTCGCGGCGCCGAGTCAGACGGTGGCGGCGCCCGGAAGTACAGGTAGGTGTCGCTCCCCACCTCCGGCGCCAAACGGAACTGAGAAAGGGCGCATCAACTGAGGTGTGTGTGTGTGTGTGTGTGTGTCACTGTCCACTGCCCCCCCCTCCTATCCACTGCCCCCCCCTCCTGTCCACTGCCCCCCCCTCCTGTCCACTGCCCCCCCCTCCTGTCCACTGCGTCCCCCCTCCTGTCCACTGCGTCCCCCCTCCTGTCCCCCCTCCTGTCCCCCCTCCTGTCCACTGCCCCCCCCTCCTGTCCACTGCCCCCCCCCCTCCTGTCCACTGCCCCCCCCTCCTGTCCACTGCCCCCCCCCTCCTGTCCACTGCCCCCTCCCTCCTGTCCACTGCCCCCTCCCTCCTGTCCACTGCCCCCCCCCCTCCTGTCCACTGCCCCCCCCCTCCTGTCCACTGCCCCCCCCTCCTGTCCACTGCCCCCCCCTCCTGTCCACTGCCCCCCCCCTCCTGTCCACTGCCCCCCCCCTCCTGTCCACTGCCCCCCCCCTCCTGTCCACTGCCCCCTCCCTCCTGTCCACTGCCCCCTCCCTCCTGTCCACTGCCCCCCCCCCTCCTGTCCACTGCCCCCCCCCTCCTGTCCACTGCCCCCCCCCTCCTGTCCACTGCCCCCCCCCTCCTGTCCACTGCCCCCCCCTCCTGTCCACTGCCCCCCCCTCCTGTCCACTGCCCCCCCCTCCTGTCCACTGCCCCCCCTCCTGTCCACTGCCCCCCCCTCCTGTCCACTGCCCCCCCCCTCCTGTCCACTGCCCCCCCCTCCTGTCCACTGCCCCCCCCTCCTGTCCACTGCCCCCCCCCCCCTCCTGTCCACTGCCCCCCCCCCCTCCTGTCCACTGCCCCCCCCCTCCTGTCCACTGCCCCCCCCTCCTGTCCACTGCCCCCTCCCTCCTGTCCACTGCCCCCACCCTCCTGTCCACTGCCCCCCCCCTCCTGTCCACTGCCCCCCCCCTCCTGTCCACTGCCCCCCCCCCCTCCTGTCCACTGCCCCCCCCCCTCCTGTCCACTGCCCCCCCCCTCCTGTCCACTGCAGGAAATGCAGGGGGAGGAATCCATGCCTTTGAGGCGCCCCCCCCCTCCCTTTGACGCCCCCCCCCTCCCTTTGACGCCCCCCCCCTCCCTTTGACGCCCCCCCCTCTCCCTTTGACGCCCCCCCCCTCTCTTTGACGCCCCCCCCCTCCCTTTGACGCCCCCCCCCTCCCTTTGACGCCCCCCCCCTCCCTTTGACGCCCCCCCCTCCCTTTGACGCCCCCCCCTCCCTTTGACGCCCCCCCCCTCCCTTTGACGCCCCCCCCCTCCCTTTGACGCCCCCCCCCTCCCTTTGACGCCCCCCCCCCTCCCTTTGACGCCCCCCCCTCCCTTTGACGCCCCCCCCCTCCCTTTGACGCCCCCCCCCTCCCTTTGACGCCCCCCCTCCCTTTGACGCCCCCCCCTCCCTTTGACGCCCCCCCCCTCCCTTTGACGCCCCCCCCTCCCTTTGACGCCCCCCCCCTCCCTTTGACGCCCCCCCCCTCCCTTTGACGCCCCCCCCCTCCCTTTGACGCCCCCCCCCTCCCTTTGACGCCCCCCCCCTCCCTTTGACGCCCCCCCTGCCTTTGACGCCCCGCGCGCACACACTGACTGACTGCCGCACGCACGCACACACTGACTGACGCGCACACAAAGCCTGACTGACGCACGCACACACTGACTGAGGCACACACTGACTGTGTGTGCGTCAGTCAGTCTGTGTGTGTTTGTGTTTCTGCCTCAGACTCACTGACGCGCGAGCAAACACACAGTGACTGACGCACACACGCTACATGAAGCTGTAAAGGAGGGAGGGAGGGGGGGGACTGGATTGATGTGAATGGGGGACAAACAGAGAGAGGGGGGAGGAGAGAGAGGAACGGGAACATTACATCCCGGGCAACGCCGGGTCTCTCAGCTAGTAGTAAATAAAAGCAGAATCTGCAGAGAACAGAATTGTAAGACGAGAATGAGGGTCAAGTCATGGATTGTTGAGAGTAACATGACGAAGCTTCAAGATGGCTCCCTTGTTGTCCCTCCCTTTCCTTTGACCCCATTTTACTAGACAATGATCCGACCACATTCATTTTCTGTCCTACAGCACCAGGCCTACTTACTTACAAAACCTCTCTTATCTCTGTAACCCTGGTAAGAAATAGGGCTATACGTCAATCCTCCTACTGGTATAATCCCTTCTAAGGGCAGGCTGCCAGTAGTTATCATGGGTTTCCCCCACCTCAAGCCCTGCCCTGAGTAGTGGCGGTAGGCCACCTGACTCTGTGTCTAAGGCAGGAGACATAGGGGAGGGGCCTGCCAAAGTCATAAAGGTCAGTGCACAGTCTATTTAGTGTGTTCCTGGCAGTCTGACTGAGAGTTCTGAGTGAGAGAGTTCCTGTTAAGGGATACAGTTGGAGGAGATCAGGCTAGAACTGAGTAGAGCTGATAAAGCTACGGTGGACCAATGCCTCTCCCCCTGCCTATGGGGTGAGGGAAGAGCTAGCCCCACCCTGAGCGCCCGCGGCTTGGGGTGGTGGCAGGGATACAGTGAACACCCACAGACCATCCTGAGGGGGTACAGTCTGGAGCTGGGAGAGAAGACCCTGTACCTGAGACCAGCGTGTTGCTGGGATTTGCTGTGTGCTGCTGTGACCAATAAAGGAAACTGCTGCTGCTTTTAACAAAGACTTGACTGAGACTGAAATCTCTCACCCCTGAGTGGGGTTCTCTGGAAGGATTTCACCCTACCCTGTTAGGGCTTGCCAGAGATGGAGGCGCTGTACCACTAAGAACAGATGAAGGCCAGTACCCCAGAAACCTGGTCCTGTACTCCCCCACACCATCGCGGGAGACTCAGGCCCTCCTGTTGCCCACAGCTATGTACCACCTAGACATGTGTAGCCAGACCTTGGAACACCCTAGGGTGTCCGATCTGCGACCAGGGGGGTCTGAGGGCTACATCTCATTTTTAGCATCAGATCCCCCGGCTCTTTTGGACAGGAATGTCAGCTGTTTCTTTAGTGCTATGTAACCTCAATAAATTGACCTTTGTTTCATAGTACAGCCCTTGCTAATTGCTAAAGTATATACACTATTCTTTGCTTTGCCTGTAAGACCTGTCAGCTGGTGACAGAGTGCACAGAATTGGGTAAAAACGAAGTGGCTTTTAGAAGATAAGATTGGCCAAATTCTGCATCACTTGCAGTTTTATTCCTTTTCTTAGATCTGCATAACAATTTTTTTTTAAACGTGATTAAGGAGAGTCCTAAATGTGACACTAGTGGGTGACATGAGATCTTTGACATGCTGCAAAGTGCATATACAGTAACATGTGCTTGATAAATTGCCTCCCTCAGCACTTGACTTCATCGCATGTTTAAACTGATTATTTGACTCACCTTTCACAAATATTTCAAAGTTTGGAGGCAATTCCAGACACACTATGATCTCCCCTCCCTGTGCAGTCTCTGCTCTCTTGAACTCATCTTCAGGATAAATACTAGCGAGAGCTAGCAGTTCATCCTCCTGCGCTTCCCTGTTTTCCGTTGACATTGGTTTTACTGCAACATATCAGAAAAAAAATCAAGGGCTATAAACACCAACATTGTCCATATTCTCAATCTTGATGTTCACTTTACAGAAGAAAAAAACAAAAAAAACAACCAACACATACATTTTTTTGTTAATGGTGTAAAAGCCATTGACCACGAGGAAATAGTAGGAATAAAAATAAGCACTTGTATGGGTAATATTCTTATACCATATTTTTTTTAATGCAGTTCTCTGTATTTAAAATTGTCACTGTGTTACACAGACACAATTCATATATACTATCCCTTTATGGTTTTCAGTATATATAGGCCAATATATACTAAGCAGTCTTCAGCCACTTGAGGTGGAAAAATCGGACATATTGGGGTCTTATTTACAGGAAACCGTCCCGACATTCGAGCTTATGTATCCAGTAAGCCTCTCTTCATAGTAATCACTTGTCTGTATCACCTTCTCCAGGATGTGGCGATAAATGCTCACACCCAACAAATCTCAACTGATTAATTGTCCCATTTCTTTAAAATGTTTGGATAATGGTGACTCCTCATTCATAGCGCCTATATCGCTTATGTGTTTTGGACAGCCTCCTTAGTTTGACCCCCATATAACTTGCCACAAAGGCATTTAAATAAGTAAACCCTGGATTACTCAAAAGCCTTGCACTATCTCCTGAATGTTGGTGGAGAACCCTGAAAACCAGCACATCAACCACCGAAGACTCAAATGGCAAACATCATAAAGTAACAACTTGCAAACAACTACTCAAATTTCTACTCATACTATTACTCACTTTAGCAGGTGATATTGATGATAGGCCCTCCCATTACAACTCTGTCCCATACCCTTGAGAAAACCCCCTTCAAATTCCAAAAAGGGCTATCTGTCGCCCATATAAATATCCGGAGTCTGCTGCCCAAACTGGATGAACTAAGAGCATGGTGCCTTATGCATAAACCAAAAGCCATCGTTCTTACAGAAACATGGCTAACCCCTACAACCCCTGATGTACATATTGCCATTCAGGGATACTCCATTTCTAGGAGAGATAGGTCAAAGAAAGGAGGAGGGGTGTTATTTTATATTGCAGACACCTTACAATTTACACTGTTAAATTGACCCCCAAGCCCACCCTCTTTTGAAATCCTAGTTGGCAGAATATGCCTCCTCTTTTCTAAGCCCATCTTGCTTGCTGGCATCTACTGCCCACCTAAAGCCCCTCTACAATCCCTGACTGATATCACCCAGTTTCTTAGCTTCATTTCCTCTCTGAATGAGAAGAGTGAGCTGCTAGTTCTTGGGGATTTTAACTTCAATCGGCTTGACCCTAAAAAACACAAAATCCAGATACAAATCAAATCGCTTAACCTATTGCAACTCATTTCCCAACCCACACGGACAAACCTGAAATCGCACAACCATTCCTTGCTTGACTGGATTCTCTCATCAAATCCCAGCAGAATCAAATCCTCTGGCATTCTTCCTGACATTTTCAGTGACCATGCAATAGTGTACTTTGTAAGGAAAATTAAACCGCCCCAATCAAGCCCTAAAGTTCTACTCACTAAAACATTTAGAAACTTTAACCCACCACAATTTCTGGATGACCTTACCAACTGCCCTTGGCACAGAATCGATTTCATTCCCGACCCTGATTCTGCGCTTGACTATTTCCAATCTGAGTTCTTAAAACTCTGTGATACCCATGCTCCACTACGCAGAATAAGAGTATGGGGGGCCCACCTTCCATGGGTTACACCTGACCTTATAGCACTCTACCAGTTCAGGGATGCCTTGTGGAAAAGCTACAAAGTAACTGGCACTACCAAGGATCTCAATCACTACAGATGCCTGCGGAACATGAGCACAAGGCAAACAAGGCATGCAAAAGCACAATATTACTCTAACAATCTCCTCCAGAATACATCAAACCCAGCTAACTTCTGGAAGGTTATCAACAACATATTCCAGCCTTCTAACCATCAACAGCCAAGTAATATTACTAAGGGGGATATTACTCTGACAAACCCCACCGACATTGCAAATGCATTCAATGATTAATTTGTGGGGTGTGTTACTAACTTATTAGCGAAACGCAACCCAAACCACAAACCTGAATTTCATCCTGGGAGTACCCATATAGCCCCACCCCCTCCCAACACTGCCCACAATTTTCAATTTGGACCAGTATCCGAAGATGAGATTACACAAGCGCTCCTCAAATTAAAACTAAGCAGCCAATGTGGACCTGACCTACTAAAATCTAGGTTCCGAAGACTTGGTGCCCCAGCAATTGCCAAACCAATTGCTTCCATAGTCAACTCTATCCTGTCTGCAGGCCATATCCCTAAGACCTGGAAAACTGCCAGAGTTGTCCCAATCTTCAAAAGTGGGGACAAAAACACTGTCTCAAACTACAGGCCAATCTCACTTCTCCCAATCCTATCCAAAGTCATGGAAAAATGTGTCCACTCCCAAATAAGCGATTACTATACCAAGACAAATTTCCCTAGCCAATTCCAATCTGGCTTTCACCCCAAACACTCCACCGTAACTACCCTGCTAAAAGTTTGCAATGAAATCCAGTGTGGAATGGAACGGGGACAACTCACTGGTGCAGTATTCCTAGATTTTGCAAAGGCTTTTGATACTGTTGATCATGCTATCCTGCTTAAACTCCAGAGCTCTGGAATAGGGAAGCATGCCTTAAACTGGTTTCAGTTCTACCTATCAGGTAGATCCCAACATGTGTCCATCTCAGGCTCTAACTCCAACCCCCTGTATATCACCTGTGGCGTCCCGCAAGGCTCTGTTCTGGGGCCCCTACTCTTCTCAGTGTTCATCAATGATCTTCCCACAGCTTGTAAGGAAGCCTCAATACACATGTTTGCAGATGACACAATCCTATATGCACACAGCCATAGCCTGTCCGACCTTCAACACATACTTCAGTCTGACTTTTTGAGACTCGAAAACTGGATTTCCCAAAACAAAAACTGCTTTTAAACACTGACAAGACCGTAACAATGGTATTTGGGACCAAGACTAAATCTTTAAAGCTTCCAGTGACTGAGCTCCAGATCAGAACTAACGCTAACACCACCCTAACTCCTGTTACTAGTTTTAAATACCTGAGCATATGGTTTGACTCCCACTTAACATTCGGAATGCACATTGATAACCTGACATCCAAAACCTATGCCAAAGTAGGTGTCAAATCCTCCCTAAGCCTGCTGGTCAGAAAGCGTATTGCACAGGAGATGCTAATGCCAATTATCGACTATGGGGACATAGTATACGGCTCAGCACATCAAATCCACCTTAGCAAACTTGATACCCTCTACAATTCAATATGCTGTTTTGTTTGCCAATGCAACTACAACACACATCCCAACGAAATGCTCAAAGAACTAGATTGGTCATCACTCGAGTTTAAGCGCAAAGTTCACCTTTCCTGTCTTGCCTTCAAATTCTTTCTGGGCAAGCTACCCACCTATCTGAACAAGCTCCTCAACCCTACCACATGCAGAACTTATCATCTGAGATCTGACGCCAAAAGACTGTTCATGGTCCCAAGGCTCAACAAAGTATCCGGCCGCTCCTCCTTCTCTTACCGTGCACCCCAAAACTGGAACAACCTACCGAAGACTCTCACATCCACCACCAGTTTAAGTTCTTTCAAAACTAAGGCTGTCTTACATTTTAATCTGGTCTGTAACTGTTACATAAGCCTATAATATACATCTTCTCTAACTGTGCATGCAATGTATTGTATATAATGTATACCCTGTTCATTTATGTAACTGTATTTGTAACCATGTATTATTTGTCATATTAACTATGCCCAGGACATACTTGAAAACGAGAGGTAACTCTCAATGTATTATTTCCTGGTAAAACATTTTATAAATAAATAAAATAAACGACATGACTAGTGAAGTGTCACTAGTCACAATCAGGAATTTTTATGTCCAGTGTGGGATTAAGTCTCCTTTAATGGTAACTTCAAGGAGTACAATGGAGACAAGGACGTGCCTTTTTTGGGGAGTCAAAAACATACAGCTGTCGTTCTTCTGACTGAGCTATTGCCAAGGTTTGGGCCATATGTGTAGAACAGTGGCCTTTGTTTAAATAGTTGTAAATGTAATAGTTGAAAGGGCCATATTCACCATCTTCCATCTTTAAATACAGCTTCTTTCCAGAACCCGACCACAATGAGAAAGATATCATCAATATATCTCACAGGGTATAAAATATCCATGCATCTCCCTGCCTCCAGTGCTTGAAAACACCACCCATTAGTGCAGGTACTACTTGTCTGGGTTGTCCCCCATTTACAAATAACCCTTGCTTATTCCAAGTGTCAGATTCTTATGAAAATGGCACTTAGAAATCCATCGAAGACTTTCTAATCTCCCCTGAGAATACTGCAATGGAAAACCTGATCTGTGTCACAACACAGCCAGAGATACATGGTGGGAAAAATATAAACATATAACACACAAAATATTAAAAGAAACATATGTAACACCCATTCCCTATCACTATGGGAAATAGCGGTAATTGTGGTACTGGTGCTACCTGTTTGACTTACAGAAGGCCTGAGCCTCCGCTCATGGGAAGCCTGAGGTGACGGTGTGTTTTCGCTCTCTCTCTCTCTGGTGCAGCACCTCCACCTACGAGGATCCCGTGATGGATCCTCATTGGAGCACGTATACATTTATGGTATACCCCATTAACACAATCACAAAAGGATTATATCAAAACGTCTGTGTTCCCACAGTAGGCCCAAACATTACCCACAGTCATAATACACAATAACAACAATAGAAACACCCTGGGGTAGCTAGTCCCAATGATACATAGAGTGCTTGGGCACCTATATCCTGGTGTCCAGCAAACAACCCTTCCCAATGTGTGTATGAGGGCAGTGCTACCCTCCCCCTTGCCTTGGTGCACAGGTACCTTCCTGGTTGCAGCCTAACCAGAGAGTACTCAAGACAAGCTGCGGTCAGCGACAGGGTCCCACGGAGCGGGGTCTCCGACAGGAGCCCCTCACATCGGATGCTGCACGAGGCTGCTGAAGGACTCTTCTGCTGGTTGAATCCCTCACTACCGGGAGATCCCCAATGATATGGCCGGCCCTGCACACTTCACTACAGTGAGGGGACTGCCTGGGGCCTAGAGGTGTATATCTTAGGCCTAGTCCAGGAGCTTGCTTACTTGCTCTGTGGACATTGGGTTTGCCTGGTGTCCAGTATCGAACCGGACAGCCCGATATTTGGTTACTGTGCCGGTAAAAAAATAGCGATAATACCGGACATGTATGTGTGTGGTATTACCACTCTGGACTTGGTAACCAATCGCGGGATTTCCCCTGAGAATGAATAGAGCAAGGCTGCTGCTGCTAGGGGTCTGGGCAGCTTCCTCCATCCTGATTGGCTGCATTACACAGCAGCATTCAATCAGGAGGTGGTCAGAGCCGGAGAGGTGGGGCCAAAGAGCGGAGGAAAAACATGGAGCAGAGAGGTGAGGGGGATGAGAGAGGATGAAGGCAGGGGGGGATGAGAGAGGGTGAAGGCATGGGGGGTATGAGAGAGTATGAAGGCAGGGGGGGGTGAGAGAGGATGAAGGGAGGGGGGATGAGAGAGGATGAAGGGAGGGGGGGTGAGAGAGGATGAAGGGAGTGGGGGATGAGAGAGGATGAAGGGGGGATGAGAGAGGATGACGGGGGGGATGAGAGAGCATGAAGGGAGGGGGGGGATGAGAGAGGATGAAGGGAGGGGGGGATGAGAGAGGATGAAGTGACGGGGGATGAGAGAGGATGAAGTGAGGGGGGATGAGAGAGGATGACGGGAGGGGGGTGAGAGAAGATGACAGGAGGGGGGGGTGAGAGATGACGGGAGGGGGGTGAGAGAGGATGAAAGCAGGGGGGATGAGAGAGGATGAAGGCAGGGGGGATGAGAGAGGATGAAGGCAGGGGGGATGAGAGAGGATGAAGGCAGGGGGGATGAGAGAGGATGAAGGCAGGGGGGATGAGAGAGGATGGAGGGAGGGGGTGAGAGAGGATGGAGGGAGGGGGGATGAGAGAGGATGAAGGGAGGGGGGATGAGAGAGGATGAAGGGGGGGTGAGAGAGGATGTAGAGAAAGGGGGATGAGAGAGGATGAAGGGGACTGACAGGATGAAGGGAGGGGTGAGAGGATGAAGGGAAGGTGAGTGAGAATGAGGGGAGTGGGGTGGGAGGACGAGTGGGGTGAGAGGATAAGGGGAGAGAGAATGAAGAGGGGTGCATTATTGCTCGCCATGGGCCTGTATGACTGCAGTTAATTTATTTATAAATGATCTGACCATTATGTAATTTGTTCTAAATTTCACTCCAAGCATGCACCAATTTGGATCAAATTGCACAATTTCATATTCTATTTCCTAAAAAAAAATACTCGGAAGGGCGCTGCCTCCCAAGACCCCTCCCCAGATATTTTACAAAACAGAATATAAAGTGGTGCAAATTGGTGAATACTTGCAGTGAAATTTGGAAAAAATTACGTAATAGTCAGGTCATTTATAAATAACATTCTTCTTCAGGCTGGTATTATACTAACCGTGGGAGCGCGGGGCAATGATAAATACCGTTCTCCCTATGACAGTTTATCCAGTGCCGATGTGCGTACGCTCGGCAGACAGCGTTGGCGCGGCAGCTGTGTGAATATGCAAAGAAATTTGTATTTTCGAGCGGCTGTTGTGCCACGTGACACTGTGAGCCAATCACAGAGCGGCCAACCGGTGTGACGTCATGGCAACGCCCGTCACCGTTTGGCCTATAGGCACTAAACGCGCGCGCCCGTACTTTCTATATTACATGCCTCACCAACGATTATTGCAAGCGTCGCACATTTCACCATTTTGTCCAGTATTTTTGGACAAGCCACCTGGCAACCCTACTGGAGGCTCCAGTCCAACTGCCACTAACGGTCAGAGTCTCTTCTTAGAACCTTTCCTTCCAGCGGCGCCAGCCCCAACATGGCCGCTGCCGTGCTACACACAGTCTAATACATATGCGGGGCCAACCGCAAGATGGCCGCCACCGCAACTCCCTTTGAGCCACGGAACCGGCTCCCTACGGAGCTACACTTATATATGAAAAAATATGAAATAACTACAACAGATCATAGGAAGGAAAAATAAGTATATTTACAAAAAAAATCCACAAAACAATGACAACGACATGCAGAAAAATAAAATAACTGAGAAAAGTAGAAACAGAGCAACATATACAAGAAAGAGATGGAGCAAATAATGAGTCAAAAGATGACAGCCCCAGTGAGAGAATGAGCAAGGGTCAACCCTTTTCCACTGAGTGAGCGAGGGCCAGCCACCACTGAGTGAGCGAGGGCCAGCCACCACTGAGTGAGCGAGGGCCAGCCACCACTGAGTGAGCGAGGGCCAGCCACCACTGAGTGACCCTCTTCCACTGAGTGAGCGAGGGCCAGCCACCACTGAGTGAGCGAGGGCTAGCCACCACTGAGTGAGCCAGGGCCAGTTTACCCCTCTACTATGCAAATTTTCTGGGAGAATGACTGCTTTAACCCTCTAGAAATCAAAAGGAAGGTCCTCTAGTACTCACCTTTATAATGCCAGCTGCGGGACTCCAGAAGGAAGAAGCAGACTCATCCTTCAAGTTTTTTAAATGTCTTATTCCTAACTATGGCAGGGATTCACGAAGCTCCGATAACGGGTAACGGAGCATCAAGTCGAGGGGAGTTACTGAATTAGTATCTTCCTAGTTTAGAGGGGCAAACCCTCAAAAACTACTGGGAATTTATAGCAGCGGCACGTTCATAGGTTAAATAAAGGTGATAAAGTATTTGGATATTTTTTGTAAGCTTTTATTCTCAATATTGTTTCCAAAATGGAGAATTCACTTAATCTCTCTCATGATGAAAAATTTGACTGTACATACAAGTCACACTTTATTTTGGTTGTGCAAACAAATGATGCTGCCATTAATAGCTAAAGAAGGAGGTTCAATAAGTACCAGATAAAATTAGAATTACAGAGGACTCAAAGAAAAACATATACATTTAATAGAAAATGAATAACTTTCATAGTAAACACAGAAGTGTTGAGAAGTCTTGAGAACCTCTGCACTCGTGAGTACAGCACCAGTAATTTTATATTTGCAACCTCAAAGCACTACTACTTAATTTAATATGTAGCCAGGTCCCCTCTGGCTCCCTGGTTCCCCGTTCCTTCCCCTCTTACCTCCGCCAGTGCGGGGGCTGCAGCGGAAGCGAGTGTGTCACGGGGGCTCCCGGCGACAGGGCGCCGCCATCTTTATTGTGTCAGAAGCGACACGGCGGCCAACTGGAGGTTGGCGATAGGGCCATTACAGGGAGTGAGAAGTGGCAAAAGAGGCTATCCATAGTCTGGGACATCCCCAAGTTTGCACATGCGCAGTTAGCGGCGGCGGCCATTACAGATCGTGCACGCGGCCCCAATGTTAAAGAGGGTCATGGAGGACTACAGTCCCCAGAGTACATAGGGGCAGACAGGCCACCTGATGCCAGGGAGCCAATAGGGCTTGCAGCTTCTCCTGCTGGAGAGATACATTGTTGCGCCCAGACCATGCGAGTCAGTTGGTGCTGGGATAAGGTAGGGGGAGGTAGTGTGTAGGGAACAAGTGCTGTTACACTAGGCCAGGTTACCCCCCTAGGCCCAACTCACCTTTCAGTTTGTGCTGCTGTAGGGAAGGCCCCTTAGGTAGGGACCCTGCCCTTTGCAGAGTGTAAGATTAGGGACACAGCTGCCGTACTGCAAGACCCTGATAAGTGTGGTCTAGGATCAGACTACCTCACTGCAGATAGAGACCATCTGTGCAGTGAGATCGCTCAGAAGGAGACTATTCCCCAGGAGGAAGACACCAGCGCTGAGGCTTCGGCGTTGGACGCAGACCGATCTGGCTGTTGTTTTGCTGTACCCGGGTGCAGGAGCACCGGGCAGGTACCATCCAAATCACCAAGTGCACCACCTATACACTTCATTTTAGTGGGCAGCGCTGTTCCACACTTGGGTGGGAGTGTGGGACTATTGGTGACTTTTGGGTACTCCTGAGTACACAGGGTGTGTGGGTTAAAGCCCTGCGAGGTGACCGGGTAGTTGTGCCTATTAGTGTTATAGAGGGACACTGTCTTATTGTTGATGTATGCTGTATTGTGTTTATCTTCCCCTATAGTAAACCTGTTTTATATATAACTTTGGTGTATTGGTTACTGTATGTGGGTCCTGTGTCAGGGTCATTCTGCCCTTAGAATCCTACACAGATGGAGGTGCTGTATATAGACGAGTATCGTTCCAGAGGATACACCCCAGGCTCTCACTGGGGGAGGTTCAGGCCTCCTGTGAACCTGACAGGTAAAAGCACCACAAACCTGGTAATACATATAGATTCCCCTCACATGCACCCTATCTGCGATTTGGGGGGGGGGAGGGGGACTGTGTTACACAGTAACAAAGTGTATAGTTTCACCCATCCATACATATTGTCGATATATTTATAAAATATGTGTAGCCAGGCTCCCCAGACTCGCCCTATTGCTATGGGGCGGGGAGAATAGGGAAGGTTGCAGCAGTGCAGGGAGCGCTCCGGCGTACCGGAGGCTCCGCAGTATCAGATTGCGATCAGGGCGCCGCCATGTTGTATGCTCGCGCAGGTGCGGCGGGCCGTGGAGGTGGCTAGAGAGCAGAGGTCGCGCACGTGCGGCCACAGGTTGCAAAGCCCGCGAAAGAGGGACGGCTCCTATAGGGTGGAGCGTACGGGACTACGAGTCCCAGCAGGCACCGCGAAACCAGGTGACACCAGGGAGCCTATAGGGCGGCCAGGATATCGGAAGGAAGGTTAGAGGTTACGCAGGGGGAGCACGTTTGTCAGAACCGAGCGGGAGGAGGAAGGAGAAGGAGCTCAATGTGTAGGGAGGCCAACCGCCCCACACTAGGCCTTATACCCCGGCCCAGTTAGGCCCTGAGTCCCCGTAGAGTGGAGCGGATGTAGAGACGGCCCCAGTAAGGTTACAGTTCCCCTTTACTGTGCGTCGGAGAGTCATAAGTACAGAGACAGTTGTATTATCTGGCCAGAGGTTTGGGCTCAGACTTCCGCTGCCCTAGCAGCAGCCGACCGGGTGGGATCGCCCCGGAAGGTAGTTCCAGTATTCAACCATCGTCTGATCCTTTGTGAAGCTCCTTGGCAGGCCCGGGCACCGGAGTGCTCGGCAGGTAACATCATCATGTGCACCAACTATACCATATATCTATATCAGGACATAGTGGCTGCACAGTCACAAACACATATTTCTCACTTGAGGGTGGGGGAATACTGAGTGTGGATACTGGACACGGGGTGGGATCACCCGGTGAAGGGGGAAGCGTCCTGCAAGACGCAGTAGTTAGTGTCTCCTCTAGGGAGGGATACCTGTTGGTTATATGCATACTATTGGTTGCGTTAGTAAAGTCATTGGTTATTTTACATGCAGTGTGTGGAGTGATATCTATCTATATATCTATATATACAGTGGTTGACAAATCACAAAAAAATATACTCGCCACCTAGTACCAAACGTGTGCTGCTTGGGCCAATATTTACTCGCCCGGGGGTTAAAGCCACCTAGTACCAAACGTGTGCTGCTTGGGCCAATATTTACTCGCCCGGGGGTTAAATCCACTCGCCCGGGGCGAGCAAATGTATAGGTTTGTCGAACACTGTATATATATATATATATATATATATATATATATATATATATATATATATATATATATATATATATATATATATATATATATATATATATATATATATATATATATATATATATGTGTGTGTGTAGCCCTTTTTGTGAACCGGCCTGACCCACCCAATCTCACATTGGCCCCTGTGGTCTAACCGGTCCCTTTCCTTGCGGCACACCTCTTCTAAGGGACTACTGGTAACTGTATAACACCTGTGGCTCCAGGAGATCTGAGCCTCCGCTAGCTGGGAGCCTGGGGAAACCCTTACCATTTACCGGTGCAGCGCCTCCACTTACCCAGGATCTCCGTTATGAAAGATAGCCCTGGGTAAGAAATACAATAACACACGTATACGATAAAACAATAACTAACACTTTACTGAACACACTTATAACACATTACATAACCTCATGCTCTATCCGCATCACCTTAACCATATCACCTCAGCCCAATGTCTGGTGTTCCCACCCAGTGTCCTGTTTTCCCCCACACCCAATGTCCCGTACTCCTACGGAGGTCGTGGGTGACTGCGCAGTCACTAAATTATCTATTAGGCCTGTTGGTGCACATGTGTAGAAATACCTTCCGAGCACTCCGATGCTCGGGCCCGCAACACTCTTCTAAAAGGGTCAGACGTGCGAAGCCTCCGTCTGATCCTATCCAGGTACTTCTCCAGGACCCCAACGAGGGTCCCACCGCTTCACGGGATCACAACAGTCTCTCGGTAACACACCGTCTCACGGGAACAGCAACCGCCGCTATCCCTATCTATCCGTAACGTGACAAGAACCCTAACCTAGGGCCTGTCCCTGATGAACCGCAACCTGGGGTGGCTTGGGGAAAACTCCTAGGGCCTGCGGAGTAATAACCTGCCCCCTCCCCTAGCTACCCAGTCCTATCTGTAACTACTAACTACTTAGCTACTCCTAAAGCGCCTGCAGCAGACACACAGCCCTCACCGTCAGCCTGCAGACGTTCGCACACACTGCACACGCTGCGCCCAGCACCTGCAGCGTGCACACACAGCAACAGTCCTACACACACAATACACTGGAACCCGCAGCAAATCCACTGCACACAACCTGTGCCTATTTGCCAGTGCGCACAGCACTACCCGCTGTGGCACTGCCAAACCTGCACCGTACACACCTAAGGGTGACCTCCCCTATCTAGGGCCATCCCTCTTCAGTTACCCCCTGCCCTTACCGGGAATTGGGGCCTGCCTGGGGACCTAAGGAGAACCCTTACCTGGTACAGGAGCCACTCGCTCCCTGCACCCTTCCTTCTCCTTCCTCTGCCTCTGCCTGACTGGCGCGTGCAAAGCCCGGGAAATGTATCTATATTCCCGGGCTGAGCTTCCTCCAGCCCTATTGGCCGCTATCAGGCACCTGGTGCCTATCTCCCTATGCCTCCTGGGAGTTGTAGTTCCCAGGAGGCTGCTAAAGCATTGGGGCCGCGTGCGCACTTGCCTTGCGCATGCGCGAACTACCAATGGCCGCCAGAACCCTTTCCTACACTTCCCTACTCTCGCGCGATCTCTCTGGGGCCTTCCCTGCGCTGGCTGACTACTGCGCATGCGCGAACCTACACGCAATGGCGGCGCCCTCTCCTGTACAAGCCGGGCCGGTGGCAACGCGATCGCGGCCCTAGCGACAGCCCGATCGCGTCCCCGGCAACCGGCCTGCGCCGCAACACCTCGCGCTGCTCCCTGCACTGGCCCCCACCCTCACGAAGTGCCGGCGGGTCCGTCGCAGCCTCCGGCGGCACCCGCTACCGCACGGCACTCGCGGAGGGGGGCCAGAAAGTCAGAAATTACCTTGGGGTTATATTCTCCCCCTCGCAGAATCCCAACGCCCTCGCTTGGGTAGCAACCATACAGAGATTTATATAATGAAAAATACATGGCATAATTCACATCACATGTAGCATGCATTTCATCATCAATACTCATATGGATACCCGAGGCCAGCTGAGTCTCAGAGTGGAGTGCCCCTAACTGATTGGGTGAGGGTATCCCACCTTGACTCCTGCGAGTCTTTTGGAGCTCAAGATCAGTTTCTTCCGTCAAAACACCGCCTCCCCCTCGCGAAAAAAATAGTAAGAGGTCCTGGGTATTGACCCTTGCCGGATCCTCCGGTTTCGTCTCACGGGAGACAGGAAGGTTCAGTCTCTTGCCTCGGTCCACCACATGGCGAACATAACGCTCCATTGCGCACCTGGGAGAGGCCACAACTTCCAGAGTGGTCTCAACACAGTCTTTGTCCACTCCAACCATCCCTTTAACGGTGACTTCTTCTGCGGACGGCACAACTTCTTCGGGTAGGCCCGGATCTCGGGAAGGCCAGGCTTGGAGACTCCTTGTGCAGGAGTAAGTGTCGCTCCGGTCCGCTACACCGGATACCTTCATGAGGTCGGATTCATTCCATGATCTGCAGAGATCTTCTGGGGGAGACACCTCCACCAGGACGCGATGACGGGGTGAGCCCATCGCCCGGGTGACCCTACCTTTGGAGTCACCAGGCTCCACGATCACCGGGGAGCTCACACCTGACACCCCTGGGGCAGTCAACTTACCCCTATCGTTGTCGCCAGGAACTGATCCCAAGCCTGGGACCGCTGGTACCTCGGTGGTAGGCCGGACTGGCCGTTGCAGGGCACACGGGACCACATCATGGTCTGCATCAGTTGAGGTGGTTGGCTCGGTGACCTCACTGGAGTGGTCCGCCGGCAGGCGCATCACCACGCTCGGTTGGTCGCTGGAATCACCACACATGGGCGGGGGTACAAACACCTTACCCTGGGCCTCCGGAATCTGTGGTTCTGGCATCAGTGGTTCCTGCTCGGGAACCGGGTCTGGAACCGACATCTGGAGCTCCGCCTTCAGCGGCTCCGGCTCAGCGTCTAGAAAATCCATTTGGGCACACGGCCCCTCCACCACCTCCATCGCCGAAGTGGAAGAATTAGTAGCGGCTTCACCCACCTTGGTAGCACCATCAGGCGCATCTTTCTCCGCAGGTTCCGCCATCAGAGGTTCCTGCTTTTCCTTCTCAGGGGAAGAACAATCCATTTCTGCTACAGTGTCCTCCCCCACTGGCAGCTCGGTAGGCTGCGGCAGTTTGGGTTGCAGGAACTGCGCCGCACAGTCAGGACACTCGGGCCCTCTGGTCAGTTCACCAACGGGACACTCACATTCATTCAGACGGCCGTGCAGGCATTCTTCCCCGTCTACCACTGTCATCGTGAGGGCGATGGCTAACTCAGGGGACCCGTCCGTCCAGCCACCCGTCACCGTCCAGTCTTTTAACGCACACGGGCACACCACCATTGGCAAGACTAAATGGGGGGCCCGTACGATTCTATACAGCCAAGGGTGCTTTTCTCGGCATCCCTTGCTTTCCTTAGGGGGAACAGAAATGGCTGATTTCTGCTCACGACACTCCCTCCCCCTGGTGGACTCTAGAGGAGGAGCAGCACAGTCTTTTGGGGAATGTTGCGAGCTCGGTACTGAGTCACTCACAGTGTGGGGGCGGGGCTCTGGTTTTCCCGCCAGTCCTGGATAACTGGTTGCAACATTCTTCTGCGCAGGCTGGCAGTCAGCCGCGCACGTGCCATGGTGATTTGGCGGGAGCCGCCATTTTAGGTGGGGCTCACTGTCAATGTCAATAGGACTCTCGGTGCAGGCAGATACTGCCAAGTCAGGGTAGATAAAGGGGCACCCATCGGTCGGACCCCCGGGCAAATTTAAGAATTTAGGGCCATCTTCCTCGCTTAGGGTCTGGCCTGCATATATCAGGACAGTACTCCATTGCACGGTGTCATCATACCTTCGCCCTCTGACCCACGTACCCGCCAGTCCAGGGAGCTTCCGAACCTGCGCCTGGACATCTAACAAGGGCACGCCAGCCGGGACTGCCCCCATGGCAACCACGCGGTTAGGAGTCACGTTCACTTTCAAGGCCCACGCGTAGACCTCCCGCTTTGAGAGCACCCACATGGTGGAACAAAAATAGGACACAATTTAGCAAAAACATACAGGGCACCCCAGGTCTGATATCTCAGCAGCGCCTCCAAATGTAGCCCTTTTTGTGAACCGGCCTGACCCACCCAATCTCACATTGGCCCCTGTGGTCTAACCGGTCCCTTTCCTTGCGGCACACCTCTTCTAAGGGACTACTGGTAACTGTATAACACCTGTGGCTCCAGGAGATCTGAGCCTCCGCTAACTGGGAGCCTGGGGAAACCCTTACCATTTACCGGTGCAGCGCCTCCACTTACCCAGGATCCCCGTTATGAAAGATAGCCCTGGGTAAGAAATACAATAACACACGTATACGATAAAACAATAACTAACACTTTACTGAACACACTTATAACACATTACATAACCTCATGCTCTATCCGCATCACCTTAACCATATCACCTCAGCCCAATGTCTGGTGTTCCCACCCAGTGTCCTGTGATCCCCCACACCCAATGTCCCGTACTCCTACGGAGGTCGTGGGTGACTGCGCAGTCACTAAATTATCTATTAGGCCTGTTGGTGCACGTGTAGAAATACCTTCCGAGCACTCCGATGCTCGGGCCTGCAACACTCTTCTAAAAGGGTCAGACGTGCGAAGCCTCCGTCTGATCCTATCCAGGTACTTCTCCAGGACCCCACCGAGGGTCCCACCGCTTCACGGGAACACAACAGTCTCTCGGTAACACACCGTCTCACGGGAACAGCAACCGCCGCTATCCCTATCTATCCCTAACGTGACAAGAACCCTAACCTAGGGCCTGTCCCTGATGAACCGCAACCTGGGGTGGCTTGGGGAAAACTCCTAGGGCCTGCGGAGTAATAACCTGCCCCCTCCCCTAGCTACCCAGTCCTATCTGTAACTACTAACTACTTAGCTACTCCTAAAGCGCCTGCAGCAGACACACAGCCCTCACCGTCAGCCTGCAGACGTTCGCACACACTGCACACGCTGCGCCCAGCACCTGCAGTGTGCACACACAACAACAGTCCTACACACACAATACACTGGAACCCGCAGCAAATCCACTGCACACAACCTGTGCCTATTTGCCAGTGCGCACAGCACTACCCGCTGTGGCACTGCCAAACCTGCACCGTACACACCTAAGGGTGACCTCCCCTATCTAGGGCCGTCCCTCTTCAGTTACCCCCTGCCCTTACCGGGAATTGGGGCCTGCCTGGGGACCTAAGGAGAACCCTTACCTGGTACAGGAGCCACTCGCTCCCTGCACCCTTCCTTCTCCTTCCTCTGCCTCTGCCTGACTGGCGCGTGCAAAGCCCGGGAAATGTATCTATATTCCCGGGCTGAGCTTCCTCCAGCCCTATTGGCCGCTATCAGGCACCTGGTGCCTATCTCCCTATGCCTCCTGGGAGTTGTAGTTCCCAGGAGGCTGCTAAAGCATTGGGGCCGCGTGCGCACTTGCCTTGCGCATGCGCGAACTACCAATGGCCGCCACAACCCTTTCCTACACTTCCCTACTCTCGCGCGATCTCTCTGGGGCCTTCCCTGCGCTGGCTGACTACTGCGCATGCGCGAACCTACACGCAATGGCGGCGCCCTCTCCTGTACAAGCCGGGCCGGTGGCAACGCGATCGCGGCCCTAGCGACGGCCCGATCGCGTTCCCGGCAACCGGCCTGCGCCGCAACACCTCGCGCTGCTCCCTGCACTGGCCCCCACCCTCGCGAAGTGCCGGCGGGTCCGTCGCAGCCTCCGGCGGCACCCGCTACCGCACGGCACTCGCGGAGGGGGGCCAGAAAGTCAGAAATTACCTCGGGGTTACATATGTATATGTCCTGCGAGGAACCACTCCCCCTCTGGTGGGAGCCATCGCAGGTGGAGGCGCTGCACCAATTAAGAGGTTCTCAATTTTCCTGTGAGCGCCCCAGGCTCTCCGTGGCGGAGGCTCAGGCCCTGCGAGCCAACAGGTTACACAGCATTGGTAGCGTAATGTATTTACCAGGAAACAGGGCTACATACTGTATGGTAGAATTCTGCATAACAACCCAATACAAAAAACAACAACTTGCCACAGTTAAATAATGAATCAGGTTGGGCTACGCCCAAAAAGCCAACAAACCGTACAGAACAAAAATCTTCATGTCACGAGCATCATTTGTTTATAAAAATAACAGCTACCCAACTACCATGTGTTCAGAAAATAGACAGGATGTATTCATACAGACAAACAAATTGTGACTGCAGATTACAAGGCTTCAGCTTCACCACAACTGTGGCTTTTGACATTTATTATTATTATTATTATTATTAAAAAGTGAGTAGGACTACAATTCCCAGAGTGCAATGCACAACAGCTTGGGGAGCCCCTTCACTGATAGCTTGTGACATAGAAGGAGCGGCACATACCCTGTGCTGTGCTGTGACTCAGCAGTTACCCGTCCCCTTGCAATATAAACTGCTGGTCATTAATGCAGCATGCAGAACAGGGCCAGCGAGTTAGTGACATGCAAAGCCAGCTCTCTGCAGACACACTCTCCTGATCAATAATAGTTATGTACTAAAAATGTAACGCCCCTATTCCCCCGCCCCCCAGCTAAGGAATAGGGTGCCACACCAAAAATAAACAGTCCCAAGAACCTTACTGTCTCTTTAAGCAGAAATGTGGGTGTGTAGGTGCTCAGCAGTTTACCTTGTTCTCTCAGGGTGCTGAAGGTCCGTGCAGGCTGATGAGTAAAAAGATAAAAGGTGCCAGGAACTTTTAAAACGTTATTAACAGATGACTTTCAGAGCAGCAACAGGACCGGTTTTCAGGTTACAAAAGATAGCTTATTGTTGTTAGATGCAGACACATATTCAGGTTTCCTCAACCATGAGGCTTGTAGGCAGAGTAGCTCTTTCTCAGCAGCTCTCCCAGGTCTCTTCAATGAGCTCCGGTGTGAAGAATCCACTTCCTACTGTGGCAGGATCCTTATTTAGTGTAGTGTCTCTTTTAGAGAAGTCACCTGGCAACCCTAACGTTAAAAAGCAAGAAATCTGTTGCTTACCCTATTACAGAACTATAAACATATATACAGGTGAGATCCCCTCCTCTGGTTCCCCCTGGGATCGGAGGATAAACCCGGCTGACCCTGCCTTAATGTAACCTTTGAATGGATATATAACCCCACCCCTCTTACTGAGCAAATTAAGGATTGGCCTGTTTACATAGAACAAACCCCTACAGGATGATTCTTCTGGCAACTTTCACAAACAAGGCGGTGCTAGACATCTAACCTTTAAAGCTGCCGTTCAAGCAATGTTCTACATGTGTGTTTTTTATTATTTTAATAAATCAGTTTTGTATTATGAAAAACTGCTTAAGCATTTAAAAATATATATGATTAAAGACAATTTAAATGTATTAACTTGTATTATAATATAACGAGCATTTTTTGTTCCTATAGCAACCATTTACAAAGTCACATCCCCTTCCTCTTTCTGAAACAGGATCTGACACACCCCTTTTGAGCCCTGCCCTCTCTCTAGCAGTGCACCAATTGTATCTAGTGACTGTCTAGTCACATGATATTCCCCACAGAACTTTGCATCTTTGGTCCTCGCTGCTTTACTGACAGCCAATTAGTGAACCCTGAGCCGAATCTTCACCTATCGATCACAGGAGAACGGATCAATCGGCAACTTAGCTGATCACTTGTCAGTGTGTAGATTGTATTGATGCACATATTGCATGAAAAAAAAAAAATATATATATATATATACATACATATACATACACACAGATGGAGCAGCCGTTATCCGATCATTTCTCGGAGCAGTTTTCCTAAAGTCTGTTGTATTCCACGCAGCATTCGCGCTTTAATCTTCCATGAACGCTGCCAATCACACCTCTGTTTACCGTTGTTGATTTTCTTGATTACCTGGATTCTGATTTGTTTGGTTGAAGTTCTGCACGTATCCGCCAGATGGTAAAACTGAGTCCCTTTGCATAGACTATCCAGTGGATCAGGGGTGGGCAACCTATTTTTCAATGTAGCCACAGGTGTGGCGAATTAGAAGTGAAAAACGGCTAACTTATTTCCCCAGACCCTATCTGCCGGACTGGAGGGATATTCCCATTACTAGCCAAAGTCTCAGGAAGTACCTTAACCAGGTGGCTCTCCACTACAGTCTCTGGGAGGTTCCTGGATCCTTTGTGTCCAGGAAATATAGGTCTGTGGATGTCTGGATGTCTTGATCTCAGCACAGCCTATGTGCTCAAGACAGTGTTTGTGTGTGTGCAGGCTTCTCTGCTCTCCTTCTGTCAGCCCAAATGTGAGCTAAGGAAATCTCTGGTCTGTGTCTCACATGAGGGTTTTTTACAGAGCTCTCATTAGTCCAGGTGGAGACTAGTTAATTGAGTGGCTTCAATCAATTCTCTCTCTGTTGGATTCTCAGAGCTCCGAGGCTGCTTTATTTAAACAGGGATAAGTCCCTGTTACAAACACATACAGAAACCCATAGCAGGGTTAGACAAGGATGTTACGCTTTTACAAAGAGAAGCATACTGGATCTTTCCCCTTGATACTGTTGTTTGGAGTATGCCGTTGCTTGACCTGGGAGGACGCGACTGCACTGGACTGACGGATGGCGCTGGATGATGATAACACCAACACTGATGAGTATCGATGAGGGACATCTGTTTTTTGGACTATTTTAACTGGGACGTTTTTGCTTATACTTATTAAGCCATTTACTCTTGAGAAAGGCTGACTGAGGCCGAAACGTCAATCTACTGGCTCAATAAATATAATTTATTCAAAACCAAAGTGCCCTTCTTCTCTTTCGCTTCCTCCATATTGACTGGGATTAGTGCACGTGTTTTTCCTGGAACAGGAGCACCAGTAGTTGTATCCCCCCTTTTTTTCATTATTATTCAGTGTGGTGTGTAGCATCCCCTCATTCTATTATAGTGTTCTCATGCATGACATTTCATTGACATGCCCCCCCCCCCCCACATTATGAGCGTGCCAACCCCCTTGCACGCTTTCCAAAAACCTAAAGTTCACACATCACTGGAGAAGAAAGCTCGCACTCGCATTCACTATGGACAAAGCCTAAGAATCCAACACGGTGATAGGCGTTACCTGCAATGGTTTAATTGGTCCACAATTATAAACTAAAGAATGGGTACACTGCCCCTTTAAGGTAAAGCAAATGCCTACTCTTTGGAGACTGACTAAACAGCAGGTCCCGCTCTCATTGGCTCGCCTTCTACGCAAGTTACCAGCCCAAAACATACAATTCTATTTGCAAACAGAATCTCACAGAGCAATACCACAGTCCTCATGCATAGTAATATATATTATTATTACGTCCTTATCTGGTATTGGGGACTCGGTCCCCCGCAAGTCCAGGCAAATCCCTCTGGACACTGCAAAAGTTTTACTTCCTCCGCAGGGTTGGAGCGTTAGTTCCTTGGTGACAGACTGTGTCCCGCAGCTTGGTGGCCCTTGTGCCCCACCTCTGTCTGGGTGTGAGACCAAGCTGGTCCCAGCAGACTGTTCTCCCTGCTGGCCTGGGGGACCAGATCAAAACTCTCCCTTCTCCTGGATGGGGAAAATAACATCTCCCTGTGCAGGCAACCTCCTGCCTTTTAAATCTCCTGATGATTCAAGAGTTCTGATTAATCAGCAGCAGCTATCCTCTCCAGGAGGAGTTTAACTGCTTGTATGCTGGAAAGCACACATACTGATCTACTCTCCAGCATATTGAGATAGTGACTGTCACAATACAGCTCAGCCCCCTTATAACGCTGTGCTTGGGGTCCAAAGAATCACATCGCGTTATAAGCGGGTCGCGTTAGAAATAATGCACAATTGTATTCATTGTACGATAAAGTATTTAAGATACCAATAATCGTGTTGTAAAGTATTTATAAATATGAAAATTGGGAGCCACGCTTGCATCGCGTTATAAGCGGATTCGCGTTGTAACGGATTGCGTTATAACGGGGTTGAGCTGTATATATTGTGACAGCTTGATAAAAGACCGTGAGGTATTAACCGTCGCTCATGTTTTGCCATATTTTCAGTCCTTTTTATATAAACTGATGTGATACATTCTACATTTATATTCCATGTCAGTGAGTGTTATAGATTTTTCTATGTATTGTTCTATTTAATTTGGAGCCGGATGGTGGTCCTGACTTCACTACATACACCCTGTCGCAAGATAATTATCTTTTCGATTTCACTGTGTATTTATATTATTGAGTGCCCTGGACAGTCACAGAGAGTGTCTGTCTCTCTCTCTCTTTCTTTCTTTGGCTAAGTCCATGCTCCCTGCTTGCTCGCTGAGGCTCGCTGAGGCGCGCTGAGGATCAGGGAAAGCGGGTGCTTTCCCTGGCCTTGCGGTTGCTTACCGCACGCGCCGTCAGCGGGCCGTCAGGGGGCGGGCCGGGGGCGGGTGCGTCACTGGCCGGGGGTGGGCCAGTGACGTCACAGAGCTGGTTCGCCCTCATTGGGCGAACCGCTCACGTGACCGGCCTGTCGCGCCGGCAAGCGGGGGAATTTTAAATTCCCCTAAGACCTGCGCTTCCGCAAGCGCGCGGAAGCGCAGGTGAGCCCCTACTAAAGCCGCTCTAATTGCGGCTGTAGAGGCTCAGTGCTGAGCGGGAGCGCGCGTCCGCACGCTTCCGCCAGCAAGTAGTAAGCATGGCCGAGGCCTTTCTCTTTCTATATATCACAGTTGTGTGAAAAAGAAAGTACACCCTCTTTGAATTCTATGGTTTTACATATCAGGACATAATAACAATCATCTGTTCCTTAGTAGGTCTTAAAATTAGGTAAATACAACATCCAATGAACAACAACACATGACATATTACACCGTGTCATGATTTATTTAACAAAAATAAAGCCAAAATGGAGAAGCTAGTAATAGAATTACATTGTACATATGTATGTGTAAAAGACAGCCTGTGTGCATTCATATAGCGCAGTATGTATACACTTGGCCTTTAGCACTCATGGGAAGAGAGTTCTCTTGAGTCAGGGTAGTGACTCAAAGCTGCGTTCTCGGTTTAGGCCAATGCTAAGTGTCCCGAACAGTTGCATAAATTTGTTAATGCAACCGTCTCTCTTTCGGTGTTCTAAGATTACCTTTGAGTATGGCAACCCTCATATCGTTCATCTTATGGCCAGTCAGAGAAATGTTCGCTGACAGGACTGTCTCTTGTTCCGCGTGTGATGCAGATTCATTCTCTTGTTTAGCTCCTGTCTCATCTCACCTATGTAGTAGCAGCCCCCTGAGCATTTCATGCACATGATGGAGGTACACAACATTGCTGGAGGAACAGATGAGTCTTCCTCGGAGATGGAGAACATTGTATATACTGCAAGGAGGAGACTGGCCCCTTGTGACGGTAACTTTATGACAGGCTATAATAACACACCAAAAATACCTGGGTTGAACTGAACACGGCTGAGATATGATAAAATATAATTTATTCCTTGAAAAAGGTGAACACACAAGTTATACAAATAACAAACAAAATATAGACACTTACTTAAGATGGAATGATGAAATAGTCAAATCTTGACTGGCAGCTCATACAGCAATCTTGAATATCACAGAAGACACGAAAAGACAATAGCCATAGGCTGAGCCTGGTTCTTATACAATTATTTCCCATTGAACACAACCTAAACCCAGCCCCTCTCATAAATCAGTGGTGAGGTTGACAGTTTTCTCCAGAGTAAAACTCCTCCCACCCAAGGACGTTTAAAAACTGCTTTTCCTATCTAAATAACTTCATAACTTCAGTTCAGTGATACTTACTGGCACGCGAGACATATTAATACATTCCGGCACGCATGACGCTCCCAATGAGACTAAATATTACCGTGTAATACTAAAATTAAGAGAGATATTAATATCTGTCTCTTAGGACCTGCTAGACATCATGTGTCTGTAATCGTTATTTGCGGCTCGGTCCCCCGGTTACACATATGTAATTTTTAGCATGTTCAGCCGAGGACATCTCATGGTATTCTTATATTTAATAAGGTCACTCCTTCTGATATCTCCTTGTGTAACCGCACCCCTGGCCCCCATAACCCCTTGTCAAGAAATCCTTTGAAGCTGGGCCTGTGTGTAGCGAACATTTGTCACAGGTGCTAGATTTCACACCCAATGCCCCAGACCTGGGTCTTAGCTGTCTCTACCAGCAATATACCCTTGGCCTGCCAATTAGGTATTAACATACTGTACACTAAACCCCCTCTGTACTTTTCACACCCAACTTCAATCAAGCCTGTTGAAGCCCAGATATTTCTGAAAAGACACCACACATATTTGTATTTTCCTAAACTGCAGCTCATTAACCCCTTAAGCCTCCCGCATCAATCCCAGTGTATGTGTTGGGTCAAACACTGGAACAGAAATAATACATTTTTACAGGGGAATATACATTAGGATGCTGAAGCAAGGTAAAAACACATTACTGGACCACAGTCCAGTTAACCCCTTGCTTCCCAGGTGAGAGTAGGGGGTGGCCAAATGAGGTGTAACCTCTTTAATCCCGGGCCAGACCCCCTCTACCATGACACCTCCCCTGCTCAATGGGTGCCTTGTGCCCCAGCTGCCCACCCCGGCACTGGGACACCACGGGATCCTTGAAGCACTCAATAAGTCCTGAGAGGTTGGCCTGGCAAAATTGTCCTCCGGCATCGTCCAGTACATTGTCCTGGCCACATTGGATAGTGAAGTCCAGATCCTGCTGAGCAGGGCTCCAACGTGGCCGCCGGGCATCCTCTTTTGCCACCCTCTGCCCCCCACCCAGTGCCTGGTGAACCAAGCCCATTGTGAAGGGGCACCTCTGCAGACCAGGCTGCATACTGCCCAGAGACTGGCATGTCTCTGCATCAGCGAGAGACCAGCTATCAAACACAGACCGTCGCTTTCCTGTCAACTAAGTCTGGGAAAGAGCTATGTCACTACCCTACCTGCCCTGGCCCTGTGCCCGCCTGTAGCTGCTCCGCTATACCCTTGCCTCTTCTCCCTGGCTCTAGGGCAGTCCCCACCCCAAGTGGCATCACTTCTGGAATCCAGAAACCACCTGGGGTGCTGACTCCTACCCTCTTCTGTGCCCCCTGGGACAAGGCAATCTCCCAGTATCCTGTACTGGGGTCCCTGGTACCCAGGTGCTTTGCCCCTGCCCTCTCAAAACTGAAGGCCAGGAAGCAAGCACCTGCTACCACCACTGCTGCTAGGGCCAGCATCACTCCCCTCCACTGTGCTGCCCTTCCTCCCTGCCCTTATCCAATACACTTGTGGGAGCCTCCCCTAATCACAACCAGGGAGAGTGGCTTCCGGCTGTGTCAGATGCGGGTGGAGCTAGATGAAGGAGGGGTTACCAACCCAGCCCCTGAACTTCAGTCGCGAGGAGCCAGCAAACAGAGCAGACCACTGTTAAAGGTGTCCCCTGTTGTTACCATGGCCAGCAAGACTGTGGAAGACGCAAATATCTCGGCTCAGCCCTACTCGGCCCCAGGAGGCTTCCTGGTGCTCAGGGCGGCCGGCAACGAAACTGTGACCTGCCTATGCATGCAGTGTCGACTGCCGGGTGGTACCGTGAGTACCGCGTCTCGATGCCCGGAATGCGGCATTCATTATCTATGGCCGGTGCCAACCTTCGTGCCGGGCCAGACTGTAGAGGCCGGGGCGGACGCAGCCCTACTACCGGCTGAAGTTCCGGGTGCACTCTGGAGGGAGCCCGCTGATCCCGGAGCATGGGGATTGCTCCGTACCATCAAGCCAGAGCCCGAAGAGAAAGACATTGGGAGACAAGATGATGGGCGAGAAACCTCCCAGCGGTCTCCGAAGGGGGTGCCCCTTACCGTGTTGGAACCCGACTCCTCGGATGAGGAGAAAGTGATTCAGACGGCGGTGGTGACGCGCCAACCGGTGGACCACCTCGGCGGGGCTGCAAGGGAAACGGCACTCACCTGTGTCGTGACCGAGCGGAGCCGCGTGTCGCCTGTGCAGCGGCAGCCAGAGAGATGGAGTCCCACGGACGTGGTGACTAGTGGATCCGATGGCGGAGCAGTCGGAGAAGGAACCATCCCACGTCGACGGAGCGGTAAGAGACCCTCTTGGCCCCTTCAGGCGACGGCAGCGGAGAGAGGCCCAGACCAGGGCCAAGCGGAGCCACGAGCAGCGAGACAGGAGAACCAGAGGGCCAGACCGATGGCACCGGGCCAGGTAGCACCGTCCCTATGCCCAACCCCCGGCCATAGTTAAAGCCCCTGCCCCTATCACCTTTTCATATGGGTCCCCGTCCAGCCAAGGGTTGTCTGGGGAGTCCCGAACCCCATCAGATGAAAGGACTGGGGAGAGCTTGGACTGTTTTACGTCGGATGATGGGTCGGGGGGGGGGGTATACTCGCCAAGTGTCCGTGTCGAGTGATTGCCCTAGCTCCGTCAGCGTGCAGGTGATTAGTAGGCCCAAGAGATTAGGGTCCCAATCTCGATCAACAGGTACCTCTGGGATATCCTCGGGGGGAGAGATAGAAGGGGAATCAGAGGAGAGAGCGGTTGTAGTACCGGTTCCCGAGGAGGTTAGGGAGACCCGTGGTGGGCACCCACTTTTGAGGGGTACGAGGCCTGGTTGGACCGTACCCGGTTCATCTTGAATCAAGATGGGGTAGTGGACTATTGGTGGGCCCCCGGGGAATTTACCAAGGAAGCTCGTCAGGAGGAAATGAGGCTTCAATTGTATGATATCAGCTCAGGGGTAGTGGACCCACAGGGGCCCAGTAGGTTGAGGGATCCTGTCGAGCCACATGAGCCCTTGTCATGGGTGGTGCCAGGGAGGGCAGGTGGCGCTATACTGATCTGGACAAGCCGGGCAGAACGGGCCATAGTGACCCATTATAAAAGTTCCCATGGACTGGAGTACCCCTACGTCCCTGAACCCCTCATGCAGGAGGTAGAGGACCAGAAGGATGGGTGGTTAAGGGAGACCATCGAAATGTACATTGTAAATAAAGGGGGCGATATTACTGGAAGAAGAGCAGAAGAGAGAATCTCACAGCTAATGAGGGTGTGGAGTATAGGGCGCAGCATATACATGCACAAAGCAATGTATAGGCCTGAGAATGGTTCCCCTCGGGAGTACAGTATAACTGTAACCGACGTAGCTGGCAGGGAAGTGAAGAAACCAGATCCCAGGCACTATTATTAGGTATAGGGGATAATGGGGTCTGTTTCTAGTACAGTGCCATCTGCTGGTCAGCCCGCACTGAAGAAATTGATGTATAATAAAGAAAACTGTATGATGTAAATTTGTGTTTATAATTATGTTTTGCAGTGCTTCCTGGATGAAGGTACACCAAATTTAGGTCCTAGACGGGATGTTGGGATTCACCATAAATGGCCTACAGTTTTCTCTCATGCTGGCAGTAAGCCTGGTAAGTTCCAGTGTTGCCAGCATCAATCATGGAGGTTTGCCCTCACACCCTGGTGAGGTGTCATATGTATCCAAGGGGAGTGGTAACATGCTCTAAGTCGACCGTTAGTGACATCAGAGATGTGCCAGGTTCCTGAGGTATATAAGGCACAGCACTGTTCAAAGTTAGTGCGTTCTACAAGGTTGAGCAGAGCAGAAGGCCAGAGTGTACTAGTGAGGTAACTAGTGACACTGCTCTAATTCAGAGGCCAGCAGCAGCAAGGCTGGCTGGGCCTACACTGTGTCCAGGGACCTGGCACAGGAGGTGATCTCCCTGAGGGGAGAGGTGATTCCACTTTATTAAGCAGCAGACCTTTCAAAGGGAAGTACCAGTCAAGATGAGCGGCTGAGTTGCTGGCTGTGACGGGCAGCTGGCCCATACCACCAATCAATAAAGATGTCTGTCATATTCTCTAGCCTGCTGTACCCATGCTTGGCCACCGGGACTGCTGCCACTCTAAATGTCTTGTTATAGCCTGCAGTACCTAAACTTGTCCACCGGGATTGCTGCTGCTAAACTAGGAAAATTCCAGAACCTGATACCTGACACCTCTGCACCTGTGCTCCACCTCCCAGCCTGCCTATATAAACCTCCCTTTCCTGTTCCTCCTTGCCTGTTTATACTGGTTCCTTAGCTCCTGCAAGGTTCCTGTGTTTACTGCTGTGTTAGCTATTGCTATCATCCTGTTCCAGTTTCCTCGTTGCCGACCTCTGCTTGTTTCCTGACTTTGCTACCTGCCGCCTGCCTCGGACCCCTGCTTGTTTCCTGACTTCGCTACTTGCCGCCTGCCTCTGATCTCTGCTTGTGACCCCTACTTCGCTCCCTGCTGTTCCTGCCACTGGGATCCACTTCAGCCGATGTCCAATCCTTGACAGAATAAACAGGCCTTACCATGGATTCCGCTGGAACAGACCTGACTCAGGCTCAGACACTCCATGACTTACAACATATCATGGTTGGTTACCAGGAACAACAAAGACACGTGTTTAATCGTCTTGGCCGCTTGGAAGAAAAAGCCGCCACTGCGGAAGCTGAGAATCGTGAACTACGTGCAGCCTTAATCACCTTGTCTGGTCAAAACACTGTGCCTGTGCAAACCGCACCCGTATATCCCTTCCAGAAAAATTTTGGGGGAAAAAACAATCTTTCCGGAATTTCCTTAATCAATGCAGACTTGTGTTCAAGCTTCAGCCCATCATTTATCATACTGAAGAAGCCCAGGTTGGACTGATCATAACCCTGCTCAAGGATGAGGCCCTTGCATGGGTCTTCCCTATGTTAGAACAAGATAGCCCACTAATAAGGGACCTGGAGGAGTTCATCGAAGCCATGAGTCTTATTTTTGATGACCCAAATCGTAGTACAACCGCTGAGGCAACTCTGAACAATCTTCGTCAAGGAAGACGCTCGGCAGCTGAATACGCCGCTGAATTCCGCAGATTACTGATTGGAATGAGGCCGCGCAGAAATATCATTTTCGGCAGGGTCTCTCGGAGCAGGTTAAAGACGAACTAGCCCGGGTGGAGCCCCCAGAGATTTCAGGACTTTGTCTGTTTATGCATCCAAATTGATCGCAGGCTTACGGAAAGACGATTGGAGAGACAGGGGTTCATGCCAAGCAACCCCGGGTTTAGAGATGTCAGTACCCCAAGACGTTCCAGGGAGACTGAGGAGGAGCCGATGCAAGTAAATACACTGCGGGGACCCATCTCAACCGGGGAAAGGAATAGACGCCGAACAGAAGATCTCTGTTTATATTGCGGAAATGATGGGCACTATCTCGCTGATTGCCCAAACAAGTCCAGGCGGTCTTCTTTCCAGAGCCCTAGGAGAAATCAGCTGCACGCTATTTCAAAGACTGTTTTCTCTGCTTCTCAAGGGAAAGATAACCCTCCTTCGCTACACCCTCACCTCCTGGTTCCTATTATAATCGAGGAAGGAACATATCGTTTTTCAACCACAGTAATGGTTGACTCAGGGGCGGCAGGGAATTTTATGGACATAGAATTTGCCAAGAACAATTCGGTATCATTTGTAGCCAAGGAATCGCCAGAAAGGATGGAAGTCGTTGACGGTTCTCCCTTGAGCTCTGGACCTGTTACCCATGAAACCAGTAACTTAACACTAATCATGGAGCCCAATCACCAGGAGAAGATTTCTTTTGGTCTCATTCCATCACCTTTGTTTCCAGTGATTCTGGGAATTCCATGGCTCATGATCCATAACCCACTAATTGACTGGAAGACAAAGACCCTCACGTTTCCCTCAGAGCACTGTCAGCTAGCCTGTCTACCTAAAACTCCTATACCAGAGTGTGTAGGAATACATAAGATTTCCTCGTCTCAAGAAAATCTTCTGCCGGCTCCTTACTCTGAGTTTTTAGATGTGTGTGACAAGAAGAACGCAGATACGCTTCCCCCACATCGCTCTTATGACTGTCCCATTGAATTATTACCGGGCGCTGCCATTCCGTTTGGAAGAATCTACTGTATTCCCTCTCAGAACCGGAATTGAAGGTCCTCAATGACTACCTACAGGAGAACCTATCAAAGGGTTTTATCCGACCCTCTACTTCTCCAGCAGGCGCTGCGCTCTTCTTCGTGGGAAAGAAAGACGGTTCTCTACGCCCCTGCATTGACTATCGGGAACTAAATAAGATTACGGTGAAGAACAGGTACCCATTACCTCTGATACCTGAACTATTGGAAAGAATTCGGTCAGCCAAAATCTTTACCAAATTAGATCTCAGAGGAGCGTATAATTTGGTCCGCATTCGACCCGGTGACGAATGGAAAACAGCCTTCCGAACCCGTTATGGGCACTATGAATATCTGGTGATGCCTTTTGGACTCTGTAATGCCCCTGCTACCTTCCAGCATTTAATTAATGATGTCCTCCGAGAGTTATTGGACCAATTCGTAGTGGCATACCTGGATGACATCCTTGTCTTCTCAGATAACATCATGGATCATCAGAGACATGTCCGAATTGTGCTTGAGCGTCTCCGTAAGTACAAATTGTACATCAAGTTAGAAAAATGCGAATTTGAAAAGACCAACATGCAATTTCTCGGTTACATCATCTCTCCTGAGGGTTTGAGTATGGACCCAGGCAAGATTCAAGCCGTGGTGGAATGGCCACTCCCTCGAAATGAAAAGGACATTCAGAGATTTGTGGGTTTTGCCAATTTCTATAGACGTTTTATTAAAAATTTCTCTGGCATTATTGCTCCAATCACCCAACTCACACGGAAAGAATTCCCCTTCAAATGGTCTCCTAAAGCGGATGCGGCATTTAGAACAATTGAAGTCACTCTTCACATCTGCCCCTATCCTCATCCATCCAAATCCAGAATTACCATTCATCTTGGAAGTGGATGCATCCGACTCCGCTGTTGGTGCCATTCTGTCACAAAGAATTGGACCCAAGATGCTCCTTCATCCATGTGCCTTTTATTCATACCAAATGTCAACAGCTGAACGAAATTATGACATCGGAAACAAAGAACTCTTGGCTATAAAAGCTGCATTCTCTGAGTGGAGACATCTACTGGAGGGGGCCAATCATCCAATTACGGTCTTTACGGATCATAGGAACTTAGAATTCATTCGATCCGCAAAGAGACTGTCTGCGCGACAAGCCAGATGGGCTCTCTTCTTTGCAAGATTTCAGTTCCACATCTCATACCGCCCTGGCTCCAAGAATGGGAAAGCCGACGCCTTGTCACTGTCCTTTCCAAATCCTAGTTCAGACAAAGAGCAAGAAGAAACTTTTCTTCCAAAAAGATATTTTTTGGGCGTCACATTCTCTGCCGATCTCCTCACACGAATAAAGGGAGCCTACTCAAATGACACTTTTCTTAAAAACCCTCCTCCGGAAGCAGAACTGTGGTCTCTGGAACTGTAATGATCGTCTGTTCGTCCCTAAGGAGGTAAGATTAGAGGTGCTCCAATTAGTGCACGACTCCCGACCCGCTGGTCACCCAGGTGTCCTCAAGACACAGGAACTGTTGTCTCGCTCTTTTTGGTGGCCTAAATTAGCACAAGATGTTAAAGATATGTCCTCTCCTGTGAGACTTGTGCTAGGACCAAGACCCCTCAAGCATCACCTGTGGGTTTACTGCAGCCTCTTCCGGTTCCAACTCGTCCTTGGGGGTCCATATCAATGGATTTTATTGTTGACCTGCCACGATCAAATGGACATAATACCATCCTGGTAGTGGTGGATCGACTTACAAAGATGGCTCACTTCATTGCAGCACAGAATCTTCCTTCTGCAGACCAGACAGCCAAGTTGATTGTGAAAGAGGTGTTTCGGCTTCACGGGGCTCCTGATGAGATCATATCCGATAGAGGGGTACAATTCACTTCAAAATTTTGGAGGACCTTCTGTTCCTCTCTAGGAATTCGTTTAAATTTATCGTCTGGCTATCATCCACAATCCAATGGCCAGACAGAAAGGACCAATCAGACTTTGGAACAATACTTACGATGTTTTGTTTGTCATCTCCAGGATGACTGGATTGATTTCCTACCATTAGCTGAGTTTTCATACAACAACTCACATCATTCATCGACTCAGAAGAGCCCCTTTTTCTCAAATTATGGATTTCATCCAACCTTTATTCCTCGTTTTCCATCTTCGGGCCCCATTCCGGCAGTTACAGAGAAACTGGAGACTCTGCGAGACATCCAGGAGACCCTCAAAGAGACACTTCGTGAGACTCAAGTAAAGTACAAAAGAGCAGCAGACCAACACCGCAGACCCTCCCCAGAATTTCAAGTCGGGGATAAAGTCTGGCTTTCTACAAAAAATCTACGTCTAAAGGTTCAAACCATTAAATTGGGCCAAAAATACATCGGGCCATTTCGCATCTCAGCACTAATAAATCCAGTGTCCTTCAGATTAGAGCTTCCTGAGACCATCAAAATACACCCTGTGTTTCACTCTTCTCTGCTGAAACCTTTCCGTGAGAACCCGTTTCCTGGACGGAGACTTCCTCCCCCTGAACCCGTCCTTGTGGCTAACGAAGAGGAATTCATTGTGGAAAGAATTTTGGATTCCAGGTTACACCGAGGGAAACTACAGTACCTGGTTCACTGGGGGGGGGGGGCTATGGCCCAGAAGAGAGGTCTTGGGAACCCAAAGATTTTGTACATGCTCTGCGACTAGTCAAAGCTTTCCACCGACGATATCCAGACAAGCCTAGCAAGGATCGTCCGGAGAACTCTCTTGGGAGGGGGGAGTAATGTCATATTCTCTAGCCTGCTGCACCCATGCTTGGCCACCGGGACTGCTGCCACTCTAAATGTCTTGTTATAGCCTGCAGTACCTAAACTTGTCCACCGGGATTGCTGCTGCTAAACTAGGAACATTCCAGAACCTGATACCTGATACCTGACACCTCTGCACCTGTGCTCCACCTCTCAGCCTGCCTATATAAACCTCCCTTTCCTGTTCCTCCTTGCCTGTTTATACTGGTTCCTTAGCTCCCTCAAGGTTCCTGTGTTTACTGCTGTGTTAGCTATTGCTATCATCCTGTTCCAGTTTCCTCGTTGCCGACCTCTGCTTGTTTCCTGACTTCACTACCTGCCGCCTGCCTCGGACCCCTGCTTGTTTCCTGACTTCGTTACCTGCCTCTGATCTCTGCTTGTGACCCCTACTTCGCTCCCTGCTGTTCCTGCCACTGGGATCTACTTCAGCCGAAGTCCAATCCTTGACAATGTCCAGTTCTAAATCAACTCCACTGTGTGAGATTGAAGTTACTCTCCAGCGGAAGGCACCACCGAGAAGGAGTTCCTCATCAGAACCATCTCCCTGCGGATGCAGAGATCCTGATGAGGTGGAGGCGCTGCACTGTATGTAGGTAGGACTCATACACGCTACCTCAGCTACCTGTCTGGGTTGACATCCCAACACAACATCATGTGGGAGACTCAGGATTCCTGTTGCCAACAGGTGCACCACCAGAAACTACCATGTAAAGGGTGACTGGTTAGACCACAAGGGCCAAAATGAGATTGGGTGGGTCAGCCTTAGCCAGAAAATCCATTACACTAAAAAATAAACAAAAAGCATGATGATGCATTTGAAAACAAATACTAATTATTTTCTTCACTGTAATTAAAGCTACTGCAAGAAAATAATGTCGTTTAAAGTGAGTTTATTAAACTTTTTCATTCATACACACCCACAATATATTTCTACTCCACTTTTTTTTTCCTCTATAAAACATTCCTTCGCCATATTACTTTCACTTGTAACATTAAAGGAGGAGAGATCAGTGTTGGACTTTACTAGTGTTTTGTCAGTCATTTTGTTTTGTGGCCTCCATAATGAAGCATCAATTGGAGTAATTATAAGATATTAGGAGTCTGGAAATGAAGTAATTGCCAGCATACGCTGTATCTGTGTTTTAGTATACCCTCCCCCTGAATGCAATTACAGGGTTTTCCTTTGATAAATCTGGTGTAGTTATTTTACACTGCTGTTGACATTTGAAAATATCCTGGTGTCTGTTTACCCTTTAGAATACCTGGTGAGTTTTCATCTTACAAAGATATTTTCCTGTATATTCTACTTTTCTTTTTCTCAAAATAAATGTAAAAAAGCAATCTTTATTCATTTTTGTTAAAAGTAGTGCTTCAAAATGAATTTTGCTTTGAATTTCTATAAATAGACAAAGTATTGTCACCACAACTTTGGTAAACGTGTCGGAGTTAATGTTATAACAGGCTTGTTACTCAGAGGGAGCTTAATTACTAAAGTGCAGTGAATGGATCGGGGATCTCAGAAAAAAAAATACCACATCTCTCATAACCATCTCCATTTTAACCCAAAGAGCTGTCATTATAACCGCTTGATTTTCCTCTACATAAAAAAAATAAAAAATAAATAAAAAAAATTGAAATAGTAACTGTAAAACAAACTGCCCTGTCAATTGGAGAAGGCTGGAGGCCTGTGACTGGATACACACACAGCACTGCACCTTGCAGACTTTCCCGGGAAGATTTAGCACGTCCTGACACTGCCCGCTCTGATCAGATAAGACGTACGAACCCGGGAAACCAAAGAAATGAAACGAAACACAAGCCAGGTTTCAAATCCTTTGTCTCAGTTTATTAAGCATAGGGTAATGACTTTTATACAGGAAAAAGAAGATATTGATTAGAGGCGTAACATAGGCATGACATAGGCGTAACATAGGCGTAACTTGGGCGTGCTTTAGGGGCAGAACATAGTGGAATGATCTTGGGGCGTAATTCTCCCAAGACAGGCACTTTCATTGTCCATGTTACAAAACAACCTTGAATTAGCAACCATGTAAGGTAAATGTTGCCTTTCCCAGACAACTAGTCTATGGCTTACTTGATTAAAACAGCAGAAAGCTGACAGCATAGAAAAATGTATCTCAGCAAAAAGCTGAGTAAAGAGAAAAATGCATCTTGGCAGAAACTGAATATATGGGAAATAATATTTCAGCAAAAGGCTGACTACATGATTTTAGCAGGTCAGTTACAGACAAAATGGATGATTTTACACAAAGCAGCTTCTGGTCTACTGTTCCTAACAGTAACAAATCCTACGAGGGTATAATACAATCAACTCTATTCGCCTTTTATTATATTTCTGGAAATGTAGTTTTGTTGAAATTCTGGGTCACCGTGATAGTCTGTTTAACCCTTTATAAACACCAAAGCTGCTGCGGCCGGAGTGCCACAGCACCGCACCCAGCTCCCCCACACTTTGCAATCAGGTGACCGCAGTGTCACGGATGACGGAAGGAGTCGTCCTTTTCCATTCATTTCAGAACGCATTCAACGCAATGTCCTCTAGGAAAAAACTGGCAAAAAGAATAGGACATCGCTACTGCGTCACGGAGCCCATGGAGCGCCAGACACCATAACGTAGGAGCTACATCATACAGCGCCAATAGGGTTACTATGGGAAATGGCAGCAGCCACTTTAAATTCCCAGCATGGAACTTTAATAAACTGCTCTCAAGTATAAACAACTAGACATTAAAATGGTGGATGTGAATGGAGGGCACAACACACGGACGCCACAGCAGTTTATAAACAAAAACTTTTTTTCCCACCAAGCGAAGCCGTATTTAACCCTTCGGATGCCCCTTGATGACTTAGCTTCCATATCATCTCTGGCACGCGATCCGACCAGAGAGAAATGGAAGAGAAGGACTGAGGAGTGATCACAATGTGTCAGAGCGGATGTGACACTCCAACACACAGGATTAAAAGGTGCAGTTACACTTACATACTAGGGAAATAATGAAGCAGCGATTCTAAAGATCAGTGCAGAGTAACAGTTTTTAGAAGCATCACTATGGCAGACATATGTACACACACACACACACACACACGTATGTTTATTAGACAGAATGTGTTGTAACTTAGTCCTGAGAACGGCAACTGTGTGATCACCGCAGTGTTCTATGCTTATGCATGAGCCCCTAACAAGGTTAACAAAGACGCCCTGTGATACTGTGCTTCTGTCATACCTATAAAATATTTGACAGTCTTCACTCGAAGCTCCAGAGTTGCGTCCTCGTCGCAGATAAACACAGTACTTGGGTGCTGCTGGAAGGCAGAGACGGTCCACATGTGGTTTACACCTTCCTCAATGGCCTTGTACAGGGCAAAAGCTTTATGGGCTCCAGTGATGAGAATCATAACCTGGGAGGTAAGACACAGGAGGCAGCCAACCATCTCAAAAAGGGGTTTCCGGACAGAATATTTACATAATAAGTACCTGTGCTGTATATCTTACCATCTGATTTTGTTGCCTGAGCAAATACAGAGGCGGTTATGTATGAAGGAAAAAGTAATGCAATTCAGAGGCAAAATTAACGTCACCAGATGTTTTAAAAAAAAAAAAAAATTAAATGTATTGTAATTGTATTTTTTTCAAACACATATAGGGTGGATAAATTGCACCACTTTTGTATTGATGCATATGAACCAGTGGCATGACAACGATCACAAGTAGCGAACACTGAAAATAACACTGGATTTACTAGTATTAAGAAAATAGCATTACCACTAGACTGTAGTGTGTTTATTATATTGTATATCACCTCCACTTGGTTGTTCTCGCTCTATTACAGGGTTTCTGGAATCAGAGCCAGAGAAAATAAAACTACCCAAATATCCAAGTGTAACCCTTTTATCCCATCCCCCCCTCAGTGAGATGGGGGGGTGGGGGACTCTCTTTCGCTGGTTACTTAGGTGTAATGGTGCTGCAACCTGCTGGTAACAGGAGGGCTGAGGGCTCCGCGGTGGTGTGGGGAGAGCCAGGACAGGGACAGGAGGTGGGACAGGTTACCTTGTTCTGGTCATCGCTGGGTGGTGCAGCGCCTCCAGCCAGTAGGGATCCTCTGCGGTCTGCAGAGGAGGGACCCCCACTGACACTCTTCACATACCAGAGACAGAGATCCACACAGCAATGTCTTTCTGGAGTTGTATTGCAGCAGCACAGCATCACAGGATCACAGCAGCACAGCATCACAGCATCAAAGCATCACAGTCTGTGATATCATCATTCCTGTCTCTCTAGCTCAGAGCCCTGGCTAGCATCATGTTCTTCTTTTCTCTCCCCCCCTTCCCCTCAGCATGGGGAGAAGGAAAGAGACAGCTTTCTTCTATGTTGTCTCATCTCCTCTCTCTAAGCTCCTCATCAACACTAACTAACTGATTAACTGACTACTTAATTTAGGAGGTATGTCCCAATTTGAACATCTCAGGGGAGTGTCTCTAACTTTGACTCATTACAAAACAAAGCCGGATACAGATTGTCCCACACACAGCAGGGGGCGTTCCAACCAATATCCACCCCTTTGATTGACAACCTCATGTTGCAAGGCCCGCCCTTGAATATTGCTACACATTCAAGGCTGAAATGCACACACAGACCTCTTGAAGGAATTAACTTTTCCACTGACTGTTCTAACAGGACTGACAGAGGAAAAGCCCAGAAAAAGAAGTAACTGCCGGGAGGCCATGTTATATTCTCCCTCTGGTAAAACTCCAACCATTCCGGCTTGGACTACAGCAGGTATAACCTTACCTTGCTGTGCAAAACTTGTAAATTCAACATGAGCTGAAATGCATCACTATACACTTCAGCATACAGGACCGGCATACAGTAAACACTGCATAACACAGATACATAACATATCATGGCAACACAGTGAATAAATAGAACAGACCATTGGCTACCACTGTTGTAAAGAGAAATACATTAATAATAATGAGCTGGGTCAGGCTTCCTGACCATCTTGCCATTGCCATCAGGTACTTTTACAGAGTAGCACCTGCGTTTTCCATACTCTGAGATATACTCCACCCTGTCTAGGTAGATATCTCGGCCTACCATCCATAATTTTATTAATTGTGGAGCTCTATCTAGATCCACATAAGCAGGGTCTTTAGCATAGGTCTCAAGGTGGGCAATAATGGCCTCTTTCACCTACTCTAGGCGGTGAGTTTCGACACTGCGCATCAATTTCTCAGGAAGATATGGAAACTCATATCCCATCTTCCTGAACCTGTGTACTATTACTCGAGCTGCGGGACTAAACTTTACCAGGCTTCTATCAGTTGCGGTGCCAGGTAGCACCCAGAAAATAGGACCGTCCCACATAGGGGTTCCTTCTGCCTCCTCCCTAACAGGAGACAATACATTCTCGGATTTTGATAAGCACATCCCCTCATCATCACAATCCCCCCCACTGAACAGAACCCTCCAAAAGTGACACAGGCATATTGGACAATAAATCATAGTGTTCATTTGGAGCCACGGGACTCACTGGTGTTAAAGTCCTAGGGGTCAGGGGTCGTATCCTGGGACTGGTGATGGATGGGGAGAGCGAGGCAGAAGGGGCAGATGACACAGGGACTGGGGCCGCCGGTGACAAGGGGGCCTCACCAAAGTCTGTAGGGGGCACATTCACCGAACTCTCCCCAGGAGGAGCATTGGCACAGTCCTGAGTCAAGTTCAATTTGCCTTTGGCCTTAATGAAGCGGGCTACAGCCAGCTCTTGGGCCTGGCGAGCATCTCGGGCTTCCTTCCTCTCCCTATAGCGTAGGCGGAAAGGATCGTTCGAAGCTTTAGCACTCACCGGAGCGGCCTGGATATCACTGGAGCTCACCCGGCTGAGCGACTCGGCGGCCTTCTCGTCTCCCGGTGGTGGAGCAGCAACGGTAGAAGAGTGGATGCAGTCATCAGGGGTGGTACCGGCCGGCACTTCTCCCGTCAGTGGACTCTGTAACAGCATCTCATCGTAGTGGCGTTCAGCAGCTCGCATGTAGGAGAGTGCGCGAGCGCGGGCCTCACACATCTCCTGCTGACGCCGCAGGTACAGCTCCGCAGCTTTCTGGGCTTGATCCCAGTGGGGATCTGAAGAGAGGAAAAGTGACTCACCGCCATCGGCAGCAGCGAGGCTGGTCCCAGCAACATCGGGTACGTGGGAGGTATCGGACGATACCTCTGGGGTGGCTGGAACAGCAGGCTCGACGGAGGGTTCCTCCCTGTCGGAGCGGCTTACCGGAGCGGCAGTAGAACGCACCTCACAGTATGGGAGTGAGGTGGTACCGCAAGTCTCAGCTGGCAGACCACTCAGCGCCGCTGGCACGGGCGCAGAGAAGGACGGCTCCAGAGACGGAGGAGGATCAGGTACTTGGTTGAAGGCATTTACCCAGGCAGTGGGCCCAAGCAGGGAGCCTTCCTTCCGGCCGCCATGCCGGACGATGGGGATGTCCATTTTGGACCTGGATGAGGGGTAAGTGGACACCACTTGCAAATCCGGATAGAATAGTTCGTATACCATAGCGATATAATGGCGTGCAGCGTCGTCGGTAGAGACTTGAGCCAACTGGGACAACTTACGCACCAGGGTGAAAAAGGTGCGCAGCTCCCCAATGCTCATCGCAAGGTTGGGTTCTGCGGGACCTTTTAGCCTAGCCCGCAGATAAGGCACACCACAAGCAGAGCAACTTCCCAGCAGATGAAGCGAGCCGCCTGGGAAATCACATAACGGGCAGATCCCGAGCAGTTGGTTCTCAGGGGAGTCCCTGATGACTAGGACTCCTCCGGTCAGTTCATAGATCTGTCCTTGGTTCTCCATACTTGGCAAGCAGACAACAGTAAAGGCACAACTGTTGTCTTTGGAGTGCACGTGTATCTGGCTCCTCACTTCCTGTGTGCTCCTTCAAGGCACACCCAGCTCCTCCCCCTGGTAAACAGTATAGTCCAATCCAGAGCAAGCAAAGGGTGAGGGATTTCAGTGGTTCCTGCTGTTTTTTGCAAACTGTAGAGCAGCAAAAGTTTGCAAGTGAAAGCAACTTTTGCAGAAGAGCACATGGCTTCCCTGGTAAGGTGGGAAGCGCCATCTTGAGGTAGAATAAGAGTCCATGCGGCCCACAGGGATCAGGAGCCACCAATTTAAAGCACGAAGTCCATCGCCACGCGGTCTCCTTGAGAGCAAAACCGCCATCTTGTGAGGACTTGTGAAACAGACGTGACCCACTTTTCTTCCATAAGGGGCCACGCAAACTAAAGCACAAATTCCTTTTTGCAAAGTACCACGCGGCCTGGGGTAGCTTCAGGGAATGCCTCACGAACCATTACAGCAATAGTCCTGTTATTGCCTGGGTCCCTGGCACATAGCCACCAAGGAGTCGCCTCACATAGAAGAATGTCCATTTCAGGGTGACCCCCTCCCTGGGGAAGCTTCAGCGAGAGATCCCCTCTCTGCAAGGTCTGCAAGCTGCTGCCAAAGTCTCAGACACCGCTGCGTGGTTCCTGTCTCTGGAAACCTGTCCCATTGGTAAAACCTGTCCTGTCCCAGGGAGCAGTTCATCTCAGCAGCGCCTCCAACTGTAACCCTTTTATCCCATCCCCCCCTAAGTGAGATGGGGGGGGTACTCTCCTTCGCTGGTTACTTAGGTGTAATGGTGCTGCAACCTGCTGGTAACAGGAGGGCTGAGGGCTCTGCGGTGGTGTGGGGAGAGCCAGGACAGGGACAGGAGGAGGGACAGGTTACCTTCTTCTGGTCATCTCTGGATGGTGCAGTGCCTCCAGCCAGTAGGGATCCTCTGGGGTCTTCAGAGGATGGACCCCCACTGACACTCTTCACATACCAAAGACAAAGATCCACACAGCAATGTCTTTCTGGAGTTTTATTGCAGCACAGCATCACAGCATCACAGCATCACAGCATCACAGCATCACAGTCTGTAATATCATCATTCCTGTCTCTCTAGCTCAGAGCCCTGGCTAGCATCATGTTCTTCTTTTCGCCTCCCCCGCCCCACCCCCCCTCAGCATGGGGAGAAGGGAAGAGACAGAAGAAAGCTGTGTTGTCTCCTCTCTCAGCTCCTCATCAACACCAACTAACTGATTAACTGACTACTTAATTTAGGAGGTATGTCCCAATTTGAACATCTCAGGGGTGTGTCTCTAACTTTGAATCATTACAAGACAAAGACGGATACAGATTGGCCCACACACAGCAGGGGGTGTTCCAACCAATATCCACCCCTTTGATTGACAACCTCATGTTGCAAGGCCCGCCCTTGAATATTGCTACACATTCAAGGCTGAAATGAACACACAGACCTCTTGAAGGAATTAACTTTTCCACTACCTGTTCTAACAGGACTGACAGAGGAAAAGCCCAGACAAAGAAGTAACTGCCGGGAGGCCATGTTACACAAGGTAATAGGATGTTTAATAATCCCTCCTCTTTGGAGTCCATGACCGTTCCCACACCAACAATCAGAGCCATAGTGGGCACTTTGGAGAGGTCCCCATCAAAGAATCGTGCATTGGCCAGTATCGTGTCCATGGCCAGTGTTTTCACTCTGGTTCTGGATACCAAGCTTGACCCGGGTTCATTGAAAGCTATATGACCATCAGGACCAATGCCAGCAGTCATTAAGAAACAGGAACAGGTAATGAATCTCTCTTTGGAATACATTACAGTATATTGATGGTAAACTCAAGCAATACACATATCTACAAGAGTGCCGGCAGAATGGCCTTATTTATAAACAGCAGAGGAAATACAATGCTAACATCATGCTTTTAACCTATGTAGCCCCGAGGAAAATTTGCACTTTCTGGCCCCCCTCCGCGAGTGCCGTGCGGTAGCGGGTGCCGCCGGAGGCTGCGACGGACCCGCCGGCACTTCGCGAGGGTGGGGGCCAGTGCAGGGAGCAGCGCGAGGTGTTGCGGCGCAGGCCGGTTGCCGGAGACGCGATCGGGCCGTCGCTAAGGCCGCGATCGCGTTGCCACCGGCCCGGCGGCTTGTGAAGAGGGCGCCGCCATTTCAGAGAGTCTCGCGCATGCGCAGTGGGCGGCAAGCGCAAGGTAGGACCCCAGAGCTAGGGAGAGATCGCGCGAGAGTAGGGAAGAGTAGAGGGAGTTGGTGGCGGCCATTAGGGGTTCGCGCATGCGCAGGGCAAGTGCGCACGCGGCCCCAATGCTTAGGCTGCCCCCTGAGAACTACAACTCCCAGGAGGCATAGGGAGATAGAGGTCAGGTGCTCCATTGCGACCAATAGGGCTGGAGGAAGCTCAGCCCGGGAAAAGAGATACATTTCCCGGGCTTTGCATGAGTCAGTCAGGAAGAGGCAGAGGAAGGAGTAGGAAGGGTGTAGGGAGCGCGTGTCTCCTGCACCAGGTAAGGGTTCTCCTTAGGTCCCCAGGCAGGCCCCAATTCCCGGTAAGGGCAGGGGGTAACTGAAGATGGACGGCCCTAGATAAGGAGGTCACCCTTAGGTGTGAAAGGTGCAGGTTTGGCAGTGCCACAGCGGGTAGTGCTGTGCGCACTGGCAAATAGGCACAGGGTGTGTGCAGTGGATTATTGCTGCGGGTATCCAGGTGGCTGTGTGCGATTGCCCGCTGTGTGTGTGTGTTGCTGTATGTGCTGGGCGCAGTGTGTGCAGCGTGTGTGAATGTCTGCAGGCTGACGGTGAGAGCTGTGTGTCTGCTGCAGGCTGTTAGGAGTAGCGAGTAGCTAGTTATAGGAAGGATTAGGGACGTGGGTAGCTAGGGGAGTGGGGCAGGTTATTACTCCGCAGGCCCTAGGAGATTTCCCCAAGCCACCCCAGGTTGCGGTTCATCAGGGACAGGCCCTAGGTTAGGGTTCCTGTCACGTTAGGGTTAGTTAGGGATAGACAGGGATAGCGGCGGTTGCTGTTCCTGTGATTCGGTTGCTGTTACCGTGAGACGGTTGTGTTCCCGTGAATCAGTGGGACCCTCGTTGGGGTCCTGGAGAAGTACCTGGATAGGATCAGACGGATGCATCGCACGTCTGACCCTTTGAGAAGAGTGTTGCAGTCCCGAGCATCGGAGTGCTCGGAAGGTATTTCCACATAAGTGCACCAACAGGCCTAACAGATAATTTAGTGACTGCGCAGTCACCCACGACCTCCGTAGGAGTACGGGACATTGGGTGGGGGATTACCAGACACTGGCTGGGAACACCAGACATTGGGCCTAAGGTGACAAGGTTATAGTATAAGGTTATGATGTTATGTAATGTGTTATATGTGTGTTTAGTAAAGTGTTAGTATTATTTCTATCGTATACGTGTGTTATTGTATTTCTTACCCAGGGCTATCTTTCATAACGGGGATCCTGGGTAAGTGGAGGCGCTACACCAGGTAAATGACTAAGGGTTTCCCCAGGCTCCCAGCTAGCGGAGGCTCAGATCTCCTGGAGCCACAGGTGTGATACAGTTACCAGTAGTCCCTTAGAGCAGGTGTGCCGCAAGAAAAGGGACCGGTTAGACCACAGGGGCCAATGTGAGATTGGGTGCGTCAGGCCGGTTCACAAAAAGGGCTACATTTGGAGGCGCTGCTGAGATATCAGACCTGGGGTGCCCTGTATGTTTTTGTTCTAAATTGTGTCCTATTTTTGTTCCACCATGTGGGTGCTCTCAAAGCAGGAGGTCTACGCATGGGCCTTGAAAGTGAACGTGACTCCTAACCGCGTGGTTGCCGTGGGGGCAGTCCCGGCTGGCGTGCCCTTGTTAGATGTCCAGGCACAGGTTCGGAAGCTCCCTGGACTGGCGGGTACGTGGGTCAGAGGGCGAAGGTATGATGACACTTACCAATGGAGTACTGTCCTGATATATGTAGGCCAGACCCTAAGCGAGGAAGATGGCCCTAAATTCTTAAATCTGCCCGGGGGTCCGACCGATGGGTGCCCCTTTATCTACCCTGACTTGGCAGTATCTGCCTGCACCGAGAGCCCTATTGACATTGACAGTGAGCCCCACCTAAAATGGCGGCTCCCGCCAAATCACCGTGGCACGTGTGCGGCTGACTGCCAGCATGCACAGGAAAATGTTGCAAACCTCTGCCCAGGACTGGCGGGAAAACCAGAGCCCCGCCCCCACACTGTGAGTGACTCAGTAACGAGCTCGCAACATTCCCCAAAAGACTGTGCTGCTCCTCCTCTAGAGTCCACCAGGGGGAGGGAGTGTCTTGAGCAGAAATCAGCAATTTCTGTTCCCCCTAAGGAAAGCAAGGGATGCCGAGAAAAGCACCCTTGGCTGTATAGAATCGTACGGGCCCCCCATTTAGTCTTGCCAATGGTGGTGTGCCCGTGTGCGTTAAAAGACTGGAAGGTGACGGGTGGCTGGACGGACGGGTCCCCTGAGTTAGCCATCGCCCTCACGATGACAGTGGTAGACGGGGAAGAATGCCTGCACGGCCGTCTGACTGAATGTGAGTGTCCCGTTGGTGAACTGACCCAAGGGTCTAAGTGTCCTGACTGTGCGGCGCAGTTCCTGCAACCCAAACTGCCGCAGCCTACCGAGCTGCCAGTGGGGAAGGACACTGTAGCAGAAATGGATTGTTCTTCCCCTGAGAAGGAAGAGCAGGAACCTCTGATGGCGGAACCTGCGGAGAAAGATGCGCCTGATGGTGCTATCAAGGTGGGTGATGCCGCTACTAATTTTTCCACTTCAGCGATGGAGGTGGAGGGGCCGTGTGCCCAAATGGACTCTTCAGACGCTGAACCGGAGCCGCTGAAGGCGGAGCTCCAGATGTCGGGACCTCAGATGTCGGTTCCAGACCCGGTTCCCGAGCAGGAACCACTGATGCCAGAACCACAGATTCCGGAGGCCCAGGGTAAGGTGTTTGTACCCCCGCCCATGTGTGGTGATTCCAGCGACCAACCGAGCGTGGTGATGCGCCTGCCGGCGGACCACTCCAGTGAGGTCGCCGAGCCAACCACCTCAACTGATGCAGACCATGAGATGGGCCCGTGTGCCCTGCAACGGCCAGTCCGGCCTACCACCGAGGTACCAGTGGTCCCAGGCTTGGGATCAGTACCTGCTGACAATGATAGGGGTAAGTTGACTGCCCCAGGGGTGTCGGGTGTGAGCTCCCCGGTGATCGTGGAGCCTGGTGACTCCAAAGGTAGGGTCACCCGGGCGATGGGCTCACCCCGTCATCGCGTCCTGGTGGAGGTGTCTTCCCCAGAAGATCTCTGCAGATCATGGAACGAATCCGACCTCATCAAGGTATCCGGTGTAACGGACCAGAGCGACACTTACTCCTGTGCGAGGAGTCTCCAAGCGGGCCTACCCGAAGAAGTTGTGCTGTCCACAGAAGGTGTCACCGTTAAAGGGATGGTTGGAGTGGACAAAGACTGTGTTGAGACCGCTCTGGTAGTTGTGGCCTCTCCCAGGTGCGCGATGGAGCGCTATGTTCGCCATGTGGTGGACCGAGGCAAGAGACTGAGCCTCCCAGTCTCCCGTGAGACGAGACCGGAGGATCCGGCAAGGGTCAATACCCAGGACCCCGTACTAATTTTTCCGCGAGGGGGAGGCGGTGGGTTTTTGCAAGGGACTGAAATTGAGTTCCAAAAGACTCACAGGAGTCACGGTGGGATACCCTCACCCAATCTGTATGGGTCACTCCACTCTGAGACTCAGCTGGCCTCGGGTATCCATATGAGGATTGATGACAAAATGCATGTTACATGTGATGTGATTTATGCCATGTATTTTACCCTGTATAACACTCTGTATGGTTGCTACCCAAGCGAGGTCGTTGGGATTCTGCGAGGGGGAGAATGTAGCCGAGGAAAATTTGCACTTTCTGGCCCCCCTCCGCGAGTGCCGTGCGGTAGCGGGTGCCGCCGGAGGCTGCAACGGACCCGCCGGCACTTCGCGAGGGTGGGGGCCAGTGCAGGGAGCAGCGCGAGGTGTTGCGGCGCAGGCCGGTTGCCGGGGACGTGATCGGGCCGTCGCTAAGGCCGCGATCGCGTTGCCACCGGCCCGGCGGCTTGTGAAGAGGGCGCCGCCATTTCAGAGAGTCTCGCGCATGCGCAGTGGGCGGCAAGCGCAAGGTAGGACCCCAGAGCTAGGGAGAGATCGCGCGAGAGTAGGGAAGAGTAGAGGGAGTTGGTGGCGGCCATTAGGGGTTCGCGCATGTGCAGGGCAAGTGCGCACGCGGCCCCAATGCTTAGGCTGCCTCCTGGGAACTACAACTCCCAGGAGGCATAGGGAGATAGAGGTCAGGTGCTCCATTGCGGCCAATAGGGCTGGAGGAAGCTCAGCCCGGGAAAAGAGATACATTTCCCGGGCTTTGCATGAGTCAGTCAGGAAGAGGCAGAGGAAGGAGTAGGAAGGGTGTAGGGAGCACGTGTCTCCTGCACCAGGTAAGGGTTCTCCTTAGGTCCCCAGGCAGGCCCCAATTCCCGGTAAGGGCAGGGGGTAACTGAAGAGGGACGGCCCTAGATAAGGAGGTCACCCTTAGGTGTGAAAGGTGCAGGTTTGGCAGTGCCACAGCGGGTAGTGCTGTGCGCACTGGCAAATAGGCACAGGGTGTGTGCAGTGGATTATTGCTGCGGGTATCCAAGTGGCTTTGTGCGATTGCCCGCTGTGTGTGTGTGTCGCTGTATGTGCTGGGCGCAGTGTGTGCAGCGTGTGTGAATGTCTGCAGGCTGGTGGGGGATTACCGGACACTGGGTGGGAACACCAGACATTGGGCCTAAGGTGACAAGGTTATAGTATAAGGTTATGATGTTATGTAATGTGTTATATGTGTGTTTAGTAAAGTGTTAGTATTATTTCTATCGTATACGTGTGTTATTGTATTTCTTACCCAGGGCTATCTTTCATAACAGGGATCCTGGGTAAGTGGAGGCGCTGCACCAGGTAAATGACTAAGGGTTTCCCCAGGCTCCCAGCTAGCGGAGGCTCAGATCTCCTGGAGCCACAGGTGTGATACAGTTACCAGTAGTCCCTTAGAGCAGGTGTGCCGCAAGAAAAGGGACCGGTTAGACCACAGGGGCCAATGTGAGATTGTGTGCGTCAGGCCGGCTCACAAAAAGGGCTACACCTACAAGGCACAAAAATCAATGTTATTTACCACTTATTATTTGTGAATCATTTTCAAAATGCTACACAAAGCCCGCAAATCATTTGCCTATTTAACCATACTTACTTTTCTAGTTCAAAACTGTTGGTTACACATCAATTCCCCACGGTGTAGGACTTCTGTTAGTGGGATGCTTGCAAAACAGTAATAATACAGGATTCAAGGATTTGTTTCCAGGATAAAAAGGCTACTGGTTTATGCATCAGATCTGCAGTTTTTCTATAAAGACCCTATAATCTTTTATATCACTATATCATTGTGCAGCAGGGCTGGGGAGTCAAATGCAAGAGAAATGTTAAAGGTTTTAAAGCCGCATTTTTAGAAGAAAATACACTTAATTTTTTATTTTATTTTTTAAACACAGAAAGAAGAGAAAGGGATAGCATTACATTTCAGGGTGTGGGACAAATTCTTTTAACATATTCAACAAATCTATCCAACAAACATATTTTTGTTACACTATAAAGGGCCCTTCTCAAATAGTTAACACCCCATCAGTTAACACCCCGTCTTTTTTTTTCCATATTTCTTCTTCTTTGTAGTTTCCTACCATTGTCTGATAAAGATGCACATCCTTGGCTTATCTTATATTTTTTACATAGATACGTTTTTAGTTCTCAAACTGAATGCTCCTCCGAGAGCCGTAAACATATAGCATGATCACCCAGGATTCAAATGACAAATAATGGATGTGATCAATATATGGAACAGAAAAACCCAGTACTGGTGTGCGTCCAACACTACAAATCATTACACCTATTAACACTTTCCTATTGCTTAGGGTTTTGGTTCTCAAACTTCCTCAGGGAGCTACTGGTGCCACCAGGTGTTCGGAATAACGAAGGTGAATGCATCACACAGGTAAATGAACATCATTTGCATACAAAATAGACCAATGGTAATTACCAGAAAATTCTTGGCGGGGCTCAGAGAACGAGGAGAGGTTTGAGAGCCAATGTTTGAGGGTGAACTATGAGATTACAATGAAGCACGTTAACTGAACTCGATTAAAAAACATTAGAAAACAATATTAAAATGTTGAATTTTTTTTGCTGTTCTAAACAGCCTTTGTGGGAACACAGGACTTTCCTTGCAAATTCAGGACAACCCTGCTCTCTTCTGGACCTCTACATGCAGAATGGGACATTTGGTCACGGCCGATTCGCCGCTGGAACCTCCGCCGCTTCGAAGGTACGTTTTGTTCCTGGTTAGGGGGTCAATTTTAAGGGCTTTAGCAGTTAGCGAAGGGGGTTAATTTAAGGGTTTTATTGTTTAGGGTATTTTAGGGTAAGGGATTTTAGTTTAGGATGTTTACTTACCTTAGCGCCTGGCGTCAAAGTGGTTGGCGGCGGCAACCATGTGGTTGCGGCAAAACTGTAGCGACAAATGTCCTAGACCGTCTCTACATGTGATTTTTATATTAAACTAGACCCAGAATAGCACCCCTGTGGCTGCATCACCCGTCCTTCCATTTGAGACGTCATGTTAAACTATTTTATCATTTACATTCAGGTAACAGTTCTTCATGTCATTAAAGACCGACTTGTTTAAACTGACAATTTTTAATTAACGATTCACAGATTTAAGTGATTCTATGATATCAATACATAAAAAATGAGTCTAGTCTTGAAATTGAGACAAAGGGCCTCATGCAGTAAGCCCCGATAAGGCTTTTTGAGCATTTTATAGCCGTTTTTTGCCCTCCTGATTCAGTAAGCCCCGATAAGTGGGAATTATCGGCAACTTTTCTTGCGAAAATTTTTTTTTCGGCTGCCGATAAGCCACTTATCGGGACTTTTTTTCCCCGCCTGAATTCAGTAAGCCCCGATCAGCTTTTTGGTGCTGATCGGCAGGCCAGATTGGAGATTTTATGGCCAATCCAGCCCGCCAACTAAAGTTGGCAACTTGCTGAAGGAGAAGCATCGGCAAGGGCGACACTTAGGAAAAATCAGCCCTTTTTCCTGCCTGTGATTGATGCCGGGGGTCTCCGGAGCTGATACCCGCACCGGAGCCCCCCGGCATGCATCCGAGGCAGGAAAAAGGCATTTAAAAGCCACTTCATTACCTTAGCGGCTAACCGCTAAGGCAATGAAGGGGTTAACCCACCGTGCCAGCGTTATTGTGGGTAGCGGGGATGGGTGAGGGGGGTATTTGGCCCTGGGTGTGAGTTTAGGACTTGCGGGGGGGATGCGGGGGCACTTAACCCCTTCACGACCGTAGCGGTTAATACCGCTACGGTCCTGAAGGGGTTAAGGCCTCCCGCTACCCACCCGCAAGCCCTAAACAACCACCGTTGGGGCTAATGCCCCCTTCACACACCCCCACTACCCACAATAATAAAAAAAAAACACCCCAGCACCACAATAACGAATTAAATAAATAATTAAATAATTATATATATATATATATATATATATATATATATATATATATATATATATACCCAACAACACCTATACCCCCCTAACATACAGTATAGTAATGGGCAGAATGACTATTATCCACAAATGGATAATAGTGCAGTTGTCCATTTACAATACTTACACAACAATAAAGACTTTAAATACATATAGCACTCACCCATGTCCCACTGCCACGATGAAGGCCATCCTCATCTTCATCCTGCCCATGCCCCATCCGCTTCTGCAAAACAAACACAAGAATTACAACATCCAAATTAATGTCCCCTAACCCCTTAATCACCATAGCGGTTATTAACCGCTACAGTTATTAAGGGGTTAAGCCACCATCACCCACATACCCTCCCCCACAAAGCCCCCCAACCACCCTCACCCAATACCCACAGGGGAGTCCTACCAAATACCCTTGGGCCTAATACCCCCTCCCCCAGCACATACAGTACAATAATGTGCCAAATAACTATTATCCACATAGGGATAATACATTATTTGGCCATTATTAAACACATTCAATAACGTTAAAATGTAAATAAAATTGTACTAACCTCATCAATAAGAAGTCTCCGTCGCCAGCATCATCCTTGGGGTCCGTTGCCAACATTAGAAATAGCCACAACATTTCAATATCATTAACATAACACTGAACCCCTTAATCACCTTATCGGGTACTAACCTGAAAGGTAATTAAGGGGTGAAGCCATCCTGCAATGCCTACAACAGTTATGCATAACATCTTCAGTGAAATAAAAACCAATTGCCTAACCAAATTCCATTTAATCATTCAATCTGTAGGCTCACATGCCTCATAAAACATTGCATTTACAGTGTATACATGTAGCATAACATGTAAACTGCATGTACACGCTGCAAATCAATGTTAACAATACAATAATGCCACTCAAATCGCCATACATCACAAGAAGTATATTATTTAATACAATAAACTCACCATCAATGAATTACCACACATCAATTACATCCCTAAACAATTAAAATACCATCCATACCAATTACACAATGAACTAAAGCTATCCTAACAGAGAACCACTTCAAAACATAGAAAAAAGTACACCAACAAATACAATATACTAAAGCAAGGCTTTCCATATCCTATTGTACGGCCTGGAAGCCCAAAACTTACATCTGTCTAAAAATAAAATACATTTAGCACACATCAATGCATAGCCACAATGATTAACAATACAGAATTAGAAGCTTTAACAACACTATCATTTCTTACCCTGTATATATATCTGTACACATACATACAGACATACATACAGTGGGAAGAAATGATATGCATTATAAAAAATGAAAACATGAAAAAGCAACACAAAAAACAGTTACATTAAGTACATTTCTTTATTTAACTTACCATTACTTGCCCCCACCGACTCCCGTTGATCAGCTTACTCACGAACCAATCCACGACACCATCCACGACACCATCCAGGAACAAATCCACGACACAATCCAGGAACAAATCCACGAACCAAACCAGGAACCAATCCAAGAACAAGTGCAGGAACCAATCCAGGAAGCAAGCCACGAAGAAATCCAAGAAACAATCCACGACACGATCCAGGAACAGGAACCCATAAAAGAAAAGAAAAAAACAAATTAAACATTAAAATAATAAAACATGACAATCAAGGGTTGTACTAGTTTTATTCTTAGTGAATCTGTATTACAATACCTTGTTCCGGGGTCTTCTTGACATCCGGTGCCACGCCCTGGTCTTCAATCTTCAGGAGGAGGTCCGTCCTCCTCGGCATCTGCCTTCAAAATGAGACGACATAGGCTTTTATAGGCCTATGACGTCACATTTGTCGTCATATGGTTCCCACGGCCCTGATTGGGCCGTGAAAACCATGTGTTTTGGCCGATGTAAAAAAATTGATGACGTCACTTAAAGGCAATGCCAGCACAGCCAATCAGAATGGCTTTGCTGCTATTGCCTTTAAGAAAACGTCATGAAATGACACATGGCCGGACTCACATGGTAAGCCAGCCAATCAGAGCGTGGGAACTCCATCCCTACTCTGATTGGTTCAAGTACCATGTGAGTCCGGCCATGTGGATTTTTGTTAGGCAATTGGTTTTTATTTCACTGAAGATGTTATGCATAACTGTTGTAGGCATTGCAGGATGGCTTCACCCCTTAATTACCTTTCAGGTTAGTACCCGATAAGGTGATTAAGGGGTTCAGTGTTATGTTAATGATATTGAAATGTTGTGGCTATTTCTAATGTTGGCAACGGACCCCAAGGATGATGCTGGCGACGGAGACTTCTTATTGATGAGGTTAGTACAATTTTATTTACATTTTAACGTTATTGAATGTGTTTAATAATGGCCAAATAATGTATTATCCCTATGTGGATAATAGTTATTTGGCACATTATTGTACTGTATGTGCTGGGGGAGGGGGTATTAGGCCCAAGGGTATTTGGTAGGACTCCCCTGTGGGTATTGGGTGAGGGTGGTTGGGGGGCTTTGTGGGGGAGGGTATGTGGGTGATGGTGGCTTAACCCCTTAATAACTGTAGCGGTTAATAACCGCTATGGTGATTAAGGGGTTAGGGGACATTAATTTGGATGTTGTAATTCTTGTGTTTGTTTTGCAGAAGCGGATGGGGCATGGGCAGGATGAAGATGAGGATGGCCTTCATCGTGGCAGTGGGACATGGGTGAGTGCTATATGTATTTAAAGTCTTTATTGTTGTGTAAGTATTGTAAATGGACAACTGCACTATTATCCATTTGTGGATAATAGTCATTCTTCCCATTACTATACTGTATGTTGTGTATTGCTGCTATGTTTATTGGGGGCATTTGTCCCCAATAAACATGCTACTATGCGTTAACCCCTTCATTGCCTTAGCGGCTATCCGCTATGGTAATGAAGCAGCATTAATGTATTTTAATAATATTGTGCGGAAGCAGGAGGCCCCCTGAGCTGAAGCGCATTTATTTGTGGCTCAGAGACCCCCTGCCTCCCGAGTTACAGGCCCCGGTTTGGGCCATCGGTTACAGTGTGGACGCCATGTTTATTGTGGGGACGCTATAAACATGGCGGCGACACTGCCACCCGATGACACATACCGGGGCCTGTAACTCGGGAAGCAGGGGGTCCCTGGTCCACAAAGCAATGCGGTTCAGCTCAGGGGACCCCCTGCTCACTGTACAGTATAATTAAAAAGACATTCATGCTGCTTCATTACCGTTGCACATAGCCGCCAAGGTAAGGAACGAGTCTTTATTGATGTGTGTGTGTTTTATTTATACTATACATGTGCAGAGGGTCTCCGGAGCAGAACAGCGTTGGTTTGAGGTCCGGGGACCCCCTGCCCCCCGAGATACAGGCCCCTTTATGGGGTGCCGGTATCCCTCTGGTTTGTTTACAGGCCGCGGTCACGTGATCGGGACCTTTAAACGCCGAGGGATACCGGCACCTCATAAAGGGGCCTGTATCTCGGGGGGCAGGGGGTCCCCGGACCTCAAACCAACGCGGTTCAGCTCCGAAGACCCCCTGCACATGTAGAGTATAAATAAAAGTTGTTTTTAAATACTTTTTTTGGTGCCGAAGTTTGCGCTGAGAGAGCGGCTTGTCTCTCTCAGCTGCAAACATCTATCGGCACCAAAGGCTTATCGGGAGCCTTATCGGGAGCCAGGCTGTATCGCCACAGCTCATCGGCAGCTTTGCTTTCGCAGTGCTTCAGCAGGGATCGGAAGGATTCGGCCCTTACTGAATACTGCGAGGGCAAATCGCCCAAAAAATACATTTTCGCAATTCGTGCCGAAAATTTTGTATCGGGGCTTTCTGCATGAGGCCCAAAGGCAGATTTGTTTGGGAAACAAGCGTTCTTAAAACTACAACAAAAACAGCTCATTGAGAAAAAAAATAAGTCAAAATGAAGTGTATTTAACAAATAGAAACTAGGTACCCATGTTTGTCCCATTCTTTTGAATAATTTCAGTGTGCAGCAGTCCCTAATTATGGCCATAATGACCTACGGACAGTGATATAAAGTGTTAGTTCCACCGACCGACACTGAAGACTTGGGGGCTCCCGTCTTACTCTACAGGAAATCCCCAGGCACCAGTCTTGCCCAAGACACATCATGTATCCATTATTTTTTTTTACTCTCTTCTTATCTTTGCTGCAGGGCAGGCCTGGCAAATCGCAGAGAGGTACTGTGGGTTGCCATTTCCTTCAGTAATCAATGTGGTAGATTTCTAATTGAAAACAGATCATGTGCTGTAGGTAGTACAGGCGCAACGGAAGTACGTCAGTCACCCCTGGAGGGGAACGTGCAGCCGGGAGCAGAGGGGACGGATCATCGTGAGTATCCACTCCATCCGTTAGCTGTCGCATCTGCAGCCGCTCGCCATACATTGGGAACGGGACTGCACACAGCTTCAACCCCATACCTCCATGAGGCTTTTTCCTTGCCCCACTCATCAATTATATACAGGCTAACAGCCACAAGGGTTATCCTTTAGTCGCCAGACGGTTCTTCTTTGCATGCGCTGTAGGTATTTATAAAATCAATCATAAAGCTATCATTGGATTAATGGGGTTAAAGTCCACGCTGTAGAGGGAGAGGGGGATTGGCCCGGTATTAAAGGAGTTGCACCCCATATGGCCACCCCCTGACCTCACCAGGGAGGCAAGGGGTTAACTGGACTGCAGTCCAGGAATGTGGTTTTTACCTTGCTGTAACATGAAAATGTGTGTTCCCCTGTTCTAGTGTATTATCACCATGTAAGTGTCTGCACCACACACACTGGGATCCATGTGGGAGGACAAGAGTTAATAGTTAGAAAGTGATTATAACCCTTTGTTTAATTTTCCCGCATTTTCAGGCACCATTTTGCAGAGTCCCATAGGTCGCCATTGGAGCTCCATTCATTTCAATGGCGGATCTAGCGGTTTTGGACCCGTTTCCCTCGAAGACCAGCAGGTGGCGTCCGAGAGGAGGAGCGGCGGTTTCCCATTGTAAGTCAATGGGCCCATTGACTTCAATGGAGATTACTCGACGGCGATCTCCAGGAATAGGTTGTCAGCCGTCCAAACTGCAAAACCGCAAAGCGGAAACATTATCTGAAAAAGAGCTTTCATCACTAATACTCAAGGTCAACGACAAGTGGCGTGGGAATCTTAGGTTCTAGGGCACCCAGGAATAAAATTCTTTTTGCCCCTAGGCATCCCCACACTTGACCACCACCGGTCCAAGAATCCAGGACCCCCAGAAAGGGTCGCGCTGGCAAAGCGGGTCGCGCCATAGGCTTCATTGGCGGCGAGAGGAGCAGAGCGAGAAAACGGCTAAGTCCAAAACCCTGAAAAGTATAAGCCCATATCTCCGGTTCTGGAGGGACCAGAGGGCCGGAGTTTGGAGTGCCTGCAGTCCCTGTTCCGGCATGACTGCAGGTCCATTCCCGACCCTCTCCGACCAACCCGATGGAGTATGGACCACCGTAAAGGTTCGTGAGTTTTCCCATAGACCTCAATGGCGGCAGTTCCCCATTGACCGGCTATGGCGGAGACGTCAGATAGACTTCAACGGCGGCGGTGCCCCATTGTAAGTCTATGGCGGCGGTACACATAGGCGCCAATGGCGGAGTTTCCCCATTGAAAGTCTATGGCGGAGGAGCCCTTTGTTTTCAATGGGAAAGAAGTTAAAAACCGAGATTTATTTTACAGCGGAGAAATTTGTAATAAAGAAATAAACGGTTTAACTTGTATTTGCATATCTCCGGTTCTGTGGGTCGCAGCGGGCTGAAACTTAGCCACTATGGTGAGTCACTTCCAGCATGAAGAACTGGGTCGTTTTGACCTGCTGGGCCCCACAGAACCGGTTATTTTAATATGTCTGTATATTAAAAACTATATTGTGTTTCAAAGCGGGGACAAAAGCCCGCGAAGATTCCTGCACACTGAGGAATGCAAATGGTCAGGGGGGCGACCTAATGTCTACGAAACAGACCCCTGATCAAATGCTCAGTCTCTCTAACTGTTTACATGAGGGCAGAGAAGTGCAGGGCTTGAGTGGTTTGTATTGTTCTTTCATATATATATATATATATATATATATATATATATATATATATATATATATATATATATATATATATATATATATATATAAATAAATAAATCTCGGAGGGTCCTGGATTGCATACTAATGGTTTCGACTTATGGAAGGCTAAGAATATTAAAGATATTGGGGATTTGCTACTCAAAAAGCTAGATTAATCAATTTCGGGGAATTTTGTTATAAATTATTGTTTTACAAGTCTGTCAGTTTGTAAGGCAGGTGTCATTGGGCGAGATTTTCTCACAATGCACAGTATTAGAAGAGTTATGTAGAAACGGTAACTATCAAAGGGGGCTTATCTCTATTTTATACTGAAATTTCACCCCCTTGGACATAAATGTCTCCTACACCCATCGTTATATGGAACAATGGGTCCACGATTTTCAGACAGATTACGTGGGAGGACTGGGAAGATATTTGGGATAATGCAACAAATACATCCATCTGCACAATAACAAAGGAAAATATATATAAAATTATCTTTAAGATGACATTATACTCCTCAAAGACTAAGTCAGATCTTCCCAGGGACCACGAGTCTCTGTTGGAGAGGATGTGGAGGTGTGGGGGAGATGGCCCATATCTGGTGGTTCAGTCCAAAAATACAGAGATTTTGGGTAATGGTGCAGAACCTAATACAATAATTTATTGAGATAAGGTTCCCCCTAGACCCATTTACACTGGTGTTGGGGAAACCTCTTCAAAATTAAAATCGAAACACAAGTAAACGATTGCTGCATGACGCTCAATTGCAAGGGAATGGGAAAAAACATCTAGAAGAGAGATTATCCAGAGATGATTATCCATGAGGTTCAAACAATGAAAGATTAACAGCGTTTTTAAGACATAAAACAAGAAACTTCCACAAAGTCTCTGAGCCATGGTCCTCAAGGGGAAATCCATGATTATAACTGGGCAGAGAGTCGAAATCATAATTAGAGATTTGGTTGTGTGTTGTGGTTTTTATTGCCGGATTTTTATTCTACGATGCTAATGTTATATTTTGTGGTTCTTCTCCCCCGCCCCCCCCCCCCCTTTTATTTTCTGTATCCTTTCCAACATTTTAAAAATATTAAAAAAAAGTTACAAAAAAACCCTCAACATATATGACTCATCAGTCCAATTCCCGTGTATGTGGTCCTGCGCATTTAAAAAGTAAATGTAATAAGAATAGAACATGCAGTTAGCAAATGGTAACAGTACCAAAACTATGACTGTAATTGGAAAGTGTAGGTGTGATGATGACGCGTTATCTTTGCCATCAATTAAAAGTAGGTTGCCTAGCAATGTGACCCCTGAGTCATCAAATGTGTTTTTAAAGAGTCTGCTCTGCGGTCTAGGGCTGACTGCAGTGTTATAAATGTATGTTACCCTGTGTTCAGATGTTCCTGGGGGAAATAAAGGCTGCTAACCTGTGTTTAAGGGGTTAATTGGAGACGTACGCCTGGGATTGTGAAGAATACAGAATTATAACACTGCCTTAACCCAAGACTCAAGTGGATACTTGACTTGTGGTTAAATAAAGCCCGCATATCAAAAGCTTATCCAATTAAAGATATAATTTTAGTTAGGGAGGGACTTGCTTTCTGAAATTTTATATGCAGAGGGTTAGAAGGGAATCATGTAGATTGAGATGGTTTTAAAATTTGTAGCATGTGTATAAATGCATAAATAGATCTAGCTTGGTTTAGGTACATTTAGAATGTTATGTGATTTAAGTGCCAGTCAAAGGGACAACAGATGCACCAAGAGCATGTGTGTTTAGCATTCCAGTGGAAGGCATGTATATCTGAATAGCCAGGCTTCTGAGATAGCTTGTATACAAGATGTATACAAAAGTCCAGAGCTTCAAAGGGACATTTGTCCCAGAGGTGCGATCGATTGGGTTAGCAGGAAAGACCAAATAATTTGTTATCCCTTCCGTGCTAATTGAAGCCCCGATATCCTTAGATCAAAAGCGTCCCTTTGGCCTAGCTAGATTGAGCGGTATTCATTAAGAAAGCAGGATGGCATATGCTAAGTGGCAAGTGGCTAGTGGGGGGAGATTAAATTTTTGTTGCACATTCTCAGTCACTGTTCTGAAGCCAGGAGTTATCCACCTGGCAAAAGTATGTGAGTGGCCAGGGAGGAAATTCCCACACCACAGATTGGCTACACATTTTAACAGATGGGACAGGGGAAGTTTAAAAAAAAAAAAAAAGCTCATGCAGTCAGTCAGAGTTAGATTCATCAGCTCCATCTAAGAGTTTCATCTAAGGGTTCAACCATGTACCGAAGATTCATCTGAGCTACAGTGTGCAGTGCAAGGACAGAACTAAATTATTTCATTTGGCAGAGTTATAGGGCTGGCAAGTTGCGCCCCTAGCCAAGGACTATTACACAGCTCATTTTGTGCAGTAAACCCACTTGTGGGAATTCCTACCTGGAGACCGGATTTCAGAGACTTTCGTTAAGTGGACATTTTATTTCATTTTACCCCGTTCCCGTAAGTGATTATGATATTTTTGTAATTCAAGCTGTGTGTGTTCTTTATGTAAATAAACACAATTTATTTTATTTCACGTTTTTATTCAATCAAGGATCCAGATGGTAAAGTGTTAATAAACTTGGTCTACCGTGATAGTAGGCAGTAGCAAGAACTTACAGGATACAAACGAAAACACTGATCTCTACAAACTGACCTTCAGTACCAATTAATGTACTTAATTGCGATGAACTTTGGCTTCATTCTGCGGCGATTTTTGTTTCAATGCTGTAAAATGGAGTAATTTGGCAGCGTACCCTAGTTCCAGGACTAACAGTCAATCCAAGATAACAGATCTTGCACTATGAGCCACCACACACTGCGTCCATCAGGTAAAGCCAACAGAATTCCAAGCAGCAGGAGAGGTGGCTTTACTTTTTAATAATATTCACTCAATGTACAGCTCAGTGCATATAGATTTGTAGGTTGTGCAGCCAAAGTACTTGGACTAGGGCTTTGAGAGAGAAAATACATCAAGTGCAAGTAGTTCAAGATGAGCCCCGGTGTTGTAACACATATACCCACATACCATACACACGCACAGTTGATCAATGTGACAATCTGCCCTGTCCCAGACTGTGGAGACTTTCTTGGGCTCCAAAGAGACTGAATGCAACTGGGCCTCCCAAAAAGAGAGTTATATCCAATATAATAAACATTTTAAAAGTACACACATGATGGGCGCACAGGTACATTATTAATGCACTTGGGGCCTAGATTCGCAAGTTCAGTTAAATTCGTTAAAAATAACAAGACGTTGCCTCTTCACTCGGGCAACAGCTCTATTTCACAGTCTGGCTGGGAGTAACACCACAGTTAGGTATGACTTAAATAACGTAGCATTATTTCCCAGTGTTAACCTTAACAGACCATAGTGAATCTGGGATGAATATCTGCTTTAATGAATACTGCGTTACTATTGATGTGCTAGTTAGGTTAACGTGGTTAAAATAGGCCAATTCAGGGACTACTATTACCTGACTTCCCCCCACAGGGGATAGTGTGGGCCTTATTACCATTACTTTGATCCTTATTTCAGTAGGTGTCATCCTGAGCAGACTCTCTCTACAGTGTGGAGGTTGTGTTGCATGTCGTACTCTCCTTATAATATATAACTCACATTCCATGACTGCTGAAAATGGCGTTCTAGCTTCTCTATAGCAATGCGTATTGTATATACATCGTGCCTACTTTGATTCTTAAAAGCAGCAATCCTACTTTTTTTTTATTATTGAACTGCGTTAATTTCAGCTCCGGGGACCCCCTGCTTCCTGAGATACTTCTCTGTATGGAAAGAAAAAAAAGATGTCCTCCGGCGCGTTGTCTCAAGTAAATTCGTTTTAGTCCAAAATAAGAATAAGAAGATAGCAATGTATCAATACAGGTTAATTAACCCTTAAAGTTCATACATTTGAATTCATGCACTTACAATTTTGCATAGCTTGTGTTGTAATTATTTTCCTATCCGGAGTGTCAGAGGTTAATCTAGGCAGGCTAGGTCTCCAATACATATAGAGTTGAAATAGAAGAGAGAAAAGATCATGGCACAATAAATGTATTACAAAAGACTAGATTAAGAACAATATTGCACTTACAGCCAGTAAAATAAAAAACAGCGTTTTTGGATAGCTTCCCAGCGTGGTAGTAACTCTTTGCTTTGATGGTAATGTTGCTCACATATTGTAGAGTCTACGGTCCCCTTCCGCTGTGTGTCCGCTGCGCCCGTCACCTCCGATTTCCTTGGGGGGGGGGGGACACTGCACCTCTCCTACTCCCCTGTACCTTGCGCATGGTCAGAGGTGCCAGGAGGAGATATTACAGCAGCAGCAGTATAATTCACACTTGTATTCGCATACAAGTGAAGGGAAACAAAAGAAAACAGCGCACAACGCCAAATAGTGAAGCAAATTCAACAATATATTATAGATTTAAAAAGGGGGTAATATATCTGCGTACATAAAAAAGGTTGGTAAAAGGCATGTAGTGTGTATCACACTGTTTACCACTCGGCTGTTAGCTGTAGATTCAGGTGCTTGCTTCCCTCTGCTGCTGCAGCTCAGTTGATTCTGGGGCAGGACGTCAGTCTTTTCACTCCCAAGGGGATTTCCCTTCATGCAGCCAGGTTCAGCAGCTGGTACTGGGGCTCGGTGAAATCGCTCCTGCTTCCTAGCCGATATGAAGCAGCTCCTGTACCTTGGCAGGTGTATCCTCTGCAGAGAGGTTAAAACGCAGCTTGCTGCTGTCTTCACAGCAGTGGTGGATTCAATAGGGAAGTTTGAACAGTCTTACAGAGTCTTTCCCTGAAGAAGTAGTTAATTCTACGAAACTAGTTGGATGTAACATTCTATTGCCTTATATCTGCTTACATTGGCCTTTGTCTATGTGTTGGCCTGTCCTGTTTTTATTTCATCCTGTGTGCTGTTTTGGACACTTGTGAGAGACTCTGTAAGACTGTTCAAACTTCCCTATTGAATCCACCACTGCTGTGAAGACAGCAGCAAGCTGCGTTTTAACCTCTCTGCAGAGGATACACCTGCCAAGGTACAGGAGCAGCTTCATATCGGCTAGGAAGCAGGAGCGATTTCACCGAGCCCCAGTACCAGCTGCTGAACCTGGCTGCATGAAGGGAAATCCCCTTGGGAGTGAAAAGACTGACGTCCTGCCCCAGAATCAACTGAGCTGCAGCAGCAGAGGGAAGCAAGCACCTGAATCTACAGCTAACAGCCGAGTGGTAAACAGTGTGATACACACTACATGCCTTTTACCAACCTTTTTTATGTACGCAGATATATTACCCCCTTTTTAAATCTATAATATATTGTTGAATTTGCTTCACTATTTGGCGTTGTGCGCTGTTTTCTTTTGTTTCCCTTCTCTTAGTGTGTGTGGGGTGCTGAGCCACCCCTGCGTTTACAGCTGCAGACGCCATTATCCCCAACACGGTTATGTGGCACTTATTATTTAATGTTTAACTACCTCACTGTGGGAGTTGTGGTTTAATTTTTTATACATTTTTTATCACTAAATTGATGGTATAGTCACTGCACTGTATATATTTATACATTTAAACTTTATAGGTAGTTAGGTAGTAGCGCACAGTTTTTTTTTTTTTGTATTCGCATACAAGTGACTGCAGGGCCAGCAGCCAAAAGCTTCAGCAGAGGGGAATCCTCACCACATGTCACACTTTGTAGGGAGCTACGGTGGCTCAGCAAGTCCAAAAATCTAACATGTTTCGCCAATGCTTCATCAGAGATAACTCTCTCCTGGACTCTGGCTGCTGAACCTAAGTATATCTATATTGGACTCATTACCTTCCTCCGTTAGCACTATTACGTTTGTTATCACTGTATATTTGTAATTAACTCCTTTACATTAGGTTAGTGTTTAGCGCTGCTTTTTTTCTTTTGCCCATATCTCTGTATGGGGTGCCGATAACAGCTCCGGATTGGCTGTGTGTGGGGAGCAAAATGGCGGCTTAAATTTCCTGCATCACACGGGCCAATAGGAAGCCATGACATCATCTTTTGGGCTTCCTATTGGCCTGTGTGACCGGGACCTTTAAACCTGTGGAGCTGCTACCGGCTCCCCTTACAGCGGTAAGAATCTCGGGAGCAGAGGGTCCCCGGAGCTGAAATCAACTCTGTTCTGCTCCGGCGACCCTCTGCTTTCCACCTATTAAAAATCCCAACATGTTCAGCTGCTTTTAGTTAATGGTTTACATTGTAGCGTCCAGCCTGAATATTTATCTGTGTTTCTTTTCATCTTTGGCTCTTGTAGTTTTTAAAATACTAAAAATTATATTTGAAAACATGTATATACATATACACACAGTATGAATGGGTATATACCACGTACACATGTATAATTTAAGGAGGTGCCACAAACCCTAAATACCCCCATTAAAAGGATAAACAAGATTTCCTTCTAAAAACACTGTACCATCGATTTTTACCTTTTAAACAAAATATATTTTGCTTTCATTTTCACACAGATAAAAGTCAGTGTACATCAGCAAACAAGCAAAAAGGTAGCACAATGTCTGTGTTTTAACAGGTACAGGATAAGAAAGACTTGCTTATCTGGGCACTGAGAAACATTGCGGTGTTATAGAAGACCCATCTAATTCCACTGATTAATGTGGGATGCTCTATCCAGCGCAGCCTCAGCTTTGGGAAGGGCTGGTAGCTCATTTGGGAAGGATTGCTACAGGGCTGCATTTAAATACACTCTCCCCGTTATAATAATCTTGCTGGTAAAACAAATAAAGCACATTTTATAGTACATGGCATAACAACATTTTAAAAAAATGTTTTCGCCATTCTGCACTGTAACTTCAAATAACTCTTGTTAATGTGTCCATGTTTTTATTGCAGGGTCGTTCTTTTGCTATTGACGGAGCTTTATACCCTACTACAAACATCCCACATTTTTTTTAACACTACTTTAAAAGTGTAATTTTTAGGTATAGGTACTGTAGGGTTGTGATATTTGAACTGGTTCCCATTACAATAATCTTGATAAGCGCATATGAGCAGGGTTTGCTCGGTGTACGTGCTATACAGCAAAGAAGATTAGTTTTGCTTGGACTCGCTGGTTTGCCAAATTAAGATTTTCTTCATTAAATGGGTGCAAATGAATGTCCCACCTTTCAATATATATCAAATAGTCCACAGCACAGTTATTTTCTTCATTTAATCAGAGACATATAGAAAACATTTGTTACAACATAATTTCAGTCATGAGGTTTGCATCATTCAGGCATATAGAATGTAGTTATAGAGTGGAGAATCTGTAGCTTGGTGATATTAAAGGATTCTGAATTCTAGAAACTAAAATGCAATCTTGATACATTTCTCTCAAACAGTCTAAACATAGCAGTCATCTATTTCTCTGTCAGCTCAAAATATTCTTAGTCAATCATCAATGTTTAAACCAATATTCCTTCATTTTCTTTGATGTAGAGCAATCTCTTTGTTCTGTCACCAAGTAACTATAGTTAATCCCATGTTCCTTATCTTTTTAAGACCTAACTCCATTGTATTGTCTTACTAACCAACCCTATATCTATTTAAATAACCTTTGAATTCAAACTCTTGCAACTTAGTAGACTAAACATTTCTACACCTGGCTGTCTTCAGCAGGAAATGTTATCTTACTAAATGAACCAGTTACATACATGCTGAATATATATGTGTATATAGAGAATATAGCATAATTAATATTTAGGATGATTTCAAGCCTATCTTCATATGACATTGTTTTTATTAATATACAGTACTGTATTCTATCTATCTATCTCAATCTTTTTGTTAGCTTTTCAATAAAACTTCCTATACAGTGACTGTTTTTTAATTATGATGTAGGGCCACTGTATTTCTGCTTGTAAATGTAAAGTTTTCTGGCCAAAAAAAAAAAAAGGTTCCCATGTTATTCATGGGAATAAATGGTTGTGCAATGTGTATATTAGAAGTTAAAAAGAGGAACTTTAAAACAAAAGTAAAGTGCTAAATATGTTTACTTTACAGAGGACGTTAGCTGCACAAGGTGCACACAGCAATGGACAGCAAGGTGACAAAGCAGCATTTCCTCTTGCCCGGTTTGCTGTTTATTTTATAATAGATGCAGCAGTTCTTTACATTTAAGGCAATGCAATTACCAAAGCCGGCGATCCATCCGTTTTCCTGTAGTCGATCTGCGAAGATCCCAGGGCTCACAATATGGCTGCCTATTCATAAAGAGGAAGTGCTCTGGCTTGCTAATTAAAAATCATTAAAAAGAGCATAAAGCGTGGGGGGGAAAAAAACAACAAAAAGCAGTAAGTATTATCTAATTATTCTAATACACAACTGATTTATAAAAAAAAAACAAATAGGATGTTTAATGAAATGCTACTTTTACCACATCAGCAACATTTTCCGTCCTAAACTCAAACTGATCATGAAGGTGCATGAAGGTGCATGAAGATGCACCCTTAGGCTACGGCCCCAGTCACTGCGTGCACGCGCACATCGGAGCACCTGGCGTCGCGTGCACCAGTTAAAGCCGCGATCTGAGGTCCTAGGGTCACCATGGGACGCATGGCAGGGGGAGCAAAGACAAGATTTTGGGTGGGGGCGCAGCCATGACGTCACGCGGCTGGTTTGACCTCATTGGCTGAACCGCCGCGGTGGCCACCGCGCCAAAGGTCAAATATCTTGACTTTTGAAAATGTGGTCGCGCATCGCGCTTCCTGCAGGCGCGCGCAAGTAGTTACTTGGGCCAGCCCCGTAGAGGGTCGTACTTTGTGTGCGCCGTGCACGAGCCGCGGTCAGCAGGGACAAGGCCTTACTGTCTGCGCCCCAGGGCTCTAACAACTACAATAACGAGTATAATTAGCAGAAGCAGTGCAGCAAAATCCCTGATACTTTGAACTCAATGGTTCTAAAAACAATGATATCTGCTAAAGGTGCAATTGTGATGGTATTTTTTTTTCATGTTATAACAGAGACCATTGTGGGGATATTCTTTATTAACAAGGAGACTTCCAGTTGTGCACGAAGACTTCCTAAAGTAGGCATTGACAACAGGCATAAGAAAAAAGACTCGTAACTACATCAAGGTACCGAACCTACGTTGGATTTAATAGGTTAATATTGTTTTCCAGTAAGGGCAAATTCATAAGTAGTCTTGGCTTTTTTCAGTTTGTATTTTATAAAGTTGTAACTTAATAAAGAAGACCGTAGCAGGACCAGTGTATATCCTTTATCTATACACTGGGGGTAAGGGAGAGGGGAACCCTCGTTCAGCCTATATGCGAATATTAGTATATTGGAGGAGCGGTGCTAATCTGGGATAATGGTTTATAACCGTGTTTCCCAACTCTAGGCCTCAGGGAACCCCAACAGGTCAGGTCTTAAGATTTCCCTGCTCCAGCACAGGTGGCTCAGTCAAAATGACTGAGCCGCTGATTGACTCAAAAAGCACTCAAAACATCCAGAGCTAATAGTACCAGTGAAATGAGTCATGAAAGCGTTAATACTTCAATATATCATAAATCTTTAAAATAGGTTTCAATTCAGAAGTGTGACAGCGATCTACATATAATGTGTAGTGATAAAATAAAAATGATGATAAAAGTCCACTGTCTGCCTGATCCGCTATATATCTATACAGAGTTGGAGGGCAGGAACTCACTAGGTGAATATATATAATATATATTTTTTTTATTATTATTTTTGGAAGAAGACTGTATCCAGACAAGCAGTGTAAGGGGCGCCCCCATGGACTTAGCTAGATTCGCATATGTAGTAGAGCAAGATGTGTGTTCATTTCCAATAAACATATATTATAAAGTGCGTTGTATTAACATGTTAGATTCTTTATACTGGAACTCTGAAACGTATATAATTCCATTTACTGTAGATGTTAAGGAGATTTCACCAGCAACAAAAGGAAAGGGTTCTTTACAGTAAAGGCAGTTAAAATGTAGAATTCATTACTCATGTAGACTGTGATGGCAGATACAATAGATTTGTTCAAAAAAAGGTTGGACATCTTTTTAGAAAGGAAAGGTATACAGGGATATACCAAATAAGTATATTCTTGGAGTCAGGAAAGAATTTATTTTTCCCCTTAATGGTTTTTTTTGTTTGCCTTCCTCTGGATCAATAAGTAAGTATAGATATAGGATAAAGTATCTGTTGTCTAAATTTAGCATAGGTTGAACTTGATGGACGTACGTCTTTTTTCAACCTCATTACTATGTAACTATGTTATATAAGGGAATATGGTGCAATTGTTTCCTTTTAACAGTCAATTTTTTCTTAACCTTCCTATTTAAATGAACATGATGTGGGTTAATATGTTCTATACAAAAGATCTAAAAAATAACTTAACATACCGTATATGTAATTGGCTCAATAGGAAGTTAGTTTTAAGAGACTATAAAGGGCTCTGCAGAAGTGGGTATGGATGATGATCGTAAGTATGGGAGATGTGTCACCTCTGTTGAAGGGTGTGATGCTAGAGAAAGGAAGATACATCTCTATGAAAGAAAACCGGAAGCGTGAGTATTAACCAACATAGTGTGGAGGAAGTTACCTAGGGTCAGGGAGAGTATCTTAACTATTATACATATATGTAATCACAATGTGAATAAAATGTGTACATCAGTCTTTGTTTAAATTTGGCGCCTGACACACCCGCTTCTAATGGTTAGGTTAGGTTCCACTAAGCCACTTATAAGTCAAAGGCTCAAAGTTATTGTTTACTTCAAATGCCCATCCTTTGTCTTTTATAAACAATAAATGAAAACAGAAACATTTGTAATAATCTTGAGGTACTTTGACATGCAACATTTCCCCTGGTATGGGGGAAATCCCTCCTTGGACCAAACTGGACTAATTGCAGTGACATGTTTTAAGGGTTAATTCTGGGTGATTGTAGATATATATATATTTTTTTTTATATATATATATATATATATATATATATATATATATATATATATATACACACACACACACTAAAGGTCAACATGAAGTATACAGTATTTCAATAATTTTTTTAAGTTATTCTTGAACACTGGGTGTTCAGCAAGAATTTCCTCCGCCAGAGCCCCTCTGTCTCTCCTCCAGCCCTTTTCTTTATTGGCTGTGTGGCGAGAACAGGGTGGGCTAAGGGTAAATAAAACACTTAATTGAAATGTATTTTGTAACTCCTCAAAAAAACATATTGAGTGAATTTAGACTTGAGTGTGACTCCCACAGTCAAAATCAAAGCTACAGTTTATCCTAGACCTCTGTAGAAATACAACACGTCACATACGCACATTACTTATTGAAGCAGCTTGAAGAGGCGTCATTGAAATGGAAGTATGGGTCTATTACGGGCAGAGCTTTCAGGCACAGCCAGCAGAAGAACTGATAGCAGCACGTGCACGTCATCTTGTTACATCCATCAATTTTCTGTTTTGAAGAAAAACAAACAATGACAATAATATTAATCTGCACTGTTCGCGTGCTGCCGCCATGTACCATTATCACAGAGCGTTGAATTGATGGGCAACATAGAAATCACAAATAATGCCAACATCACAACAACCAATAACCGACAATTAAATTGTTTTTATATTCTCCAGGTGCCCAGAAATTCATGCATGTCGGAGGAGAAACGAAAGAGAAAGAGATAGACATGAGGGGGAGAAACGAGAAAGAGAGAGAGACATGAGGGAGAGAAACAAAAGAGAGAGAGAGAGACATGAGGGGGAGAAACGAAAGAGAGAGACATGAGGGGGAGAGAGAGAGAGAGAGAGACATGAGGGGGAGAAACGAAAGAGAGAGAGACATGAGGGGGACAAAAAAGGGAGAGAGACATGAGGGGGAGAAAAGAGAGAGACATGAGGGGGAGAAATGAAAGAGAGAGAGACATGAGGGGGAGAAAAGAGAGAGACACGAGGGGGAGAAAAGAGAGAGAGACATGAGGGGGAGAAAAGAAAGAGTGAGACATGAGGGGGAGAAAAGAAAGAGAGAGAGACATGAGGGGGAGAAAAGAAAGAGAGAGAGACATGAGGGGGAGAAAAGAAAGAGAGAGACATGAGGGGGAGAAAAGAAAGAGAGAGACATGGGGGGAGAAAAGAAAGAGAGAGAGACATGAGGGGGAGAAAAGAAAGAGAGAGAGAGACATGCAAGGGAGAAAAGAAAAAGAGAGAGAGACATGAGGGGGAGAAAATAAAGAGAGAGAGACATGAGGGGGAGAAAAGAAAGAGAGAGAGAGAGAGACATGAGGGGGGGAAAGAAAGAGAGAGAGAGACACAAGGGGGAGAAAAGAAAGAGAGGAGACGAGAAAGAGAGAGCAGAGAGCAAAGAGAGAGAGAGAGATGAGGGGAGAAAAGAGAAAGAGAGAGAGAGATATCACTCTATTCTAGAATTCTAGCATTCTAGAATAACAATTTTTAAAAAAGCAGTCTTACCATCGCAGTGAAAGTCTTAACCTATTAAACATGACACTGCCATTATTTCAATTTGATCTTTGGAGGGTCTGCCTCGCTAATGAAGCATTGTAACTTGGTAATCTCAGAGTTCTGGTGCAGAACCAACTCTTTTAGCAGCCTCTATAGCAGTGTTTTTCCAATCAGGGTCCCTAGAAACATTACAAAACATCTGATCTAAGGTGTAGGGGGTAGAGAATCGCTACCAGTGTATGAAGGGTCATGGGTTCGATACCGGTATGGTAAATTTATGGTAAAATTATTATCTTATTTTAATTATAATGTATTATTTTATCTATTTTATAATATATAAGTTATTATATAAAATACTACATTATAAACTATACCATGCAGGATTGGAACCCATGACTCTTCATACACTGGTAGCAATTCTCTACCCCCTACACCATAGAATTGGTGTGATGTCATTGACTCTATTATCAAACTTAAGCTGCAGAGAGGAGAGAGCTGCAGAAGCTGGGTTAGTCCTTGTGCGGCATCCATTTCGCTTAAAAAAAAAGTCACGCTCATACTGCATTATTAGCGGATTTGCATTGTAGCGGATCGCGTTATAATGGGGTTGAGCTGTATTATGTAACGTGTATTACTGCTGTGAAGCGCTATGTACATTAATGGCGCTATATAATTAAAGATATACATATTGTGATGTCTCCGTCACAGTGCAGGATCTTCTGTCCCAGATTAAGGCAGGAAATTTAGTATTTCTCTATACAGGGTTTATTTACAAGGATAAATTATACACTAACAGGCCCATCGTCCCTTTAAGTCAAAACAAATCATAAAATAAATGCCTTCTCCTCTAAGGAGACCAACTATACATGCAGCTTTAGTCCTTACTAACTGAATGGACAGCTAAGCTGGTTCCCACCCCAAAACCCAGGTAAAAAAAACAGGTACTATTATAGCCAAACATATACAGTCTCTGCACACAGCAATATAGTGTTTCTCTTGGAAAAAAGTTATATATACTCCTGCGCACGGAATCAGTTAAAAAAGAACCCTAGTTCTTAGAGGTCAAGAGATTTCAAATGAGACCACACTCTAAATGTGTGCAATACAAATATACTTTTAATAATATCAAAAACCTAATAGTTCTGAAAATAAAATACAAAAATATGAATTATCCCAGCTGGGTATAAACTAAACCAAATGGCATTTAAACTCATAAAACTTAAAATCTTAATCAAAAATTGCCCTAATAGGGGCCTGTTAAAACAAACACTTGTTACTTGCAAAATGATTGTGCATACATATGTTATATTAGCATATACATGGGTAACAGTCTTAAATATCTTCTAATATCCACCTTAATATAACAGGTACATCCACTTAGAACTACTTGTTAGAAAATCCAAAAATGATGAGTTCTTTAGTGTATATCACAGTGTTGGTGGAAACACTTTGGGCCTCATTCAGAAAGCCTCGATAAGGCCCTTATGGCTACTCATATTCAGTAAACCTCGATAAGTGCTCGATAACGGCCTGTATCGACGCAAAATTTTATGATCCAAAGAAAATCGCCAATTGAGCGGCGATCAGCCGCTTTTCGACCATTTTCTGAAGGATCATAAACTCGCGCGATTCAGATACCCGTGAGTCGGCTGTCGCGGCCTTTCGCAGCCCTAAAAGGTGTTCTTCTCCCCAAATCCAATCGAACACCAAATTTGGGTAGATTGGTGGGGAGATGCCTCGATGAGCTGCGATGTGTCGGGACTTAGTAAAAATCAGGCCCTTTTCCTGCCTCGAATTGATGCTAGGAGTCTCCGGAGCTGATAGCCATTAATAGCAGCTTCGGAATCCCCCGGCATGCATCCGATGCAGGAAAAATGCATTTACAGCAACTTCATTACCTTAGCGGCTAACCGCTAAGGCAATGAAGGGGTTAAACACCCATGCCAGGCTTACTGTGGCTAGCGAGGGTGGGTGAAGGGGGAATTTGGCCCTTAGTAGCTGTTTAGGCCTTGCGGGGGGGTTGCGGGGGATTTAACCCCTTCATTACCTAAAGGGGTTAACCCAACCGCTACCCACCCGCAAGGTCTAGACACCCATCCTTAGGGCTAATACCCCCTTCACCCATCCGTGAAGCCTAAGCACCCACCCCGGACTGACTATACCCACCCTGTACCCATTGAGTAGTATAGTGGTACATCATACCCATATAATAATAATATGGGCATGATAAGCCACTATAATTCCTTCTATATAGTGAGTATAATACCAACTCTACCATTGTTACAAGTCCATCCAGCGCCATCTTTTTTTCCATATTTATAGAGTTTCTCTTATCTGTTACTCAATGGGCACCCTAATTACCATTAATAATTAATACACAAGACACACAATAATAAAACATAACTAAACTCCAAAAATCCACACTTCACTAAATAAAAACAGTAGCCAGCTAATCCAATCAATAACAACATCAACAATGAATTAATTAAACCATTAACCAATCAAACCAATAAATTCCTAAACCAACTCAAAATGAATAGTAACACTAACCAATCTAAACAATTAATTACTACAACAGTAATGAATTTAAACATTAAAATAGAAAGAAAGAAATTCTAACAATATCTGAACGAACCATAAAACGCATTAGCTAACATAATACAACATTAACTACAAACGAACACCAATCGCAAACCTTTTATTAGCATTAAGCATGAAATAACAAACAATCACATTCACATAATAAACTGAAATGAAAAAAAGCAACAGCAATACCAAGCGAGAAATGCCCCCCAAATATTGTCATAATAATGTATTAATCTGTACTCTAAAGTGGTACAAATGAATATATTATCAGTCAATGTGCCTCCCCCAAAAAATCAAAACACACATCCAATGAATAAAAATGTAAAAAGAGACATTTACAAACATTCAATATATTACTTACCATTAGAAGCAGTGGCCCTCCGACTCCCGGGGTAACAGGAAGCTCACGTACCTTGAAGCCCTCCAACAGCATCCGATGCCATCCGCCATGAAGATCCGGATCAGGTACCCAAATCTTCTTTTTTCTTTCTTTAATCACCTTCTTCTATCTTCATCTGTAACCATTTCTTGATCTTCTTAATCTTCTATCTTCTTGTTGTAATCCAAAAAGCCCCATGGCAGATCCCAACCGATGTTGTCTCGTCGTCTTCTTGGGCTCAAATGAGGCGTCACAGCCTTAAAGAGGGCTTGTGACGTCACATTTAGCCTCCAAATGGTTAACAGCCACCTGATTGGCTGTTTAAATCATTTTCCGACTTTAATTTTTTTTTTGACATGATGTCACTTAAAAGGGAATGATGCCAGCCAATCAGAATGGCTGTGCTTCATTTGCCATTAAGATGACGTCACGAAGCCGGCGTCACATGGTATTTCAGCCAATCAGATCGTGGGAACCAATTTCACACTCTGATTGGCTGAAATACCTTGTGACACCGGCCATCTTGGATTTAGTGACGTCATCTTAAAGGCAAATGAAGCAAAGCAATTCCGATCGGCTGGCATCATTCCCTTTAAGTGACGTCATGTCAAAAAAAATTAAAGTCAGAAAATGGTTTAATTAATTCATTGTTGATGTTGTTATTGCTTGTATTGATTGGATTAGCTGGCTACTGTTTATATTTAGTGAAGTGTGTTTTTTTGGAGTTTACTTATGTTTTATTATTGTGTGTCTTGTGTATTAATGTATTGTAATTAGGGTGCCCATTGAGTGCTATAGAGGCTTATCATGCCCATATTATTATTATATGGGTATGATGTACCACTATACTACTCAATGGGTACAGTGTGGGTATAGTCAGTCAGGGGTGGGTGCTTAGGCCAAGCAGTGGAGGGGGAAGTGAAACAGCAAGTGAGTCGCAGTACCCATCAAAATCCCGGCAGCAATTACATATCAAAGCCAGGAGTGGCAAAGTGAAGAGGTAAAGCGCCCATATCTGCACTATCAGCGGAGACAGGGAATAATGTGTTAAGAGCTGTGTAGGCTCTAGGTGAAAGGCTACTCACCAGTCTTGCCAAACACACACCTGAATATATCTTCATTCTGTGAGGGTTGTAAACAGGGTGCACAAAGTCTCTTCAGGAGATCTGTGGCTTATTTGACATATCTTTCCTCATGCCCAGCCAGCAAAAATCACAGACACCAGAAGCACACAGTGTTGCTATTCCCCATATCACTTATACTAACCAAATCAACAGAAAACTCAAAGTGTTTCCACCAACACTAAAGAACTCATCATTTTTGGATTTTCTAACAAGTAGTTCTAAGTGGATGCACCTGTTATATTAAGGTGGACATTAGAAGATATTTAAGACTGTTACCCATATATATGCAAATATAACATATGTATGCACAATCATTTCGCAAGTAACAAGTGTTTGTTTTAACAGGCAATTTTTGATTAAGATTTTAAGTTTTAAGAGTTTAAATGCCATTTGGTTTAGTTTATACCCAGCTGGGATAATTCATATTTTTGTATTTTATTTTCAGAACTATTAGGTTTTTGATATTATTAAAAGTATATTTGTATTGCACACATTTAGAGTGTGGTCTCATTTGAAATCTCTTGACCTCTAAGAACTAGGGTTCTTTTTTAACTGATTCCGTGCGCAGGAGTATATATAACTTTTTTCCTTTCTGTATACATAGGGGAATTGAAGATTCCCTGCTATATACTCCAGCAGCAGGCGTCACTTCCTTCTATATAGTGAGTATAATACCAACTCTATCATTGTTACAAGTCCATCCAGGGCCATCTTTTTTTTCCATATTTATAGTGTTTCTCTTATCTGTTACTCCAAGGTTATGGAGTATACGTCCCTGCTTTAGCACAGTCTCATGCCCTTCCTTCCTAGGGGATCTCAGCCCTACGAGAGCTCAGAGAATCTCTCCTCTGTAAGTCCAATGTTAAGGACAGGACATCCCCGCTTCAGCACGGTATCGCGTCCTTCCGTCCTCTTCCTGGGATTAACAACCCAGGCAGTCCCAGCAGGCTCCGCGACCACCGTCCAGCGAGCCTGGGGGACTGTGCCAGCTTCCACAGCTTGGAAGAACTCTTCTCTGTCCCCCTTCTCTGGGAACAGCAGTCTCTCCCAGCATGGCAGCTCCCTGTGTCTGCCTTAAAATACGTCCTTGTTCATTCAACAGTTCAACCTGATTATCTGCAGCTGAGCTAGCTACTCTAGGGGAAATTAACTCTCTGTATGCTAGAAAGTCCCATACCTGCCCAATTCAAGCACCTAGAGACAGTGATGGTATCAAATATCCCCCTCCCCAGCGTAACATTGTCCTATGAAGTGGCCTGTGCACCATTCCCGTGCACCAGCCTCTTTGTCAGAGACATCTGACATCCATCTTTCTTTTTCCTTGCCTTCTATTTGAAGACTTATTCCTTCGGGGCAATTACTAGGCCTACTAGACCTTCAGATTGGTACATCGCTACCTCTTTTTCTTGTGCCGGTTTGAGTTTATGGTTGAAGCTCCGCTTTTGTTGTGTCCCTTCTTGCAAAGGTTCCTGAGCATCCAGCTGTCTGTTAGCTCTCTCTGCCTGGACGTTATCCCCCTCATTCCGTGCCTTGTGGAAAGTAGACTGTAGTACTGCAATGGCATTGCAGTCACGCTCACAGGCACGCACAACTTGCTTTGGCACTTCAAACTTTACATTTTTGTTATGCAGTTGAGCAGTGTCCCCAGCTCTCACTGTACCCCTGTCTTCATGGGCATTAGTTTTTTTGGAATATAGACATTTGGGCCAGGCCAATACCTTTTCCTGTAGTGGAGACACCTGTGCATTACTGTTCCGTGGAGCCTCATTCTGTTTTAACTCTACCGCCATCTTTTCCATTGACTGCTTCTGTGACCCAAGTGTCTGTTTTAGGTTTGTAACCTTTTTCTCAAACTTCATCTGAGAAACCACCTGCCGGGATGCAGTAGAATAAAACATAGCGACCCGCTCAGGTTTCAGAGCCTCGAGTTCCTCACGCAGGTCACGCTTTTGTTTCTCTGCCAACTTGCGGCCAGCACACTCAGACTCCAGGTCCTTCCTCAGTAAGCTGTCCTCCTGTTCTTCTTTTTCTATTCAGTGCAGTTGCCAGTTCAGCTTCTTTGGTGTAGTCTCGATTCCACATCTCTCAGCAGATTCAAAGCAAGGCTTAAATTTGTTTCCATTTCTCTATTTCTCACCTGCATCTGCCAATGCTCCTCCCGGACCTTGTATCCGGGCAATCTCATTGGACGTGTGGTCCAGCAGCTTGCGGGTATTGGCCATCTCGGTCTCATAGCGTAGTCAGGTCGGTCACCTGACGGACGGCCACATCCTCCCTTTCTCCATTTTTTTTGAGCTGTATCTTGAACTCAGCAATTTGATCTCCTCTCAGGGCTGTCACCTCTTCCCGGTGCTTGCTCTTAGTTTTCATTAGTGTCACGGTAACTTATGACAAGATATAATATACACCAAAATACCTGGGTTGAACTGAACACGACTAGATATGATAAAATATAATTTATTCCTTGAAAAAGGTGAACACACAAGATATACAAATAACAGGCAAAATATACACTTACTTAAGGGGTTTGGACAAGAAAGCCATCAGGATACAGGATTGACAATTTCTTCCATAATACATGTTCAGATGTAGTCATCACGAAAAGCACAAAGACAATGGGTAAGGGCTGAGCCTCGTTTATATACAATCTCAGTCCTATCCCTTACCCTTGGGGTGCCTGGCTGTCCAGGAAATTCCTTTAAAGTTGGGAACTCCCTTATCTGCAAGTGTGAATTATGACACTTACAGACCACCCAGGCCCTTTGTTCCTCCGCCCTATTATATACAATCAGAGCGGTCAACCTTTGATCAGAGGGTTTATGACCTACCATTTGGTCTGCTATCCTGGACGTTACCATACCAGATGGGCTCCGAGTTTTTATCCCAGACCCAAAATACCATTCATAGTTTTATTTCTTCACATATCAACATAATCGGTTCTGTTGTGCCCAGTGGGCTGATACTTGCCAATTCTTCATGCCGGAAGTGACTCTCCATTGTGGCCAAGTTTCATCCCTCTGTGACCCCCAGAACCAGAGATACACCAATGCACTTTAAAAACCCTTTTTTAATACAGGATTCTTCCCTTTAAAAATGAATCTCTGCTTTTCACTCTTTCCCCATTGACATCAACGGGCTCCACCGCCATAGACTTTCAATGGGGAAACTCCACCATTGAAGTCAATGGGTCCTGCCGCCATAGACTTGCAATGGGGAAACTCCGCCATTGAAGTCTATGGAAAAACCAAAATTCTTTACATTTGCCCATACTCCGTCTGGTTGTTCGGAGAGGGCTGGAAATGGCCATGCAGTCAAGCCGGAACCGTAGCTACCTGCGCCCCAAATCCCAGCCCTCTGGTCCTTCCAGAACCGGAGATATGGACTTAAACTTTTCACAATTTTGGACTTAGCCGTTTTAACGCCACGCGGCTTTTCCCCATTGGAATCAATGTCTGGTGCCACCATAGGCAATGCATGGGCGCACGCCGCCATTGGATTCAATGGGACCTCCGCTCCACCATTAGAGTCAATGGCGCGACCCTCTTTCAGGAGTACGAACCCTTACGGGGGTCCCTCGTTCCCGGACCCGATGGGGGTTGTGTGTGGGGGTTCCTAGGGGCTAGGAGAAAAAATAATTTTATTTCTGGGTGCCCTAGAACCTAAGATTCCCATGCCAATTGTCGTTGACCTTGAACTCAGTGATAAAGCTCTTTTCAAAGACATTGTATCCGCTTCTGCGGTTTTGCGGTTTGGATGGCTGCCAACCTGTTCCTGGAGGTCGGCGTCGAGGAATCCTCATTGAAGTCAATGGCCCCATTGACTTACAATGGGAAACCGCCGCTCCTCCTCTCGGACACCACCTGCTGGTCTTCGCTGGAAACAGGTCCAAAACCACCAGATCTGCCATTGGAATGCATGGAGCTGCAATGGCGACTTATGGAAGGCTGCAAAATGGAGCCTGAAAAGGCGGGAACCTGGAACAAAGGGCTATAAACACTAAGTTAAACTTAACCCTTTCCCTCCCTCATCAATCCCAGTGTGTGTGTTGGTGCAAACACTGGAACAGAAACAATACATTTTTACAGGGGAATATACATTTGGATTCTGAAGCAGGGTAAAACACATTACTGGACCGCAGTCCAGTTAACCCCTTGCTTTCCAAGTGAGAGCAGGGGGTGGCCGAATGGGGTGTAACCCCTTTAATACCGGGCCAAACCCCCTCTCCCATGACAATCAGTGCCGCCTTCATATTTTGGAGCTCTGCAGTTTTTGTCGCTAGGATCGCTGCTGCTTCTGTTTTGCAGGCCTCTTTCTCCTTGGCGTACTGACTCATGGGGATGGAGCAGCCTCTCTGCTTCTCCATCTCTTGCTCCAGTTTCTGGACATTTTCCCGCTCCCTCTCATACAGAGTCACCTGGCATCTAAGCATCGTCTCTAGCGATGCACTGGTCACACGCAGAGTGGCCTTCAGCTGCTCATACTGCTCTGTGGGGACACACTCGGTACTCAGCCGTTCCTGTAGCACTTGTACTTGGTTAGCATAAAAAGAAAAAGGCAAATATAGTGCAGAGTGTAATTAATTATAATAGTCAATCATATAGCCTTAGGTAGTTGCACACACAAAACTTCTAGTATATATAAGCATGTCAGATATCCTTCTCTCTCTGACTGGAGCCCTTTGATGGTTGAGTAGAAAAATTCTCAGGATATCCCTCAAATGGTAGTAGCATGGAAAAAAAGAAATCCACAATAGTGCATACTATTTGACTAAACATGTATTGAATACAGAATATGAGAGCAGTTTAACTCACATTTTCAAAGAAAATAACAGGCATTGGAGAGAACAACAGGATGAGGTAGGACCCCGTCGGTATACAGCTCCTTGGCACTTCACTCGCGTCTCACGATCCCACAGTCTGAGTTCCGCATAAGTCACTTCCGGGATTGTGTCACAAGTGAGGGCGGAAGTGCAGTCTGCCTCTGAAGATGGTTCCGATTTGCCAGTCCTTCAATTCCCAGGTCCTCCAACAATGCTAGCGCTAATTCTACGCGTTTCGCAGATGCTTCATCAGTTAACTTCCTCTTCCTGGATAAACAACCCAGGCAGTCCCAGCAGGCTCCGCGACCACCGTTCAGCGAGCCTGGGGAACTGTGCCAGCTTCCACAGCTGGGGAGAACTCTTCTCTGTCCCCCTTCTCTGGGAACAGCAGTCTCTCTCAGCATGGCAGCTGCCTTAAAATACTTCCTTGTTCATTTAGCAGTTCAACCTGATTATCTGCAGCTGAACTAGCTACTGTAGGCGAAATTAGCTCTCTGTACGCTGGAAAGTCCCATTGCTGCCCATACTAGAGACTGTGATGGTATTACAATATATACACACTAATAGAGAGGGTTGGGGTTCCTTCCAATGCACCTGATCTAAGATGCGCTATTAGAGAGGGTTGGGGTTCCTTACAATGCATCTGTTCTAAGACAAACTTATAAAGAGCCAAATGACAAAAAAACAGCGCACATAGCTCATAGTGTAATAAAATGTAGTAAAGAATGAATGATAAAAGGTAAGTATTTTGCGTACATCAAATCAAACACAAGTGGGTATTTCATGAAACAAGACGTCTTGTTACATGAAATGCCCGCTTGTGTTTGATTTGATGTACGCAGAATACTTACCTTTTATCATTCATTCTTTACTAAATTTTATTACACTATGAGCATTGTGCGCTGTTTTTTTGTCATTTGTCTTGTGTATCTTTGTGGGGTGCTGGGCCATCCCTGTTCTACAGCTGCAGACGCTCTTTTCCTACATCCTTATTTAAGGTTATGTACTAATTATTGTATATTTTCACTGGTTGTATCACACCATCACTGCTGGGTGTTATTACTTCACCATTTTTTTGCAATTTTATTGCTTTGACCTGTTTATAGGATCACTGTAGTAGCGCACTATATATATTGTTTCTTTTTTTACACTAATAAAGAGGACTATGGTTCCTTATATTGCATTTGAGCCGAGACAAGCTATTAGAGAGGGTTGGGATTACGCACAATTTCACAATATAACTATAGGGTTTCTTAACCAGAGAGAGGTTGGAAGCTCTGCTCTATAAAAGGTCCTGGATTCACCTCTGCATGAGAGCAATACACCATCATCGTAAAAATGAAATGAAATGGACACAGATGTGACTCGGGCTAAATATGTCACAGCAGATCTGACACGGCCCAGGTGACTTGCCTGAATGTGAGTGCCACAATGAGGGCAACACTTTGAGTTCTTCTCTAGCCATTCCTTGCTCTCCATCTCGTCAGCTGCCATCTGCATCACGATATCCCCATAATGCTTTTCTAGGAACTTCTGGTCGACCTCGTCAGCCGCCAGGTACTCGTTATACAACAAGATGAGCTTTTCTGAAACGAGTCAAGGAAAGTAATGCGTTACAGGGTGGATTTAAACTCACTAAAGCACCTGCGAATCTTCGCTGTGGCAGGAAGAGGCATCACTAACGCTTGACAATCACCAGAGGTCGAAGTGTGATGTTACACGAAGGTAAGGAGTACTCCTACATTTTCTTTATTTACAGGTTCACAGTACTGCTATGGTTTGATTAACAAGTCATAGTACCACTACCCTGTTACACACTTAGTGTTCCCCTGGTTATTCAAAGAAAACTTGATTTATTTTATGTAACTGCTCTGCCTTTCTGCTTTGAAAGTTTTTAAATATAGGGCAAATATAAATTGGATTTTTTTTTAACACAATAGAAACCAGGGTTTTCCCCCCAGAGCTAAACGCCATTACATTCTCTGAGGACACCCCAGTTCATAAGATATTTACCTTTTTACCTGTGTTTCTGGTCCCATTTGGGAAATCAATATAGGTGCCATCCAAGCCTACATTCCATGGGCCAATAGGAAGCCAAAATGTCATCATATTATGACAGCTTCAGAGTTACATAGTTACATAGTATGTAAGCTTCCTATTGGATGACCTCCATAGCCACCTTTAAATTTATTGGCACTTAAAAGGGTAAATATGTCGGGAACCTGGAGGTTCCTGGAGCTAGGGATAGCACGGGTCAGCTGCAGGGATCTCCAGGTTCCAATTGTATGAATATTCTAATTAAAACAAAATGCGGGGGATTGCTGGTTTAAGCCAACATTTCTTTTTATAGAATTCTTCATAGCAACAGGTATCGTATTAACAGTGTAAAAATAACTAAAGAAGAACTAAAGCTTCAGGGAAGAGAAAAGTAAGAAATGTAAAACACGGAAAATACTTTTTTTGTGGGGTTTTTTTTAACAATAAAGGATGATCATGAAAATGGTTCTACTTACTGCCTTTGAAACTATATAGTTGTTTTAGGTAAAAGGAAATATTTTGCTATTAAAATATGATCAAGGCCAATTCTTTTAGATTTGTGCAGAAAAGCAGTGTTCCTAAATAGTCAGGTCACAGTTGACAGATTTAATAGATGGCAATAGAGGTTTGCTACTAACAGAAGAGGTATTTAACATTATACGAACTGCTCAACTCTTCCAAAATTATTTGAACGCATGTACTTAAAAATAATATTCCTGTAGGAGGCCGTATTTTTTCCATTAAAGTTACATCTTTCAAGACTTCTGGGAACTCTCCCACAGTCCCACTCATCAACCTTAGATCTGCTCAATTCCCATTTAGATCTCCCCCAGTCCCCCTCATCGTCCTTAGATCTGCCCCAGTCCCGTTCTGATCTCCCCCAGTTTCCTCAGATCTGTCCCAGTCCTGCTCAGCATCCTTAGATCTCTCCAAGTCCCCCTCAGATCTCCCCCAGTCCCCCTCAGCATCCTCAGATCTCTCCCAGTTCCCCTCAGATCTCCCCCAGTCCCCCTCATCATCCTCCCAGTCCCCCTCACATCTCACCCTGTCCCCCTCACCACTATATCTCACCCAGCCTCCATCCTCAGATCTCCCCCAGCCCCCTCACATCTCTCCCAGTCTCCCTAATCATCATCAGCTCTCCCCCAGTCTCCCTCATCACCATATCTTCCCCAGTCCCCCTTATCATCCTCAGATCTCCCCCAGTCCCCATCATCCTCAGATCTCCCCCAGTCCCCAACATCACCAGATCTCCCCCAGTCCCCCTCATCATCCTCAGATCTCCCCCATTCCCCATCAGATCTCCCTGTGCCCATCATCATCATCATCATCATCATCATATCTTCCCCAGTCATCATCACCATATCTCATCCAGTCCCCCTCAGCATCCTCAGATCTCCCCTTGTTCCCCTCAGCATCTTCAGATCTCCCCTCCCCTCTTCCATGCCTACCTGGGTGGACACAGGCACGGGGATATGTTATGTGGTGGCAGGGTCCCCCGTCTTAAAGAATTATCTGTAGAAGAATCACTTGAAGAAGAGCAGAAGGAGAGCAGTATTGATGCATGTGACGATAGGGGTAGCTGGCATCACAAAACTAGGATGAATCAGCTAGCTACCCCAAAATCCATGTAACTTGGCCACCTATGTAAGGCTTATTTCAACCAAATGTATTTAATATCTGAGGGAGAACAGGGAATGTATAATGCACTATGTATGTGAGAATGTATTCCAAAGCACTTTATTCCCTGTTAATGCAATCCCCAAGTCTAGCTGAGCAAGCAATATGAGGTAAAGTGATTTGTGATCTATGTGTAAGCACTGTAATGTGATTTGGGAGTCAGCCCTGTAAAGTGTTGATTGGATTATGTGAGAGGTTTGCTCTGATTGGCCAGCAGCCCCCTTCCCATGTTAAAGGATAGCCACAGAGTCATATATAAGGGGTGCTGCTGATCAGAGAATTCAGATACCCTCAGAGAGGCTAACAAAGGGAGAGACACTCTGGGAAGGACTGTGGAGATTCCCTCAGAGCAGCGGTGCGCAAACTGGGGGGCTTGACATTTTTCTGGGAGGTGTGGGCCCCTGCGCTCTTCCCCCAGGCATTTAATTAAATGCCAGGGGATCGCGAGGCCCCTGCAACACTCCACTTACCTGGATTCAGCCGGCTGTGTGACGCGTCGCCATGGCAACGCGGCGTCAAATGACTCAGCGGCCCATGTGACATGATGTCACACATGTCAAATGCCGCTGCAGGTCACGTGACATGACCCCGCAGCGTCATTTGATGCGAATACAAGGTGGGGGAGGGGGTGAGCGCAAGAGCCGGGAAAGGGAAGACAGGGGGGTGCAGCTTCAAAAGTTCTCGCTCACCTGCCTCAGAGGACCATCTGAGAGAGACACTCTGAGAAGGAGTATGGAGAGCATGTCGGAGCATCTGAGAGACTATCTGAGAGTCTATTTGAGAGACAGAGAGACTGAGAGACATTCTGTGAAGGAGTTTGGATCTTTACAGTGACCAGCTGGAGATACACTGGCGACACACTTTATTCGAGCTCGGCTAGTCCCACGAATTCGGGTATACCCGGGTGTATTGAGGTTTGTGACTGTTTTCTGCCCGAGTGCATTGAGTTATTTTCCGGCAGGGATTGAAGCATTTTATTCCCGCTGGCTGCAATACTGCACAGTATATATATATATACTGCATTACAATTCATGAATTTATGCCATCTGGTAGACACGCGAAGCATTGCAGCCTATTAAATCCTAATCATTATCATTTAACAGATCAGCCGCCCGTCAGCCAGGCATGAACCCAGGCTGGGAAGGCAAATGCAACGGGGCTTGTCAGAGGTGAGGAGCGGCGCATTCCAGGTATCTGCCAGGTACATACCGGGTATTTGCTCGAATAAAGTGTGTCGGTGCAGTACATGTCAGAGGCTCTGCTGTGTGAGTAGCCCTATGATATCCTGGACGAGAAGCGGACAGGACAAGCCTTCTTGAAGCAGGCCCCTGCACCTAGCGAGGCTAGAGTCTGCTCCCCAGGCCCCCAGTTGGTATTGTATTGTGTTTTGTACATCTTTGTTTGTCTGCGGGTTGCCAGAATAAACCCCATTTTATTCTACAACTTTGTCCTGTCTGGTGCTAGTGATCCCGGTGGTTTCGGTGTAAAAGTACTGCTCTCCCGTGACAATACATGGATGCATTCTGAATATTTGGACTAATATTCTGATTAATTTCTCCAAACAGGTATGTTTCTGTGAGCTGAATTCTCCTATCAATTGCAACAGAACTTAAAATGTAATTAACAACTATTTGGTATGTTTCTGTGAGTTGATTAGGCAAACCCTTCTCTTAATTGTTAGTCAAATGCATATGTTCAGAGTATTTAAGACAGTCTATCTTGGCTGTGAGCCATATGGCTTTGTGTAACATCAAAGTGTCACATTGAAATTGTCTGTGGAGTTAATTTTGGAGTTGACGATTACAGGAAAATCTTGACTCTGCACAACCACAATAACTTTGCAACTGTGATAACTTGACTTTCTAAATGCTGTGATTATTCCTATTCCTCATCCTATCCTCCAATAACTGGACTATGTATGTATGTATGTATAAATGTGTATATATATATATATATATATATACATACACACACACACACACACACACACACACACACACACACACACACACACACACACACACACACACACACACACACACACACACACACACACACACACACACACACACACAGAGGAGCATGGTCTAGCAGCAGACACCGGAAGTTCCGGGTCAGACTGCTAGATGGCGCTCCTCCCCTGCACGCCTGCTCTGCCTCAAGTGATTTTACTACTGGCTAATTGTTTAATACCTGGGGCCCGCCGCCGCATACCATCTCCCCGCGCCTGTCTCCGAATTAAAATCCGGATCGGCGAACTTTGGAAAATCTAGGAACAGGTTTGCACGAACCGGCTGAATCCCACCACTGCTATAATGCACTGCTCTGCTAATTGTGTATATGTGAAAATGTATCTCATTGTATTGTTACAAAGCCTGCAAATATACACAGGTTTGTATAATAAAAAAAAAAAAAGAGTTTATGTCAAGTTACAATTTTTTTTTTTTTTTTTTTTAATAATTCAGATGTTAAAGAAAAATCGAAATCTTTACCAAGATAACTAGTGGAATTTAGCATTGACAAATAATAAAATCTACAGGCATTTACTCTCTATACTAATAAATAGATGTAGGATACCTGTAAACCAGCGGTGCGCAAACTGGGGGGCGGGAGATTTGTCCGGGGGGGCGCGGGCGGTTGCAGAAGTCCCGCGCTCCTCCCCAAGGCATTTAAATTAAATGCCTGGATTGTGTGACGCCTCTGCAACAGTAACACTTACCGGGATTCAGACGCGTCTCCATGGCAACGCGGCATCATTTGACGCCGCGGGGTCATGGGACGTGACGTCACCGGCGTCATGGTCACATGATGTGACGCGACCCCGGAGCATCATTTGACGCAGCTGGCAGGTAGGAGAGGGGGCGCGAGACCGGGGGAGGCCAGGCAGAGGGGCGCAGCTTAAAACGTTTGCGCTCCCCTGCTGTAAACAATACACAAGGTAATAATAAAATGCTTTATGTTCTTTATGTTTATGCTCTTTGTGTATGACATGATATAAACTCCACTGCATCAGAATACTCAAAGTTACAGCACCAATGCCGCCTTTCAGGTAAACGGCCACATCGGTGGTTATTTATTAAGCTGCAATAGTGACAATCGGAGCACTATTCCAAGGAAACTCCTATCGACTTCATTCATTGGGATCTTCTGTGTGATAGTGTCCCAATTGGCACTATTGCAGTTTAATGAATAACCCCTATAGACACTGTTGCACATGGCCATCTGATCCATGACATTTGTGTGCAATGCATCCTGCCTCACTTTGTACCCTCTACTAACAGAGTGCCTAAGGCTGCGTCCATAGGACTGCAGGTGCTTTCCCTGGCCTTGGTCCGCACGCCGTCCGGGGGCGTGTCGGGGGGGGGGGGCGGGCCAGTGACGTCACGGAGCGCTCACGTTACCGGCCCTGCGCTCCCTTGAGCGCTTGAATTTAACATTTTGGTAATGCTCTCATTGCGGCTACAGGGGCTCAGTGCCGAGCGTGAGCGCGCCTCAGCACGGGTCAGCGCTCTGGACGCAGCCTAAGAAGCACATATTGGTAGTTAGGAAGAGAGAAAGCCACTCACTGTCTGCTGTTCCAGGAAATACAGAAGGCCGCACACACTGCTACTTACACATTGCTAAGAAACACGTGGTGATTCACTTGCCTCCTGTTACTTTGCAAGGGGCGACTCCGTGGTAGGTCCTTTTACAGAGAGTGCAGAAAGCATAGCGGCAGCTGGAGCAGATACCCATGGTGCCTCCGGGCTCCTGCATTACTGGTGTCTGACAGCTCGGACGCGGGCAGTACACCACATCTGCCATCAGATCCAAGCTGGACTGCAGGAGGAGACGGTCATAGCGAGAGAATAACTGCTCACCCACCAGCTCCTTCACCTGCAGGAAAATAAATGTGTGTGGTGGTTTACCGATTCAGCAGCATTTTCTTCCTATACAACAACAACTCAATTACTGTGCCTTTATCATCCCCAATAACTCCAAAAACGGCAATCCTGAGATAACTTGCAGCTGCGCACACACACACAAATATATCTATATCTATAAGTCTCAAATAATGTTTGTGTGTGTATGTCTTCCCCCTGTGTGATTGGCCCTGTGTTCCCCCTGTGACATTGGCCACGGACGCACCCCCTGCCCCCCTCACCCCACCCCTCACATTGCGAGAATAACTTGGAGAACCCACACTCCTCACCTCTCCCCCCACACCCATACACCTCCGCCGCAGGCCTCACCTCTCCCCCACCACCAACCCCCCTCCCCCCCGGTCACTCCACTACCACCCGCCGCTTGGCCTCACCTCTCCCCCACCACCAACCCCCCTCCCCCCGGTCACACCACTAGCCGCTCCTCACCTCTCCCCCACCACCAATCCCCTTCCCCCCGGTCACACCACTAGCCTCTCCTCACCTCTCCCCCACCACCAATCCCCCTCCCCCGGTCACACCACTAGCCGCTCCTCGACGCCAGCCTCAACTCTCCCCCACCACCAATCCCCCTCCCCCGGTCACACCACTAGCCGCTCCTCGACGCCGGCCTCAACTCTCCCCCACCACCAATCCCCCTCCCCCGGTCACACCACTAGCCACTCCTCGGCGCCAGCCTGAAGTCTCGCGTCGTCCAGCGGCCTGGCGGTTGTGTGCACACCCGGGTCCGACAGGTCAGAGCGCCCGGATAGGAGAGAGGCACCTTCTGGACCGGTGGGAGCTCGGACACTGGACGGAGGTGGCTGGTGTCCGCCGGTGGGGGGAAGGGCCGGGTCCTCATTGCAGTTGTTGGTGCCCGAGGATGTGTGTGTGTGTGTGTGACACTGTGTGTGTGACACTGTGTGTGACATTGTGTGTGTGACACTGTGTGTGTGTGTGACTGTGTGTGTGACAAGTGTGTGTGACATGGTGTGTGTGTGACACGGTGTGTGTGTGTGTGTGTGTGTGTGTGTGTGTGTGTGTGTGTGTGTGTGTGTGTGTGTGTGTGTGTGTGTGTGTGTGTGTGTGTGTGTGTGACACGGTGTGTGTGTGTGTGTGACACAGTGTGTGTGTGTGTGTGTGACACAGTGTGTGTGTGTGTGTGTGTGACATGGTGTGTGTGTGTGAGACACGGTGTGTGTGACACGGTGTGTGTGTGTGACACGGTGTGTGTGTGTGACACGGTGTGTGTGTGACACGGTGTGTGTGTGTGACACGGTGTGTGTGTGTGTGTGACACGGTGTGTGTGTGTGTGAGACACGGTGTGTGTGTGTGAGACACGGTGTGTGTGTGTGACACGATGTGTGTGTGTGTGTGTGTGACACAGTGTGTGTGTGTGACACGGCGTATGTGTGTGTGACACGGTGTGTGTGTGACACGGTGTGTGTGTGTGTGACACGGTGTGTGTGTGTGTGTGACACGGTGTGTGTGTGACACGGTGTGTGTGTGACACGGTGTGTGTGTGACACGGTGTGTGTGTGTGACACGGTGTGTGTGTGTGTGTGTGTGTGTGACACGGTGTGTGTGTGTGTGACACGGTGTGTGTGTGTGTGTGTGTGTGTGTGTGTGTGACACGGTGTGTGTGTGACACGGTGTGTGTGTGTGACACGGTGTGTGTGTGTGTGACACGGTGTGTGTGACACGGTGTGTGTGTGTGTGTGTGTGACACGGTGTGTGTGTGTGTGTCACTGTGTGTGTGTGTCACGGTGTCTGTGTGTGTCTCTCACGGTGTGTCTCTCACGGTGTGTCTCTCACGGTGTGTGTGGCACTGTGTGCTGTGCGGGGAGGGGGTGACCGGAGCAGGGGGAGGGGAGGGAAGGACGACAGCTGCGCATGGGTGGGGGGAGGCGGAGAGAGACGAGGGGAACGGGGGGGGGGGAAAGAGAGGAAGGAGCGGGAGGTTTTGGTCCCGGGCAGCGCCGGGTCTCTCAGCTAGTATACTGTCGCGGCCGAGTTTATTCTAACATTTGCCCGGTCTCGGCCGCGACAGATACCGGGCACGCGCCGAGGTGTCCCGTGCGCGCGCCGGAGCCTCGGAGGATCGGTCCTCCGATCGAGGCACCCCCCTCCCCTCTCCGGGCCCACCGGGTCCCCCGGAGCCCCCCACCGCCATCCCCCACATTAGAGGAACCCAGGGCTCCCTCGGGGAGCCCTGGGCATGCGCGCATGCTCCCGATGAAGCGTGACCGCGCATCGATGACGCGCGGCACGCCGAGGAAAAAAAACGAGCAAGCCGGGAAACCTCCAGGCTTACGGCTCGAGCCGAGTTAGAATAAAGTGTGCCGCCTCTGTACATATATTTCTTAGAGCTTGCTGGGTATCTGTGTGTTTATTAACTCCACTGTGGACGGCCGCCACGGGTGGAATACCAGAGAAGGAGGAAGTGCTGTTTGTTGCCACTGCCTGACACTGGGTGATCCCAATGCCCGAGTCCATTATATGTTTGTGAGTGTAAACTTTTGTATTTATCTGTTATAAAGCTTTTTTGCACTCTCTTGGTGTCCTTCATTTTCCACGTATGGGATACTCCTCCACCTGTCTCTCTGCAAGACTGTATGCTGGCGGACATCACTGCTGAAACCTGCATCTTAGGTGGTCCCTCCTGATAACTAAAAAGCCTTGATTACTCACGGAAAATGTGAGTGATATTATATAATCATTTAATCATATCACGTTCATCCAAACCTTTTTGCACTATGTGTGTATGTTGTTTCTTTTTATATACTTCCGTATGTGAGTGCGCTCCTGATCCCCTGTCTCTAATTGATACTTGACTCTGGTCCTTTTATCTAGAATGTTCCTGGGGTGGTCTCCCACTTGCTCTAAGGGAAGTTGCCAGGTGGCTTGTCCAAAAATACTGGACACAATGGTAAAAGATGCAACCCCCACGCCCCCCAAATACATATAAAAATACCCCCACCTCCCCAATAAATATAAAATATACTCTGACCTCCCCAATACATATAAAAAAATATCCCCACGTCCCTCGAATACATATAAAAATACCCCACCTCCCCAATACATATAAAATATACCCTGACCTCCCCAATACATATAAAATTTACAAAAAGTATGGCATTACAGACAGCACTCCCAAGATATAGTATAAGGTATATACTGACTGGTGCACGGGAACGGTAGGAGAGACCCAGGACCCTCCCAAAACTATAAAGTAATGTCCCCAGCACTCAATGTGAATAAAACAAAAAAAGCACTGGAACGTGCCAAAATATATCAATTGTATTGAAAAATTTACAATATAGGATATACAATTTGAAGGATGCTACAACTATCCTAGGGAAAATTAGTAAATACACAAGCCAATAACTGGCATGATTGGGAAGGGGGAGGCAGGGGAGGGAAGGGAAAAAAACAAGGGGAATAAGGTAGATTTTTCCCTAGGATAGTTGTAGCATCCTTCAAATTGTATATCCTATATTGTATATTTTTCAATACGATTGATATATTTTGGCATATTCCAGTGCTTTTTTCGTTTTAATCATATAAAATATACCCTCACCTCCCCAATATATATGCAAAATACACCAACCTCCCCAATACATATACAAATTAACCCCACCTACCCAATAAAATTGAGACTTACCTTGGGGATGGTGTCAGGTCGGGCCTGGTGCCTGGGGGGGGGGGCGGTGGCTGCAAAAGAGCGGATGGGGGGGACGGTGGCTGCAGAGAGGGGAGGGCGGTGACTGCAGGGGGGCCGGTGGCTGCAGAGAAGAGTGGGGGGGAGCAGTGGCTGCAGAGGGGGGGGGACAATGGCTGCAGAGGGGGTAGTGGATGCGCGGGGGGGTGGCAGCTGGTCAGAGCAGTTGCTGCCATGTTCAGCTCTCCCCCGCTGCAGGCTTCTTTCTCACTGTTTGTCCCACGCTGAGGTGTCTGAAGCTAACGCGCGCCGGGCTTCCCTTTCACGCCCGCGTGCACCGGAAGCCCAGCTGACTTCCGGCGCTGATGTCAGAGGACCCGGCACGCGTCAGACAGGGAGAGAAGCCTGCAGATGAGGGAGCCGGGCATGGCGGCAACTGCTTTGACCGTCCGCCGGCCCCCACGAATCCACCCTGCGTTCGGAGAGAGGTAATACCGGACACGTACATGTCCGGTATTACCTTTTATTTTATACCGGATGCATTATACCGGATGCAGGGTCAAAATACCGAGCTGTCTGCTTCAAAACCGGACACCTGGCAACCCTATCTAAGGGGTGCAGCCAAAAGGCCTCTATAATTCACATGTAGTGGTCTTGTCCCAGAGTGAAGGCCTGTGGGAGAAAATGGGATTGCCCTTTCCACTAGATGCACGGTCATGTGTTCTGAGCAGGCCTCTGAAAGACATGGATAGGCATTCTAACAAACCGATAACTCACATTAGGACGGCCACGAGATGCTCAATGGCAGCCCTTTGGATGAGCATGGAGGTATTGACTCTTACCCAGATCTAACAGCACATGGAACTTGCTTAGAGTCGAGAAACTGGACAGCTATCCTTAGGGACACGTACTAAATTCTAGAAAACTCGGCAGCCGTGGCTGATATACGATAGTCTCCAGTCAGCTAGGCGCTCTCTTGGAGAGCTAGTTATGCACGCCATGTAATGAAAGTGGCCTACACCACAACACGTGATCCTCCCAGATCGACATGAGTTCACCACGAAATCTGTGGCCTATATCGATATCCCACATTCCCAGCTAGCTCAAACTCCTACACCCACCACATCATGAATAAATATGTCAAAAAAGAGTGCTACTGGGCGTGGCAAGCCTCCCTCAGCAGAAGACAGGGGTGCCCAATGCTACATCCAATTGACAAAACATATATGGTAATAAGTATAAAGTTTAAATAATAATAATAATAATTACTTGGTTATTTAGTTTAACCCTTTGGCCAAAGCGTCGTAAGCCTGCATACCAACGTCAAGGTTTAACCAAAAATGCAGGTCCTATAGTACACTGTGAACCCTTCATTTTACCTCTGTAAGAGGGGAAACAACCACAGTGAGTCCTTTCCCTGTATGTTATGCTATTTGCATGTTATCACTGAATATATGTTCAGAGCCATATGAAAAGATTAAACAAGATAATGTGAAGGCAATAAATTATAGGCTTAATGCAAACCAGATTACCTGACCAGGGGTAGCGACAGAAGTGCACTTTGGCTCAGGACAGTTAAGAGCATGGACCTGCCCATCGTTAATCTGAATTTCAAAGTAGTCCTTTAGGCAGGAGTTGCAGTAGACATGGCGACAATCTTTAAAGTACATGCACTCGATGCCCAGCTTCTCAGAGAAGCAGATGTTGCACAGGTAAGGTTTGCTGTTGAAGCACTTCTTCTGCTGAGCCTCATTAAAGTCCAAGATGTCCCTGATCAGAACGGATACGCACTCCACATCCTGGATGGCCCGTTTGTCTGTGGTCTTCTCTTCCGAGTCTGTGGCACCGCTGGCATCTGATTTCTGGGAGGGAGGCTTCCGGCTTTGTATCCTGTTACCGCACACTCGAATCTCATAGGGTGATTTAATGTTCAAGTGCTCGAGGGTTTCCTCCTTAAGAAACTGCATCCAGGCAAACAGGACAACGCATCCTGTGCTCTCCTCCCAGAGGTCATCCAAGTGCTGGCAAAGTGCAGAGAGCTGGGACACAGAAACACAGTTTATGGAATAAAAACAGCGTCATTCTGCAATCGAGGCCGCTCGGGGTGTGGGCGAGCGCTCACTTGTGCTATGGCTTCCCCTCCCAGTGTACCACCTTTAGACAGAACTTTCTAAACAACCGTTTCGACCCCGAAACCCCCTTCCCATTGTGAAAGCCCTGACTTCCATTCTCCCTGTCCCCAGCCAACAGTAGGGCCTGACCACAACCCCAACTCACCAACGTTAGGGCCCCGACTCCCCCTCCCCAAATTTAGGAAGGCCCTGACCCAAAAAACTCCCATGCTCACCAACGTTAGGGCCCCGACCCCAACCCCCAGGGCCAAAAGTTAAACCCTGGGCTACAGGAAAACTGTCAGCTGCCTTGGACCTATTGTTATGATGTATAATGAAATATTACTGCCCTGAATATTTGAGGATAATAGGTTGTGTTTATAACTTCTTGTTTGAGGCACAGAGAGATAAAGTGACTTGGCCAAGTGATTTGAATCTGATAACCTCCTTTCTTAACTACTTTAGTGGCACAATTAGTAACTTCCCCTGTAAATGAACTCCTTTGCTACCAGGGGGAGTCCTGAGCATATGTTTTTTTGTTTTTGTTTTTTATTTTAAACCCTACCCATGATTATTATATTTATATAGCCAGGTTCCCTCTGTCTCCCCAGTCCTCCGTTTCCCCCCCCCCACCTTACCTCCTCTGCTGTGGGGGGCTGTTGCGGGTGGCGACGGGCTTGCCGGCGGCTCCCTCTGCATGGTGCCGCCATGTTTGTTATGCGTGCGCACGCGTGCAGGGCTCGCAGATGCGCAGGATGACTCGCGGCGGTCATGTTACGATTGGCCACGAATGCGCAGAACGGATAGCATGCACGGTGGCCGTTAGGGAGCTTCACAAATGCGCAAGAGATGAGGTGCTGCCGGGGGGGAAGCGATCAGGTGCGGGACAGTTGCGGCCCATAGATAGGGCGAGCGGGTCGCCATATATATATTGGTTATACTACATATGCGCAGTAGGACCACACGAGAGCGGCTAATAGGGAAAGGTTCAAGACAGGGACTACAAGTCCCATGAGCCTCAGGGGAATGTCACATGCTGCGGCTTAGCCAAGAGGGCGGCTGCATTTGCAGTTAAGACCTTTTTAGTGCGAGGGAGCTCGCACTGGCAGTTTTGAATAGGGACAGTTAAGAGAGGCTGCAGTTACATGTTGCTAGGCAACCAGTGAAGCTGTGAGATGTATGACAGTTTAGGCAGTTGGAGGGAGACAGTTAAGATTAGGACAGTTAAAGGAGATGACACATAGCACAGCTAAAAAAGGGACAGTTCAGGCAGTGAGAGACAGTTGAGGAGTTGATAGTGAGTCAGTGTGCTAGGAAATAGGAAGCCAAAAGATGTGTGGTGGACTAAAGGCAAATACTGACCCAGAAGTACCGATCCTGAATGGGAAGGGGCATAGAGGGAACTTGCCCTGAAGAGAGCATTATACAGGGAACCTGTCTAATGAAGTATTGTGCTCTATATGAGAATAATTGATCCTGTGTGCCTGTCAATAAAATACCTGTGAGTTGCAAAAGATCCTGGCGCCCTATTTCTTGTCCTGTTCTTCCAACCACCAACTATCCTCCATTACAGCCAAGGCCTGAACCCACCAGAGGGAACCCTGAGATCACAGGTAACTGTGATCAAGGACCAAGGAGCTAACACTCTAATCCCATCGGGAGAGGGGCAGAACCATGTTCACACATGTACACCCTATCCTCTGCTGCCGGGGGGCGGGGGATAGCGGTGTTACATTTAGGTTTTTCCAAACCTGTATTGGCGAGAGCCACTTGCAGCTGAGTGTGAAGATCGGAGGAGTGGCTGTTGGGTAATCTGGGGGAAGTTCAAAGTTCAGCACGATCGGTGGTAGGAAAGAAACAGTGTTCTCAAAGCTTTCAGTGATGCTTTCTGCAGCGTTGCCTGGGAAAAGTACATAAGGAAAAGCATTTCAAGGCCTAAAATAGATATACGGTCAACATTTTATTACCATATAAGAGGTTCAGCTGTGTCATTTTCTGGGTAATCTTCACAGTCATGTCTTCATGTAGAAATGTATGCCATTTCTCTCTTATTGTACCGTGGATAACAACAATATCTAGGTTTAAATACCTAGCAGTTCGAAAAACCTAAACGTTACCTGCAGATTCACCAAAGTACTCACCCTGACCTACCTACTGTCTGTAAGTTCTCCCTACCCACCACTTAGACTGTAACCTCTTCGAGGCAGGGACTCCTTTGCCTAATATTTACTTTTGTGTTTGAAGCATTGATGGCGCTACACAAATAAAAGGTATACATGTATTGTTCTAGATTCTTTGTCTGCTCCTAGTACTGTGCTCTATAAATATACAATGATGACTACAGCGGGCAACATACTTTCAATACTAAATAACAGGACTGCAAAGCATTACATACATATCTGCAGACCCATAAACTGCATGGGCTGATGCATAGATTAGTTTGATATAAGCAAAGGAGCCTTTAAATACTTAAGCAATTAACACTAATAATTAGAAAATGAAAATAATGTAGTTTTTTTACTGGATCACGTGAGTCAGGAGCGAGTCATTTTGAAGATGCTGAAGTTATTAACATAATAAGCACAAATCAATGATGAGATTCTTGGAATATGCCCTCAGGTGAGCACCGGTGTTGTTGATGGCGATTATGATGCTTAATCAGCTCTTCAACATAATATTGCGCGGTTTCACTGATCTCTGGTGCAGTAAATAAAAGCAGAAGCTGCAGAGAACAGAATTGTAATACGAGAAGCGTAACTAAGGGTCAAGTAATGGACTGTGGAGAGTAACATGACGAAGTGTGAAGATGGCTCCCTCGTTGTCCCTCCCTTTCCTTTGCCCCCATTTTACTAGACAATGATCCGACCACATTCATTTTCTGTCCTACAGCACCAGGCTTACTTACTTACAAAACCTCTCATCTCATTTTTAGCATCAGATCTCCCGACTCTTTTGGACAGGAATGTCAGCTGTTTTTGTTAGTGCTATGTAACCTCAATAAATTGACCTTTGTTTCATAGTACAGCCCTTGCTAGTTGCTACAGTATATACAGTATTTTCTTTTCCTGTAAGACCTGTCAGCTGGTGACACAGTGCACAGAATTGGGGAAAAACAAAGTGGCTTTTAGAAGATAAGATTGGCCAAATTCTGCATCACTTGCAACAGTTTTATTCATTTTCTTAAATCTGCATAACATTTATTTTTTAAACGTGATTAAGGAGAGTCCTAATATTGGCACTAGTGGGTGATGAGATCTTTGACATGCTGCAAAGTGTATATAACATGTGCTTGATAAATTGGCTCCCTCAGCACTTAACATCATTGCATATTTAAACTGATTATTTGACTCACCTTTCACAAATATTTCAAAGTTTGGAGGCAATTCCAGACACACTATGATCTCCCCTCCCTGTGCAGTCTCTGCTCTCTTGAACTCATCTTCAGGATAAATACTAGCGAGAGCTAGCAGTTCATCCTCCTGCGCTTCCCTGTCTTCTGTTGACATTGGTTTTACTGCAACATATCAGGGGGAATAAATCAAGGACTATAAACACCAACATTGTCCATATTCTCAATCTTGATGTTCACTTTACAGAAGAAAAAACAAAAAAAACAACCAACCAATACATTTATATGTTAATGGTGTAAAAGCCATTGACCACAAGGAAATTGTAGGAATAAAAATAAGCACTTTCATGAGTAATATTCTTATACCATATTTTTAAAATGGAGTTCTCTGTATTTAAAATTGTCACTGTGTTACACAGACACAATTCATATATACTATCCCTTTATGGTTTTCAGTATATATAGGCCAATATATACTAAGCAGTCTTCTGCCATAAGGCACCTTGGTGCTGGAAGACAATGTATATAGCCCATTGACTAAGGTGTCTTCTAACACTAAGACTGATAAGTAAACATGGCAGCAACTACCATAATGTGGGGCTATATGGGTAATGACATGTAAATGAGCACTCAATGTGTTACTTTTTGTTTCTTATCCACTTGAGGTGGAAAAATGGGACATATTAGGGTCTTATTTACAGGAAACCGTTCAGATGCTCGAGCTTATGTATCCAGTAAGCCTCTCTTCATAGTAATCACTTGTCTGTATCACCTTCTCCAGGATTTGGAGATAAATGCTCACACCCAACAAATCTCAACTGATTAATTGTCCCATTTCTTTCAAATGTTTGGATATTGGTGACTCCTCATTCATAGCGCCTATATCGCTTATGTGTTTTGGACATCCTCCTTAGTTTGACCCCCATATAACTTGCCACAAAGGCATTTAAAGTAAACCACATGACTAGTGAAGGGTCACTAGTCACAATCAGGAATTTTTATGTCCAGTGTGGGATTAAGTCTCCTTTAATGGTGAAAGAACTTGCGCTGCCAATTTAAAAAAAGGGCTGGAGGCCTTGTGCCTGGTTACACACACTGCACCCTGCAGTCTTCCCGGGAAGCTTTGCCACACCCTGGCACTGCCATCTCCAATCTGATGAACGTACAGGGCCGGGAAAACGAAGGAAATGAAACGGAACACAAGCCAAGTTTCAAATTTCATTGTCTCAGTTTATTAAGCATAGGGTAAAGATTTTTATACAGAAAAAAAAAAGGTTTGGTTAGAGGCGTAACGTAGGTGTAACCTGGGCGTGATTTAGATTAGAGGCGTGATTTAGGGGCAGGACATATTAGTGGCGTAATTCTCCCAATACAGGTACTGTCTAAATACATAGCCTATTTATTGTCGATGTTATCAAAAAACCTTGAATTTCTCTAGCAACTATGTTAGATGATATTGCCTCTCTCAGAGAACCAGTCTATTGTTTACTGACTAAAACAGCAGGAAGCTGACAACATAAAAAGTATCTTAGCAAGTAGAGAGGAAATGTATTTTGGCAGAAGCTGAATACATGAGAAATTATATTTCAGCAAAAGGCTGACTACATAATCTTAGCAGGCCATTACAGACAAAATGGATGGTTTAACACAAATGCAGATCCTGGCCTTACCTACTGTCCCTAACAAATGGTAACTGCAAGGAGTACAATGGAGACAAGGACGTGTATTTTTTAGGGAGTCAAAAACATACAGCTGTCGTTCTTCTGACTGAGCTATTGCCAAGGTTTGGGCCATGTGTGTAGAACAGTGGCCTTTGTTTAAATATATGTAAATGTAATAGTTGAAAGGGCCATATTCGCCACCTTCCATCTTTAAATACAGCTTCTTTCCAGAACCCGACCACAATGAGAAAGATATCCTCAATATATCTCACAGGGTATAAAATATCCATGCATCTCCCTGCCTCCAGTGCTTGAAAACACCACCCATTAGTGCAGGGACTACTTGTCTGGTTTGTCCCGCATTTACAAATAACCCTTGCTTATCACAAGTGTCAGATTCTTATGAAAATAGCACTTAGAAATCCATCCAAGACTTTCTAATCTCCCCTGGGGAGTACTGCACTGGAAAACCTGATCTGTGTCACAACACAGCCAGAGATACATGGTTGAATATTCTTGTGCAAGTTTCAATTTGAGTTGTACAGTGCAGGAACTCTCAGAAGCAGACTCCCATCTTATTTTTTTTTTAAATTTTTTAAAGTGGGAGAAATAGAAACATATAACACACTAAATATTAAAAGAAACATATGCAACACCCTTTCCCTATCACTATGGGAAATAGCAGTAATTACGGTACTGGTGCTACCTGTTTGACTTAAAGAAGGCCTGAGCCTCCGCTCATGGGAAGCCTGGGGTGATGATGTTTTCGCTCTCACTCTGGTGCAGCACCTCCACCTACGAGGATCCCGGGTAACAGGATGGCTCCTCATAGGAGCACGTATACATTTATGGTATACCCCATTAACACAATCACAAAAGGATTATATAATAACTTCTGTGTTCCCACACTAGGCTCAAACATTACCCATAATACACAATAACAACAATAGAAATGCCCTGGGGTAGCTAGTCCCAATGATACATAGAGTGCTTGGGCACCTATATCCTGGTGTCCAGCAAACAACCTGTAAGGTTAAAACGGTCTCCTGTCAGCTCGGTTCCCCTCAGGGATTGATAAGGTTGAAAGCAGTATATGCTGGCCTTGCTATTTCTCAGAGACTATTGTAAATAGCTTTGAGAGCAGCTGTTTTGAGCCTGTCATATGCTGTTAAAGCAAGACTACCAGAAGACAGGACTGCCTTATAAGACACCATTATATATCTCTTGCTCAGCAGTTAAATGTTTTAAGATTTCTTGAAAAGGCATTATGTAAAGGTTACATGTAAATTTAGATGTGTAATCCATATTTGTAACAGATGACAATGTTTTTTTGTCCCTGCTTTATGTATAAAAGCTGCTTTGTGGCCCATTAAAACCAGTTGTAAGAACTCAGCCATAGTCTCCTCTGAATTTTTACAGCTCCGGGCCCGTCTGCTATACTATTTGAGAATATAACATATCCGTGCCGTAGGATGCTCCCGGGAGAAATTGTGTGTATGTGTGTGTGTTTTGCTTGCCCTAAGATGACCTGATCTGCTGAGATCTAACAGTTTTGGTGACAGAAGTGGAATTTCGTACAGGAAAAAGGGTGAGTAAAGATTCTTTTTTATTTGTTTCTCACCTTTTCCTCTGCGAAACTAAGTAACCTAAATTTATAAGGGCAAAAGAACAAAGGGGTAGAGTCCCTATTGTTTAATCGAGGGTTTGAGTCCCTGATTTATGTAACAAAGGGTTAGAGTCCCTATTGTTTAATCGAGGGTTTGAGTCCCTGATTTATATAACAAAGGGTTGAAGTCCCTATTGTTATATAACAAAGAGTTGTTTAAGTAAAACGGACGGTATATGGTCTCAGCTAGGATGGTAATTTAAGTTAAGAATTGTTTAGAGTTAAGTTAAGAACTGTTTAAAGTTAAGTTAACATAAGAATTGTTTAAAGTTAAGTTAAGAATTGTTTATTAATACGTGCGCATAAAGTGTTAAGATTTCTTTCCTGTATAAACTCATTATGGGCACTAACATTTCGTCATCTAATAAACCAGATATTATAAAGTATAAGACTAATAAAAAGAAAAATGTTAAGAAAAATACACAGCAAGTTATTCCCTGTAAACGGAAGCCAGATCAAAGCCCTAAAGAATTAGCAATAGAATTAATTGGGGATTATTATTGTGATCCGTTTGTGGATAATTTGTCCGGCTGGTCAGAAAAAATGGAATCTAGTAACCCATTTCCCCGGGATGGCTGTTTTGATGACTTTCAAAAGAGCCATCCCGGGGAAATGGGTTACTAGATTGTACTTATGATAAAAGGGACATGTTTGGGAGGAGACTCTGATTGGCCATGGTTTGGAGGTGACCCCAAGTGGAATCATAAATATATGAGGGAAAGTGGCAGTGCTTGGATTAAGATTGCGCCTTATGGTTGTGAAATATCCCCCGATGGAACAGTATGTCCCTTGTTATGTCCATCTGCTATACTGGGTGCAACTGCCCCGAGTATGCCCACAGCCCCTCCACCATACATCCCCTCTATTTACCCTAATCTGTTAGCCCTCGCACAACCCCCTCCCTCACTGTCAGTGGCATTTGCGGATGAAGATATAATCCTCGCAGCCCAGCAATCAATGTATAACCAAAGATCTCAGGTTGCGTCTCAGGTCACGTCCCAGGTCACGTCCCAAATTGCATCCCCATTCCACAGCGCAGCTGTTTTAGCTGATGATGAAAATGAGTCAGGGAGTGAGACTGATCAGGGTGACACAATGGACCAATACACTTCTGGTCCTGCGGGTAACACTAAATCTCACACAGCAGAAAAACAAATAGGGAAGATAAATAGTAAGGCTAAAATCCTCAAGGATAATTCCTCTTCAGAAGAACAGGAATCTATTAATTTTGGTTTAATTTGTAAATAACTTGGGGAGGTTGCATACGAATTGAGCAAAATAACTACTGCAGAGTCCCCTGTATTGTGTGAGACAAACCCTCCAAAAACAGATGAGTCCCAGTCCCAAACACTGGAGGTTATCCTCTGCAAATGTGTCATCTGTAGCTATGCCCTTTATGACAGTGTGTGAACAAGTAGTTATAAAACTCCCAGATACACCTGGTATGAATGCCTGGGCACAAGGTTGCCCTGACCCCACTAAACACCCTGAGGCTGCGGTCAGGTATTTAAAAAGATGTACCAAACAGATGAAATTGTTGGGTTCTGATTATATTTTTTTATTAGATCTAGTCACTAAACATGCAGGTATTAAATAGACAGAGAAGTGTTGAACTCTTGAATCACAGTTTGATAATCCTACTGCAACTATTGACAATCATTGGGAAATGTCTGAATGGATAGCAGAAATGTGGAAACAGGTCTTGGATGTATTTAAAAGCGAGCATGGTTCTAGACAAGATATATCTGAGGCTATCACGTGTGTGCAGAAATCAGACGAAACTGTCACTGATTTTTTAAGAAGGTTTAAAGAGTGTTGGAAGAATGACTGTGGCTTGTCACTAGATGACGCTATTGCTCCATTGTATATTCAGCATGCAATGAATAATATGTTGCCAGGTAACGCACAGACAGTTAGAATGTGCATTGATGGATGGCATACGCTAAATATAGCAGAATGGGATCAGCGTGTTAGAATAAAGGATGCCGCAGGGGGTTTTCCCCCTCCTGTGAAAAATACGCAGCGCTCCAATGCGACCATGTATTTTGACGGAGGACGGGACGTGGAAGAGATAGAGGTGGTAGGAATCAGGGTAGACAGTCCTTTGCAGGACCCCGTAATTACTCAGGGGTGAGAGCTCATCATAATGGGCCCTGTTTCAAGTGTGGCCAAATGGGACATTGGTGAAATAACTGCCCATATCCCTTTCAGGATGCTAATATGGAGGCAACTGGCTCATGGCAGCCACTGCCTCAGGCCACGTCACAAAATCTCCAACACCCCCCCACACTATAATTATCAGGGAGGACCCCCCAGGCACAATTTGCATGTCCAGTGGAAACCACAAAACCCTCAACAATAGGGATGCCAGAGGACGGGACCCCTCATTTGTTATTTGGCCGAACTCTCCTCTCGATGGGAAAATTTACCTGTGGTAACTTTTACTGTCGACGGGACCCTGTATGAGTTTTTAGTTGATACAGGAGCAACCCGCTCATCTATTTCGCAGCGGTTTAATAAGGGTCCGGTCACAGATGCAAGTGAGTCCTCTATTGGTGTTGGTGGGGTTACAGTGGAATGCAAAAGGACACCCCCTTTAAAATTAACATCCACAGTCGGACATGTGTCCCCTGGTATTCCCCCTTTGGAGGTGCAGCATTCCTTTCTAATTATCCCAAAATGCCCCGTTAATCTCCTGGGAAGAGATCTTATGGGAAAAATGAGTGTGACATTATATATCACAGACAAGGGTGGGGTTGTGTGCGACACTCCCTATTGTATTACCACTCCTGCAGGTCCAAAAGAAGATTATGTTACCTGTTTTGTTGCAAGACATACATACGATCCCAATAGGAAGGTTCGCACTCTGATGTTTGCTCAGGAAATCAGACAGCAATTGTATGCATATGTATAACGGGTAAACAGTGTGTTGACCCACCAGGCGCTCAGAAATACACAGTGCTGTTGAATGTTATTATAGAGATAAATTTGGAACACTGGTTATGGCAAGCCCCAAACACGTGAACATGCATACAGTCTTTCCCAGCAACTGGCTTTGCATAAAGCACTAGTGGTATTGAGACAGAAAGACTCACTCATGAATGGGGTTGGTGGCGCCGTAACAGCCAGGTCCTCATGTCGTTTGTTTAGCCGCCGATCCTCCTGCAATAACTCCTTCATAAAGTAAGGATAGCTACATCAATGCGGCACCGTAATGCCATGAACAACCGACACCTCTTCTAGCCGCCAACCCTGCATCCGCTCCGTCGCGATGGGCGGTCATGTGACCGGCGGCAGTGTCGTGACTTCCGGGTTAGCAGGAGAACCAGCAGGATAACAGCAACAGCCCGGCGTGCTGGCGACGGTCAGCAATGTAGAGAAATCCTCCCACAGGAGGTGTAGACGCAGCACAGCCGAATTGAAGAGATGAATGAAGGCTGATAGGGTGACTATAAAAAACTTTATTGGCACATTGTGCAAACGGATCCTCTTTGCACACTATGCCAATAAAGTTTTTTATAGTCACCCTATCAGCCTTCATTTATCTCTTCAATTCGGCTATGCTGCGTCTACACCTCCTGTGGGAGGATTTCTCAGCAATTGTATGCAGCTTATGATTTTGCACGCACACAAAATGCATATGTCAATATTGCATTTCAAACTACGATTGAGGCTTGGGATTCGTATGATCAATTTCTAGATCATGCTGACCACCCTCAGCCAGACGCACAGATGTCATCAATCACTGGGCTGTATTTGACACCCTGCTATGCATACATCATTACCCCTGACTGTACATATGAGTGGATCAAAGGACATGACATTGTTTTAAAACCTTGTTATTTGCCTTTGGACAGTTTGCCAGCAACGACTTGTTTCCAAACTTGTGACATTGCACCCCAGCACATTTTTCCACATCCCTCACTTTCTGAAGTACCCATTTCCTTATGGGCCACGTCATCCACTGACCCAGGTTTTATTGATTGCTCTCCTTATGAGGCGACCTTGAAGCCTAATACTTCCCCGGTGTACATTAAACAATACCCCTTATCCGCAGATAAAGAACAGGGTATTGCCCCCATTGTACACGAGCTGTTAGCCAAAGGCATTATTTCCCCTACTGTCTCCCCATACAACACACCTGTTAACCCAGTCCCTAAGCCAGGAGGCCAGCAATGGCGCTTCACACAGGATTTGCGAGCAGTTAACGCACTGGTACAACCTATTTCCCCCATAGTACCAGATGTGAATTCAATCCTCACTGGTATACCTACCACAGCGACCTGTTTCATGGCAGTGGATCTGTGTTCGGCATTCTTTAGTGTACTGGTACACCCCAATACCCGGCCTCTTTTTGCTTTCACTTACGGGGGGGCTCAATATACCTGGAACCGTTTACCCCAGGGGTATATCAACTCCCCAACGGCCTTTTCAACCATAGTCCGTAAAACCCTTGAGTCTTGGTCCCCGCCCTGCGACTCTGTATTGCTCCAATATGCAGATGACCTGTTGCTGTGCAGCAAAGACTATGAATCATGTCTCACTGATTCTCTCAGCCTGTTTCTACAATTACATGACACAGGACACAAAGTGTCACTCAAGAAACTGCAATTTTGTCTCCCAGAGGTACGATACCTGGGATTCATCCTGTCACATGGGCAAAGGACATTGGCTCCTGAACGTGTGCAAGCAATTGATGCTTTGCCAAGGCCCAAAACCAAGACTGCATTGCTATCTTTTCTGGGCGTTGTGACATATTGCTGTCAATGGGTTCCTGACTGTTCATACTATGATCATATTCTCCGACAGGTAACCCTCAAAGACATGCCAGATGTTATCCTGTGGAACAATGAGATGTCCGATGCCTTCCGGACACTGAAAGCCTCCCTCTGCTCTGCTCCTGCTCTTGGACTGCCAAACTATCAGCAACCGTTTCACCTTTATTGCTCTGAAGGTGGAGCGACTGTGGCGGGTGTCCTTGCTCAGGAACACGGCTGTGGTTATAGGCCCGTGGCTTTTTATTCTAAAGCACTACCTTCCGTGGTGAGGGCCATAGCCGCCTGTGCCATGATAGTTGAAGCTGCTCAAACCATTGTTCTTTCACACTCTCTTATCTTGCATACAACACACCAAGTTATACATATCCTTAACAACATCACCACACAGCACATGACAGCTCAAAGGAAATCAGGATATGAAACAATTTTAACAGCAACCTCTAATCTGGTTGTCAAGTATTACCCCTCTCATGCAGGCCCCGCGGTACTACTACACAAGCTACTGTCCTGCAATGACACAGATGACATGGGTGACCCAGATGACAGTTCAGTACATGATTGTGCTCAGACTTTAAGGGAAGAGACATCTCCAAGATATTACTTATCTTCCTCCCCTTTGTCAACCGGTGACATTGTATTTGTAGATGGGTCTTGCTCAAAACCTATGGGTGGTGTTTTTCTGACTGGTTTTGCAGTAGTACAGTTGCCTGACACTGTTTTAATGGCAAATGCTTTACCCTTTGCTTCAGCCCAAGCTGCTGAGTTGGTAGCCCTGACACAGGCCTGTATACTGTTTGCTGACAAACCAGTCACCATCTATATGGATTCCCGGTACGCTTTTGGAGTGGTACATGATTTTGGGGTAATCTGGAGGAACAGAGGTTTCCGTACATCAGACAATAAGGCAATTTCTCATGCACAGCTAGTTGTAGATCTTCTGTATGCTATGTTGTTGCCCTCACAGTTAGCTATTGTTAAATGCAAAGGGCACAGTAAAGAGGATTCAGCTATTGCTGATGGCAATAATTTGGCAGACATGGTAGCTGGTAAGGATGCGGCATTATCTGCCCAGTTTCATCCCCAGTATCCCGAGGATCACATACCACAATACACTCTGATCTTGCAACCACCCATCCCACAGTTTGACATATTATCTCTTCAAGCTCTCTCATCCAAAGAGGATGTTCAGTATTGGGAATCAGAAGGTCTGACAAAGGATGTGCATTTTCTTATGTCAGACAAGGAGGGAAGGGTGGGTATACCAAAGACAGCAGCACCAATTTTTATCAGTCATTTGAATTCTTTTGGTCACATTGGTCGCAAACAAACCTGCAAGACAATACAGACTACAGTAAGTTCTGCATTAAAGATCTCCCACTGTTAGTGGAGACACAATTATCTAGGTATTTGACCTGTGCTCGTAATAACCCCACGGGTAATATTCACGGAGCACACGACCATTTGCCACCACTTGATGGCCCTATGCAGTGTTTACAAATTGACTTTACACACATGCCTAAAGCTAAGGGTAAATTACAATTCCTATTGGTAATTGTGGATCAGTTCTCCAAATGGGTAGAAGCATTTCCCACTGCAAAGGAAGATGCCAAAACGGTGTCTAAAATGTTGTGTAAGGAAGTTATTCCTCGTTTTGGATGCCAATTGGTTATCAATAGTGACAAAGGTACCCCATTTACGGCTAAAGTCACGCAGCACATTTGTACACTGTTGTGCATTGACTGGAAGTTTCATATTCCATATCATCCCCAGTCATCTGGTCAGGTGGAGCGCACAAACAGGACGATCAAAGACAAAATCAGGAAGGGCACTAATGACACCTTTCGAAACTGGCCTGATCATTTGCCTGCTGTACTAGCAGAGATAAGGATGACCCTAAACAAAACTACTGGGTACTCTCCTTTTGAAATTTTAATGGGTAGGCCTTTCCCTACCCCATGGGCACGGACCCATGGCACACCACTAGTAGGGAACGACTTGCAATGTATAACTGAGGAATATGTAACACAACTTATTGAGAAATTGAATGGCATCTATTGTGATGTTTCTGTCTCTTTGCCTTCTCCGTCAGGTGAGCCTACCCACCCCTTTAAGCCTGGAGACAGTGTCCTGGTCAAAAAGCTGTTCAAGAATAAGAACTTGGATCCTCCTTTCGGACCACCTGTCACCGTGATCGCCGTCACCCGCACTGCCATACTCACAGACGACAGCCCAACATGGATTCACGCAAGTCGCATCAAGACCGCACCCATTGGCTACCATGGTCCACCCATCCTGGACCCGTCGGCAAGCTCCTAATGTTCACCACATGTTTATCCTTTATAATAGTTTTGATTTTGGGGCTAATTTGGGGATTAACTGCTTGCATTGTGTACCACAAAGACACCACACCCATTAGTTATAGGTTCAATTATACAATACAACACAACCGACAAAAAAGAGAGCTTCATAAATCGTCCTGGGAAAAGGACAATATATATATATATATTTATATATATATATAAAGTCTCTAATAGTTGTTCATCGAGAAACCGAACCTAATACATCTTGTTGGGTCTGTGGACATGCTCCTCATAGCCTTAAACATGGCTACCCATCAGTACCTATCCCCATTTATCAATCCAAGTTACAGGAGATAGTAGAAAAGGATCTCTCATGGAATCTTGCCCCTGACGATAAATCCCAAGAGAGAAAGGAATTAGATCAGATACATCTTACCACAAAGGTTGTAGCTGGAGCCATATGCTTCCAGAATGTACAGAATATCCAGGGAGATTCAATTTCTCTGTTGCACTCTGACTGTCAGGAGGCAGTGATCACATTACTTTTTAATATACCTCATCACACAAAGTGAACATACGATATTTGATTCTCTGAAATTGACCATGAATTGTAGTGAGTTCTGTCAAAATTCAGTTACTTGTAATAACACCGCCAAGAGATGTACCAGTAACCCCCCCAAGTTGTACACATGGTTCAGAAAACAGCTCCAGACTTGGAGAGCATGGATAAACCCAACACGAACCAATCAGTTCTGGTCAATAGATGCTTGTATGTGCGGTGATGGTTTTAGCAACAGTAGTTGTAAATATGGTACTTCACAATTATTGGAAAGAGCAAACACAACTTACCCACCTAAGATTAAACTCCCATATGGGTATTACTGGTTATGTGGTTCCTGGGCAACTAAGGTCGTGCCCTATAATCATGCCGCCCCGTGCTATCTAGGTTTTGTTCTACCCGCTTTTCAGGTAAAATTTACTCTACCTGAGGGTCGGATAAGAAACAAAAGGAGGCTAACTATCAAAACAAGTATAGGCAAAATATTTGCAGGTACTCTCTTTCCCTTTTACAATATCGTTGATCTATATTCCAAACTGGGGTCACTGGTGGCAGGGTTAGATGTCGCTTTCAATGCTACCAGTGATGCTATAACTAGGCTCACCAATGAGCAAGAACAGATAAGATCAGTAGTTTTGCAAAATCGCATGGCACTAGATTATCTGTTGGCAGCACAAGGAGGGGTTTGTAAATTAGTGGGTAAAGAATGTTGTGTTTATATTGATGACCAATCAAAAAGTATACACCATGATATGGATACTCTAGCAGAAATTCAATCTAGAATGCGAGGAACCAAAAGAGTTTGATTTTACCTTTGGCCTTGGAAATTGGCTAGGCGCATTGGGAATTAAAATTCTTTATGGAATCATAGCAATTGCAAGTTTATTACTTTGTGTGTATATGTTAATCCAAATGACAAAATGTGTAATCCGTTCTATTTTTGCCAGAAGGGCTGCTTCTAGCTCGACCGTTATGTATATGTCTCCCACAAAGAGAGCGAGAAATACCAATAGGCTTGGTACTCATCAACCACCCATATGTTCATCTCTGATTATCAAACGAGATACCTAAAAGAGATAGGTTTCTGCATTCCCATGGTCTCTTGGAGGTTTCTCCCTTGGAGTTTTTCCTCTCCTGAGTGGTGTGCAGAAGAATAAATGGGATTGGTCAATTGGTTTGTTCTTTCAGAACAAAAGGAGAGAATGTAAGGTTAAAACGGTCTCCTGTCAGCTCTGTTCCCCTCAAGGATTGATAAGGTTGAAAGCAGTATATGCTGGCCTTGCTATTTCTCAGAGACTATTGTAAATAGCTTTGAGAGCAGCTGTTTTGAGCCTGTCATATGCTGTTAAAGCAAGACAACCAGAAGACAGGACTGCCTTATAAGACACCATTATATATATCTTGCTCAGCAGTTAAATGTTTTAAGATTTCTTGAAAAGGCATTATGTAAAGGTTACATGTAAATTTAGATGTGTAATCCATATTTGTAACAGATGACAACGGTTTTTTTGTCCCTGCTTTATGTATAAAAGCTGCTTTGTGAAACCCATTAAAACCAGTTGTAAGAACTCAGCCATAGTCTCCTCTGAATTCTTACAGCTCTGGGCCCGTCTGCTATACTATTTGAGACAAAAACATATCCGTGCCGTAGGAAGCTCCTGGGAGAAATTGTGTGCATGTGTGTGTGTTTTGCTTGCCCTAAGGACGACCTGATCTGCTGAGATCTAACACAACCCTTCCCAATGTGTGTATGAGGGCAGAGCTACCCTCCCCCTTGTCTTGGTGCACAGGTACCTTCCTGGTTGCAGCCTAACCAGAGAGTACTCAAGACAAGCTGCGGTCAGCGACAAGGTCCCATGGAGTGGGGTCTTCGACAGCAGCCCCTCACACCCAGATGCTGCACGAGGCTGCGGAAGGACTCCTCTGCTGGTTGGATCCCTCACTACCGGGAGATCCCCAATGATATGGCTGGCCCTGCACACTTCACTATAGTGAGGGGACTGCCTGTGGCCTAGAGGTGTATATCTTAGGCCTAGTCCAGGAGCTTGCTTACTTGCTCCGCGAACATTAGGTTTGCCAGGTGTCCAGTATTGAACCGGACAGCCCAGTATTTGGTTAGTGTCCGGTAAAAAAAGAGAGATAATACCGGACATGTATGTGTGCGGTATTACCTCTCTGAACTTGGTTACCAATCACGGGATTTCCCCTGAGAATGAATAGAGCAAGGCTGCTGCTGCTAGGGGTCTGGGCAGCTTCCTCCATCCTGATTGGCTGCTGCTGTGTAATGCAGCCAACCTGGAGGTGGCTGGAGCCGAGGAGGTGGGGCCAAAGAGCGGAGGAAAAGCATGGAGCAGAGAGGTGAGGGGATTGAGAGAGGATGAAGGGAGGGGGGTTGAGAGAGGATGAAGGGAAAGGGGTTGAGAGAGGATGAAGGGAGGGGGGTTGAGAGAGGATGAAGGGAGGGGGGTTGAGAGAGGATGAAGGGAGGGGGGTTGAGAGAGGATGGAGAGGGGTTGAGAGAGGATGAAGGGAGAGGGGTTGATAGAGGATGAAGGGAGGGGGGTTGAGAGAGGATGAAGGGAGGTGGGTTGAGAGAGGATGAAGGGAGGGGGGTTGAGAGAGGATGAAGGGAGGGGGGATGAGAGAGGATGGAGGGAGGGGGGATGAGAGAGGATGGAGGGAGGGGGGATGAGAAAGGATGGAGGGAGGGGGGATGAGAGAGGATGGAGGGAGGGGGTGAGAGAGGATGGAGGGAGGGGGGATGAGAGAGGATGGAGGGAGGGGGTGAGAGAGGATGGAGGGAGGGGGTGAGAGAGGATGGAGGGAGGGGGATGAGAGAGGATGGCGGCAGGGGGGACAGGATGAAGAGGGGGGTGAGAGGATGAAGGGAAGGTGAGCGAGGATGAGGGGAGTGGGGTGGGAGTATGAGGTGGGTGGGAGAGTGAGAGGATAAGGGAAGAGAGGATGAGGAGTGGTGCATCCAGTATTTTTGGACAAGCCACCTGGCAACCCTACTGGACACTACCTCACTCCTGGAGGCTCCAGTTCAACTGCCACTAACGGTCAGATTCTCTTCTTAGAACTTTTCCTTCGGCGGCGCCAGCCCCAACATGGCCGCTGCTGTGCTACACACAGTCAAATACACATGCGGCGCGAACCGCAAGATGGCCGCCACCGCAACTCCCTTTGAGCCACGGAACCGGATCCCTACGGAGTTACACTTATATATGAAAAAATATGAAATAACTACAATAGATCATAGGAAGGAAAAAGAAGTATATTTACAAAGAAAATCCCCAAAACAATGACAACGACATGCAGAAAAATAAAATAACTGAGAAAAGTAGAAACAGAGCGACATATATGAGAAAGAGACGGAGCAAATAATGAGATAAAAGATGACAGCCCCCAGTGAGAGAATGAGCAAGGCCTCTTCCACTGAGTGAGCGAGAGCCAGCCACCACTGAGTGAGCAAGGGCAATCCACCACTGAGTGAGCGAGGGCAATCCACCACTGAGTGAGTGAGGGCCAGCCACCACTGAGTGAGTGAGGGGCAGCCACCACTGAGTGAGTGAGGGGCAGCCACCACTGAGTGAGCAAGGGCCAGCCACCACTGAGTGAGGGGCAGCCACCACTGAGTGAGCGAGGGCCAGCCACCACTGAGTGAGCGAGGGCCAGTATCCCCCTCTATTTTTCAAATTTTCTGGGAGAATGACTGCTTTAACCCTCTAGAAATCAAAGGAAGGTCCTCTAGTACTCACCTTTATTATGCCAGCTGCGGGACTCCGGAAGGAAGAAGCAGACTCATCCTTCAAGTTTTTTAAATGTCTTATTACTAACTATGGCAGGGATTCACGAAGCTCCGGTAACGGGTAACGGAGCATGGGGTGTTACTGAATTAGTAATCTTCATAGTTTAGAGTGGCAATCCCTCAAAAACTACTGGGAATTTATAGCAGCGGCACGTTCATAGGTTAAATAAAGCTAAAATAAAGGTTAATAGGTTAAATAAAGGTGTCCTGGAACAAGATTGTCTATTTCTGTTTCCTACCCCTCGCCCCCCCCCCCCTTTTTTTTTGCAGCTCTGCCTGCTAGCCCTTTATTTGGATGTAAGCTTTCCCTGCAGCTATCACTCCTAGTGCAGGTGGGAATGGATACATTTAGATACTTCCCAATTCTCTAGCCTGCTAGCAGTTGGTTGCCGTGACAACCCCTTTAATTCCCCTGGCTAGATGGACTTTTCCATACTCCCCTGTCTCATTCACAGGTAGCTTAGCCCTGTCCCTATTCCTGTGTGACAAACATTGCACACTTCCTTTCTTACCCAAGCTACTGAGCGAGTACCACCATTCTTACCTACTCCCTTGCAAAGCAATCCGTGTGACCGTCCCTTGATACAGAAGCACTTCACATAGAGAAGCACTCTCTACCCACAAAACAACACCCACAAGAACCTTTCCATTTCTGTAACTCCCTCAATAAAGTTAAGAAAAGACAAAAGGACTTGTTGTGCTTTCAAAAGGGGGATGAGTTCAGCTATCTGGCCATACTTATATCTACAGTAGCATATAACCCTGTGGCTACAGAATAAAAGGTGATAAATACTTTTTTCTTTGGACAATTGAAAGTATTTGGATATTTTTTGTAAGCTTTTATTGTCCATATTGTTCACTTAATCTCTCTCGTGATGAAAAATTTGACTGTACATACAAGTCACCCTTTATTTTGTTTGCAAACAAATGATGCTGCCATTAATAGCTAAAGAAGGAGGTTCAATAAGTACCAGATAAAATTAGAATTACAGAGGACTCAAAGAAAAACGTATAAATTAAATAGAAAATGAATAACTTTCATAGGAAACACAGAAGTGTTGAGAAGTCTTAAGAACCTCTGAACTCGTGAGTACGGAGCACCAGTAATTTTATATTTGCAACCTCAAAGCACCACTACTTCATTTTATACAGAGTGTATAGTTTCACCCATCCATACATATTGTCGATACATTTATAAAATATGGTAGAATTCTGCATAACAACCCAATACAAAAAACAACAACTTGCAACAGTTAAATAATGAATCAGGTTGGGCTACGCCCAAAAAGCCAACAAACCGTACAGAACAAAAATCTTCAAGTCACGAGCACCATTTGTTTATAAAAAATCACAGCTACCCAACTACCATGTATTCATACAATAGACAGGATGTATTCATACAGACAAACAAATTGTGACTGCAGATTACAAGGCTTCAGCTTCACCACAACTGTGGCTTTTGACATTATTATTATTATAAAGTGAGCAGGACTACAATTCCCAAAGTGCAATGCACTCTTGGCTTGGGGAGCCCCTGGGGGAGCCCCTTCACTGATAGGTTGTGACATGGTTAGAAGGAGCGGCACATACCCTGTGCTGTGCTGTGCTGTGCTGTGTGATGTGACTCAGCAGTTACCCGTCCCCTCTGCAATATACACTGCTGGTCATTAAGGGCTGGGACCCGCTGCGCCCGGTGGCGCGGGCGCAACTCACTATTGCTGTTTAGCCTCACGATCCGGTCCCAGTCCCTCCTCACTGCCAACTGACTACGTACTGTGACGCGTCAGCCAGCAGGGGATACCAGAGAATTGTGTTCCCGTGCGGCGACGCGTCACATGGTACGCGAGTCAGCCAATGGGGAGGAGGGAAGGGAAGGAGCAAGATGGGAGGTGCCTTGGGCAGGGAGCAGGGAAAGAGCTGCAGGTTAAAGTGTGTGTGTGTGTGTGTGTGTGTGTGTGTGTGTGTGTGTGTGTGTGTGTGTGTGTGTGTGTGTATGTATGTGTGGGGGGGGTGGATGGCACCACGATCAGATCCCGCCCCCCTCACCCTCCCTCCCACTCCCGGCTCCCTACAGACCGCATATTGCGGTCTGTGACTGTCAGCGCCCCGCCTGTCTGCAGTGCGGGCACGCTGACTGAGGGAGCAGGGCCTTAGCCTAATGCCGCATGCAGAGCAGGGCCAGCCAGTTAGTGACATGCAAAGCCAGCTCTCTGCAGACACACTCTCCTGATCAATAATAGTTATGTACTAAAAATGTAACGCCCCTATTCCCCCGCCCCCCAGCTAAGGAATAGGGTGCCACACAAAAAATAAACAGTCCCAAGAACCTTACTGTCTCTTTAAGCAGAAATGTGGGTGTGTAGGTGCTCAGCAGTTTACCTTGTTCTCTCAGGGTGCTGAAGGTCCGTGCAGGCTGATGAGTAAAAAGATAAAAGGTGCCAGGAACTTTTAAAACGTTATTAAGAGATGACTTTCAGAGCAGCAACAGGACCGGTTTTTCAGGTTACAAAAGATAGCTTCTTGTTGTTAGATGCAAACACATACTCAGGTTTCCTCAACCATGAGGCTTGTAGGCAGAGTAGCTCTTTCTCAGCAGCTCTCCCAGGTCTCTTCAATGAGCTCCGGTGTGAAGAATCCACTTCCTACTGTGGCAGGATCCTTATTTAGTGTAGTGTCTCTTTTAGAGAAGTCACCTGGCAACCCTAACGTTAAAAAGCAAGAAATCTGTTGCTTACCCTATTACAGAACTATAAACATATCTACAGGTGAGATCCCCTCCTCTGGTTCCCCCTGGGATCGGAGGATAAACCCGGCTGACCCTGCCTTAATGTAACCTTTGAATGGATATATAACCCCACCCCTCTTACTGAGCAAAATAAGGATTGGCCTGTTTACATAGAACAAACCCCTACAGGATGATTCTTCTGGCAACTTTCACAAACAAGGCGGTGCTAGACATCTAACCTTTAAAGCTGCCGTTCAAGCAATGTTCTACATGTGTGTTTTTTATTATTTTAATAAATCAGTTCTGTAAATGAAAAACTGCTTAAGCATTTAAAAATATATATATTATTAAAGACAATTTAAATGTATTAACTTGTATTATAATATAACGAGCATTTTTTGTTCTTACAGCAACCATTTACAAAGTCACATCCCCTTCCTCTTTCTGAAACAGGATCTGGCCCACCCCTTTTTGAGCCCTGCCCTCTCTCTAGCAGTGCACCAATTGTATCTTGTGACTGCCTGGTCACATGATCTTCCCCACAGAACTTTGCATCTTTGGTCATCTCTGCTGCAGCCAATTAGTGAACCCCCGAGCCGAATCTTCACCGATCGATCACAGGAGAACGGATCAATCGGCAACTTAGCTGATCACTTGTCAGTGTGTAGATTGTATTGATGACATATTGCATGGAAAATAAAATATATATATATATATATATATATACTGTATATACAGATGGAGCAGCCGTTATCCAATAATTTCACTGACCCGTTTTCGTAAAGTCTGCTGTATTCCACTCTAATCATCCGTGAAAGCTGCCAATCACACCTCTGTTTACCGTTGTTGATTTTCTTGATTACCTGGATTCTGATTTGTTTGGTTGAAGTTCTGCACGTATCCGCCAGATGGTAAAAGTGAGTCCCTTTGCATAGACTATCCAGTGGATCAGGGGTGGGCAACCTATTTTTCAATGTAGCCACAGGTGTGGCGAATTAGAAGTGAAAATAGCCACACCATGTAAAAATCGAGGTATTATGGTGCACATTCGTCATCATCATCATCATCATCATATCATATCATTCCCCCCTCATCATCATCATCATCTCTGAGCATGATGTCTCTTCTGCTAACACCTCCTCCTCTATCGATCTCGCTGTGAGGGTACCCGAGGGCTCTGTCCTGGGACCTCTTCTCTTTTCTCTGTACATACTTTCTCTAGGTGACATAATCACATCTCTTGGGTTTAAATAACACCTCTATGCTGACGACACACAAATTTACTTTTCAATCCATGACCTTACTCCTGCTGTACATACCAAAGTTTCTGAATGCGATATCATCCTAGATAGTCCTGTTTTAAAATAATTACCCACCCGGCTTGTAATATTGATCTTTTGGTATGTTTGAATATCAAAAGGTGGATTTTTTTTATCCCCCCCCTCTTAACTGTGTGCTGCTAATTGACCGACTGGAACAAGCTGATTTGTTGGGGAGGGTCATGTGACTGCTTTAGATGTATAAAACAAATATCCCCCCTGCATTGGCAGGGATTGCATTGGCATCTTAAGAGTGATGCATTTAAAGTGATCATTTTAAGTTACAATATATAGTTAGACTATAGTTTAACTAGAGGTGACTGGGGACTTCATCTTTCTGCAAACTCTTTTACTCAAGGCAACAAACAGTGACCTTATATGACCACACTATGATCCCATGCTTGTTAGCTTGCATATTTTAACCCCCCACCCCTTTACAACTTATTTCTCTGCAGCCTCTCCCAAAACTGACTGCACAAAAATACCTTCCACACCCACTCAGTCCACTGAAACCCTGAATTGACTCTAGCATTGCAATGCAGCAAAACATTTGACAAGGGACAGGCACACCCCTGCTGTTTAGTCTGCACACACTCACTTTGCTCACAACAGCTCCATGCAGCACTGCCTACCTCTGGCATAATGAACCTGCTATGTATCTTAACTTTTTTCTTTTTCCTGGCCTCATGGAGATGTTACTCCCTCTATCCACTACAAACTCCTCCCTCCTGGCCCACACCCAACATCACCATACACCATGGACTACTCAAAAGCCTTGCACTATTTACTGAATGTTGGTGGAGAACTCTAAAAACCAGCACACCAACCACCGCTCACTCTAATGGTAAACATCACAAATGTACAGCTTGCAAACAACTACAGTGGCGGCCGAGCTGAGTCTCATTCGGCCGCCACCGCAATGCGCGGGAAGACGCGGCTTGTTTTTTTTTTTTAAACGCAGCATGCCGCGCGTCACTGATGCGCGGTCACGCGGCACAGGGTGCGTGCGCACGTGGCGCGCATTCCCAGGGCTCTCCAAAGGTAGAGCGGGGTAAGGGGGGGATGTAGGAAGGCAGAGTGAGACCCGGGGGACCCGGAGAAGGCAGAGAAGACGACCGGAGAAGAGAGGACGACCGGAGAAGATCCGGCTGGCGCGCGGCCAAATTCGGCGCCAGCCCGAAAACAGCCGCGGGACAAGCCGGGTGAGTCTTAGACTCAGCTCGGCCGCAACAGTACCCAAATTTCTACTCATACTATTACTCTCTTTAGCAGGTGATATTAAACCTAACCCAGGTCCTCCCATTTCAGCTCTGTCCATACCCCTGAAAATTCCACCTTTACATTCCAAAAAGTGCTATCTGTCGCCCATATAAATATCCGGAGCCTGCTGCCCAAACTGGATGAACTAAGGGCATGGTGCCTTATGCATAAACCCAAAGCCATCGTTCTTACAGAAACATGGCTAACCCCTAAAAGCCCCGATGAAAATATCACCATTCAGGGATATTACATTTCTAGGAGAGATAGGTCAAAGAGAGGAGGAGGGGTGTTATTTTATATTGCAGACACCTTACAATTTACACTGTTAAATTGCCCCCCAAGCCCAACCTCTTTTGAAATTCTAGTTGGCAAAATCTGCCTCCCCTTTTCTAAGACTATCTTGCTTGCTGGCATCTACCGCCCCCCTAAAGCCCCTCTAAAATCCCTGACTGATATCACCCAGTTTCTTGGCTCCGTTTCCTCTCTGAATGAGAAGAGTGAGCTGCTAGTTCTTGGGGATTTCAACTACAATTGGCTTAACTCTAAAAACCACAAAATCCAGATACAAATCAAATCGCTTAACCTATCGCAACTCATTTCCCAACCCACACGGACAAACCTGAAATCGCACAACCATTCCTTGCTAGACTGGATTCTCTCCTCAAACCCCAGCAGAATCCAATTCTCTGGCATCCTTCCTGATATTTTCAATGACCATGCAATAGTGTACTGTGTAAGGAAAATGAAACCGCTCCATTCAAGCCCTAAAGTTCTCCTCACTAGAACATTTAGAAACTTTAACCCACAACAGTTTCTGGATGACCTTACCAACTACCCATGGCACAGAATCGATTTAATTCCCGACCCTGATTCTGCGCTCGACTATTTCCAATCCGAGTTCTTAAAATTCTGCGATACCTATGCTCCACTATGCAAAATAAGGGTACGGGGGGCCCACCTTCCAGGGTTACAACTGACCTTATAGCACTCTACCAGTTCAGGGATACCTTGTGGAAAAGCTACAACGTAACTGGCACTACCAAAGATCTCAATCACTACAGTGCTTTCCTGTCTTGCCTTCGAATTCTTTATGGGCAAGCTACCCAGCTACCTGAACAAGCTCCTCACCCCTACCACATGCAGCACCTATCATCTGGATCAGACTCCAAAAGACTGTTCATGGTTCCAAGGCTCAACAAAGTATCCGGACATTCCTCTTTCTCTTACCGTGCACCCCAAAACTGGAACAACCTACCAGAGACTCTCACATCCACCACCAGTTTACAGTAAGTTCTTTCAAATCTAAGGCTGTCACACATTTTAATCTGGTCTGTAACTGTTTCATACGCCCATAATATATATCTTTAACTGTGCATGCAATGTCTTGTATATAATGTATACCCTGTTCATTTATGTAACTGTATTTGTAACCATGTATTATTTGTTTTACTCTGTGCCCAGGACATACTTGAAAACGAGAGGTAACTCTCAATGTATTACTTCCTGGTAAAATATTTTATAAATAAATAAAAAGATGTCCTCTGCCGACTTAAACTTAACATGGCAAAAACAGAGTTCCTCATACTTCCTCCCAAACCTGGCCCTACTACCTCCTTCCACATTACTGTTGGAAGTTGTAACGGAGCGGCCTGTAGACGAGGGCAGTTAGATGCATAGACAGAGGGTTCCGCTTAACTCAATTGGTTTCTTAACTACAAAACAGCAACCAAACAATAGGGCTGCTGCCCTTTTAAGGCAAAACTCAAAATAACAAAATAAACACCTACTCCTTTCAGGAGACTAACTACACTTCGTTGTGGCCCTTTCTAACAGCGCTGGCCAACTAACCTGGTTCCTAGCCCAAAACATAGCAGCTACTTCCTGCTTTTTATACCTGTTCACTCAGGAGTTTTACATGTCAGCTGCAGGAAACCCGACACAGTTCAGTCTCCTGACCTGTAAAGGGAGTTAACCTCTTCACTCCCTTAAAGAAGTACTATCATTCACCCAGTAGCCCAAGCACACTGATTAGGGGTCACACAACTCCTCTCTCACATTCAAAACGTATCTAAAAACTATAATTTTGTCCTCCGCAATATTACAAAGATACACCCTTTCCTCTGTTGCTCGACTGCTAAAACTCTGACTCAGGCCCTCATTCTCTCCCGTCTTGATTACTGTAACCTCCTGCTGTCCGGCCTTCCTACCTCTAACTTGTCTCCCCTACAATCTATCCTAAATGCTCCTGCCAGAATCACTTTTTCTTAAATCTGTCTCGGCGTCTCCCCTGCTGAAATCCCTCTCCTGGTTTCCTATCAAATCCCGCATCTCACACTCAATTCTCCTCCTCACTTTTAAAGCTTTACACCAGGCCTGCACAACATACGGCCCGCGATGACTCCGGCCGGGCGCCACTTAATTAATTAAATAAATTTAAAAAAAAAAAAAGTTTAAAATTTTCTTTTTTTTAAATGGCGGCGATTCATCCCCCCCCTCTCCAGCACCCCCCCCCCCCCCTTCCTCCACCCTCGGGTTTTGCAGTGCGCGGGGCAGAAGCAGAATGAGGCAGCCGTGAGTATTTTTTTTTTCAATAGCAGGATGCCGGGGGGGCGGGGCTTAGTACCTGGGAGAGAGGATGTGCTGATCTAAAAGAGGTGTGTGTGTGTGTGTGTGTGTGTGTGTGTGTGTGTGTGTGTGTGTGTGTGTGTGTGTGTGTGTGTGTGTGTGTGTGTGTGTGTGTATATATTAAACGGGCTGGTAGGGGGTGGGTGTGAAAAACGGGCTGGTGCAGAGGTGGGGGGGTGGGCTGGTGCAGAGGTGGGGGGGTGGGCTGCTGACATGTGAGGGGGGGGTGGGCTGCTGACATGTGGGGGGGGTGGGCTGCTGACATGTGAGGGGGGGTGGGCTGCTGACATGTGAGGGGGGGTGGGCTGCTGACATGTGAGTGGGGGTGGGCTGCTGACATGTGAGGGGGGGGTGGGCCGCTGACATGTGAGGGGGGGGCTGCTGACATGTGAGGGGGGGGTGGGCCGCTGACATGTGAGGGGGGGGCTGCTGACATGTGAGGTGTAGGGGGGGGAGTGATGTGAGTTGCAGGGGGGGGAGAGTGATGTGAGTTGCAGGGGGGAGAGTGATGTGAGTTGCAGAGGGGGGAGAGTGATGTGAGTTGCAGGGGGGGTGTAAGGAATCCGCTCCGCGGTTTACTGGTTGCCTTACCTTGCAGACCGGTGCAGTTCTGGAACAGTTCTCCTGATGTTTGCTGCAGCCTGGATTCACTCACCAAAGCAATACACACTCCCTCTGGTATCTACTGCAGCTGTGCCGCATATCACTGCAACCTATACTTGCATTCACTCATTGGAGCAGTACCTTCACACCCCCGCCGGGGATTGGCCCGCTGGCCTTTAAGTATTGCTTTCCCATAATGCTCCTTGCCGAGCATAGTCCTAACTGGATGTCACTACTGTTTTGCCACAAGCTCTCGCTTGTTCTCCTATGCTGATACCAGGTTCCGCCCTGCGTCCTTCAGCTTCCTTCAAGCCGCTTGTTCTCCTATGCTGATACCAGGTTCCGCCCTGCATCCTTCAGCTTCCTTCAAGCCGCTTGTTCTCCTATGCTGATACGGAGGTTCCGCCCTGCGTCCTTCAGCTTCCTTCAAGCTCCCGCTTGTTCTCCTGTGCTGAAGCGGAGGTTCCGTCCTGCATCCTTCAGCTTCCTGTTCTCCTGTGCTGAAGCAGAGGTTTCGTCCCTGCGTCCTTCAGCCTCCTGGTTTCCTGCACTGAAGCGGAGGTTTCCCTGTGTATCTACAGCTTCCTGGTTCCTGGGGCCTACTCTTTCCCTAATCTAGAGAGGCCGTGTCCTGGTTCCTACACTGTTACAGAGGATTCCCCAGCCGCTCAGGACTCTTGCGCTGTAGCACTGGTGCACCCGTGCAGCAAAGCGGTGTGCTACTCTGGTCTGCCTACCATCTCCTGTGACCAGTACCATGGGCCATGGTCGTCGCTCGCGCAGAGGCCAACCCCGCGCTCCTAAGCTGAAGCGGGGCTCTCCTGACTACCTGTTGCCGAACTCTTGCCTGAACAATGTTTATCCTGATGTCTCCTGTCCTGACCCTGGCTTGTACAACGACGACGCTGTCTTCTCCTTTCCTGATCCTGCTACGTATGACAACGAACTGCGCAATCTGGATCAGCCTGCGCGGTCTCAGGTCGGTGCTTTTACAACCCTACCTCAGCCACGCGGTCCGACCCTGGTTTGTGGCGAGCAGAACCCTGACAGTATGCTCGGCCTCACAAACTTGGACCCCGCTGAGGTGTGGGTTGGCAAGTTTTTTCTTGAAAACCTGTCCCGGTCTGTAGACCAGTCCCAGTTTGAGAATGATTATTTTTTGTGCGATATAATACCCCTGATGGAAGATCCGTTTATGTCGGAGGGCTTAACTCCCTTGCAAAAGAAATGCCGTAATGATCTGGTTGGTATGGCTTGCTGCCTCAGAGACTTAAAACAGTATCTGGCCAGTGTTTTGGCCATTGCAAACAGTGCTTTCTCCCCTGATTCCCCTTTTGCTGGGGATGAGGTGAGCCCTGTGGAACTGGTCAACGCCTGTAATACACTCAATGCCCTGGCTTTATCTTTGGACATTCCTTTAGTACTCCCGGACCCTTCCGTCATGGTGGCTTTCGCTCACGAGACGCTGCATATACTTTCCTGCGTATTGGATGATCGCTTGTTAAAACAGGATCGTCTTTTGGCCTCTAACGCCATCCTTTGGCGGTTTCCCTTGGCTGCCAGTCCTCTCGCTAAACCGGGAGACGTATCTCCCTCTCCGGGAGATGACCAAACGAACCCATTAGCAATATCTCCTAACGTAGTAACTGCCACAGTCCCTAGCTCTGATTGTATGCCCGGGTTCCCTGACACCAATGATATGTCTACGTTAACCCCTGCCGATCAGTCCTGTGAGGTCCCCTTGGAGAACACATATGTTTCACTAACTAACACTAAGGTTCTAGTTTCAGAGAATAAGTCCCTTAGTTCCCCTATTTCTAGCTCTGAATCTCTCTCTTTAGGTCTTGAGGGTTTTCCAGCTTTAACCTCTGCAAGGCAGTCCTGTGCGCTTTCCCCTTCAGAGAAAGAATCCCTAAGTTCTGTTCCCAGGGTCATTTCTGTATTAACCCCTGTGGGGCAGCTCTCTGAGTTTCCTTTGGTAAATCCCTGTTCTCAGTCAGTCATGGTCACGCCCCTAACTCCAGAGGAGAGATTCCTGGTCTCTCCTAATACAGAGAGAAGATTACCTATGTTTTACTCTCAGGCATTGTCTGCATTAACCCCTGTAAATTCTTGCTGCCTCCAAGTTAATGCCTTCGTTTTAGCCTCAGAGAATGAGTCCACAAGTCAGACAGCAGAGGTTGCATTGAGGGATTCCCATAACCGTACGGAGTCCTTAGATATTCTTTGCTATAAATCCCCTGCTTCAGCTCAAGTTTCCGCAGTTTCGTCTCCGGAGACTTCGGCTAAAGTTCTGGTTCCTGATAAATGTATTCAGGAGTCAGGTTTTTCCCTAAGCTTGGTTGCAGAGTTCCTTCTCCCGGGTATTTCACTGAACCAGCCTGTCGCCCACATAGCGGTGATCCCTGCTTCAGCGCATAGTTCCCACATTATGGAGTCTGCAGTAATTTCTGGTTTCCCAGACATTCCTTACCAAATACCTACTTCAGAGACCAGTACAGTTATGATTAACCCCCGTGTACTGTCTGAGTTCTCCTCCTCTTTAAGCTTAGGGTTAAAAGCATACAGTAGTCTGTATGTCCCTCCTGGGGTTCATATTGTGTTCCCAGGAATGTTTGCTGACGCACGGTTTTCTCCCAAAAGTGACGCTTTTTCATATAGATTAGTAAAAAGCTTGCACACGGTTTCCCTTTTCGCTGAATTGTGTCTTACTAGTTTTGAGACTCTGAGAGGTAATGATTCTCCTTCTGATTCTGAAGCTCTTCCTACAATGAGTATCCTGTCTGGGGGTCTCCCTGATTTCTCTGTCCAGGCTAATCCTCCAGGGATCAGCATATCTGTGGTCACTCCCTTAGTACTGTCTGAGGTCACCATGCATATATTACAAGTCCTGGGGTTTAAATCTGAGCTTTTTAGCTGTCCTGCCTTTGCTGAAACCCAGTCCCTCAGTACTGTGTCTAAATATGCCCCAGCAAACATGAGGTTACTCTGGGAAGAAATTAAAGCTCCTGTCGTAAAGGGTATTTTTTCTCACATGTCCAGCAAATCTAGAACCTCAGTAATTGTTTCTAAGTCACTTATCAATACATCTGATTTTTTCTCTAATCAAACCCTGACACCCTCACTATCAGTTAGGAGTCCTGTGATCAGAGATTTTGCACTAGAAAACACACCTATTCATGTTTTTTTCAGGTTAGGTACCCCTGTGGTTAGGGCCATTGCAGTTTTAGAGAGGACTTCTTGTACTCCTAAGGTGCCTGTCATTAAGAGTTTTCATAGTTCATACTTGCTGCTGGTTGATTCTCAGGTCCCTGTCACTGAGGTACAGACTTCAGCTTCTGATGTTAGCTTCCCTCCCACCACTACCCTGGCTCTGCCTTTTTCTCAAGCTACTGATTTGAAAATCCCAAGGACTATTCCTGATTCACTGACAATACTATCTCCCAATGAAGATTTACCAGTATTGAAGAGCTCTACTGTTGTTTGCTTCTCTGCTCCTGCTAAACCATGGTTTTGTCCCTCGGAATTTTCGGTTGCCCCTGTTATTTCCTCTCAGTTGGAAATACTCTGTACGTATCCCAAGATTTCGGTCCCTATGCCTGGTTTACTGCTTGCCTTGTCACCTTCCATACCAATACCGGGAGATGCTTCCAACCAGCCTATACCCTTACTAACCATTACCTGGGAGCCTTCTAGAGGAAAAATTCCTCGCAGATTCCAACATGCAGTGGTCAGCCAAGAGTTTTTCTGTTACAAAGTTCCTCCTGGTGTATTCGATCAACTATCAGGGCCGCTGATCCTAGATTCAGGCTCCTTTATTAAAGACTGGGCTTTCAGTGGGGGTTCTTCTGCCGTTTCTGCTCTGGAACTCTCTGGTTCTTCACAGCCCTGGATTTCCAAGACATTTTGCGAGGCGAGCCATGTACCAAGGATGTTTCTTCCCTCAATCTCATATCCTAGAACTGTACTCACCAAAGAACTGCTCGTTTACGGATGCCCTTTCTACCTAAAGAATTTTAGGAACAACTCAATGTCCCCAAGGCCCATGGATGGTACTGTCTGGCCACAGTTCTCACCGGGGGGTGGGGGTACACTAAGGACTAACCACGAGTCTCGGGAGCACGACTCTAACCCCAATCCTAGACGGTTCAGCAACAATTCCCGGTCCTCCAACTCTATGAGTGCTCATGTTCGCCCGGAGGTCTCGCGTGAAGGGGGGGGTACTGTAAGGAATCCGCTCCGCGGTTTACTGGTTGCCTTACCTTGCAGACCGGTGCAGTTCTGGAACAGTTCTCCTGATGTTTGCTGCAGCCTGGATTCACTCACCAAAGCAATACACACTCCCTCTGGTATCTACTGCAGCTGTGCCGCATATCACTGCAACCTATACTTGCATTCACTCATTGGAGCAGTACCTTCACACCCCCGCCGGGGATTGGCCCGCTGGCCTTTAAGTATTGCTTTCCCATAATGCTCCTTGCCGAGCATACTGCTGCGGCAGAGTTTATTCGAGCATTTGCCCGTTCTCTGCCGCAGCAGTAGCCTGGCGCGCGCCCGAGAGTGACGGGCGCGCGCCGAAGCAGCGGAAGAGCGCCCTCCGATCGGGGCGCTCTCCCTACCGCTGCCGGGTCCTCCGGGTCCCCCGGAACCCCCTGCCGCTGTCCCGCGATCGCGGGACACCAGGGCTCCCTCGGGGAGCCCCTGGACGCGCGTGCAGGGGGCGCACGCTCCCGATGACGCGTGACCGCGCGTCTATGACGCGCGGCACGCCGAGGGGCGGCCACTAGCAAGCCGGGAGATTTCCCGGCTTGCGGTACCGACCACACTCGGATAAAGTGTGTCGGTACTGTAGTCCTAACTGGATGTCACTACTGTTTTGCCACAAGCTCTCGCTTGTTCTCCTATGCTGATACCAGGTTCCGCCCTGCGTCCTTCAGCTTCCTTCAAGCCGCTTGTTCTCCTATGCTGATACCAGGTTCCGCCCTGCATCCTTCAGCTTCCTTCAAGCCGCTTGTTCTCCTATGCTGATACGGAGGTTCCGCCCTGTGTCCTTCAGCTTCCTTCAAGCTCCCGCTTGTTCTCCTGTGCTGAAGCGGAGGTTCCGTCCTGCATCCTTCAGCTTCCTGTTCTCCTGTGCTGAAGCAGAGGTTTCGTCCCTGCGTCCTTCAGCCTCCTGGTTTCCTGCACTGAAGCGGAGGTTTCCCTGTGTATCTACAGCTTCCTGGTTCCTGGGGCCTACTCTTTCCCTAATCTAGAGAGGCCGTGTCCTGGTTCCTACACTGTTACAGAGGATTCCCCAGCCGCTCAGGACTCTTGCGCTGTAGCACTGGTGCACCCGTGCAGCAAAGCGGTGTGCTACTCTGGTCTGCCTACCATCTCCTGTGACCAGTACCATGGGCCATGGTCGTCGCTCGCGCAGAGGCCAACCCCGCGCTCCTAAGCTGAAGCGGGGCTCTCCTGACTACCTGTTGCCGAACTCTTGCCTGAACAATGTTTATCCTGATGTCTCCTGTCCTGACCCTGGCTTGTACAACGACGACGCTGTCTTCTCCTTTCCTGATCCTGCTACGTATGACAACGAACTGCGCAATCTGGATCAGCCTGCGCGGTCTCAGGTCGGTGCTTTTACAACCCTACCTCAGCCACGCGGTCCGACCCTGGTTTGTGGCGAGCAGAACCCTGACAGGGGGAGAGTGATGTGAGTTGCAGGGGGGAGAGTGATGTGAGTTGCTGAGGGGGGGAGAGTGATGTGAGTTGCAGGGGGGGAGAGTGATGTGAGTTGCAGAGGGGGGAGAGTGATGCGAGTTGCAGAGGGGGGAGAGTGATGTGAGTTGCAGGGGGGGGAGAGTGATGTGAGTTGCAGGGGGGTTTGATGTGAGTTGCAGGGTGGGAGAGAGTGTCATATTGAGGGGAGGGGGAAAGAGTGTCATATTGAGAGGAGGGGGAGAGTGTCATATTGAGGGGAGGGGAAGAGTGTGTCATATTGAGGGGAGTGGGAAAGAGTGTCATATTGAGAGGAGGGGGAGTGTGTCATATTGAGGGGAGGGGAAGAGCGTGTCATTTAGGGGAGGGGGAGAGTGTCATATTGAGGGAAGGGAGAGAGAGTGTAATTGAGGGGAGGGGGAGAGAGTGTCATTTAGGGGAGGAGGAGAGTGTCATATTGAAGGGAGGGAGAGAGAGAGTGTCATATTGAGGGGAAGGAGAGTGTCACACTTGCCTCTGATCCACGCGGAGACCGACTCAGGGAAGCACCACGGGGCAGAGTCATGCGCCCACGCACTGCCAGGGCAGTGCAGGCGCAGCGGCGGGATGGCGGAGCTCCGCGAGACGCATCGCGCACGCGCACGGGTTGCTCGGCAACCAGGAAGCAGGAGAACGTGAGGGAGCTGCTGGAACCTCCCACAGGCGGAGACTTGCTGAGTAAACCGCATGACGTCATCACGTCGCGACGCGCATCGCGCACGCGCGCGGGTTGCCCGGCAACCAGACCTAGCATCAGGAAATCCTAATTGCAAGCTGTTTTTGATCAGTGTCTCTCTGACACCATTGGTGGACCAGAACACACCCCTGCAAGGTAATTGGACCCTTCCCACTTATATACCTGCTTCTGCCTGTCCTTCATTGCTGAGCATAAACTCCTGTTTATGCATTGTGCTCACCGCTGCTGTCTAGTTTTGTCTTGAACTTTGTCTGACCCTGCCTGTTACTTGGATTTCTACACTCTCCAGCACTTTGACCCCGGCTTCGTTCCTCGACTACTCTACCTTCTATTACCCAGGACCTTGGCTACGAAACTCTACCTACCCGGACTCTCCAACCCTGGAACACGGCAAGTACCCTGACTACCCTGACCTCTCCAACCCTACGACGCGGTACGACTAGGACTACGCATTCCGGACAGGACTGCGTGGTTGTGGGTCGGTGCCTATACAACCCCACCTCAGCCCCGCGGTCTTTCGTCCTGTTTGTGGTGAGAGCAGCGTGACAATATGCTCAGCCCAACAAACATGGACGCCGCTGAGGTGGCCCGACGCTTAGACACCCATGAGGAATGCTTCCGGCAACTTACCGGCTCATTTACACTAAAAGAACAACTAGTTTCCCAACTTAAACAAGACGTGGATACCCTGACTGAACAAGTTAGACGTTTAACTGTATCTACCACCAACCCCGTCCCACTCGCAGCCACTCCTGCACTTATCACACCTACCTCCGAACCACGACTACCTGCGCCCAGCCGTTATGCAGGGGATCCCAGCGGTTGTCGGGGGTTTCTGAACCAGTGTTTCATACAGTTTGAACTAATGCCCTCTCACTTTCCGGTTTCACGTACTAAGGTCGCATACATAATCTCCCTGCTGACTGACGCCGCCCTGGCATGGGCTTCTCCTATCTGGGAGCAACGCCCAGATTTGACCTCTGACCTTACTCTCTTCATCACCGAATTTAGAAGGGTGTTTGACACCCCAGGGCGTAAGGTTACGGCTGCATCCACTCTGCTTAATATTTCTCAGGGAGACCGTACTGTGGCTCGTTATGCTCTGGACTTCCGGACGGTGGCGGCCGAGACCGGCTGGAACGATGTGGCTCTATCTGCAGTCTTCTGGCAGGGCCTGTCCGAACGGTTGAAGGATGAATTAGCAGCTCTGGATCGTCCCGCTGGACTTGAGAACCTGATAGACCTGTGCATCCGGATGGACCAGCGCCTCCAAGAAAGAAGGATGGAGAGAAACAAACACCCCCGAGGTATACAATCGTCTTCTCTGTCTACCATAGGGCCTCTACTCTCCACAACTCCTGTCCTAGATGAACCCATGCAGCTGGGAGGGACTAGCCTTTCGCCTATCGAGAGGCAACGAAGAAGACGAGCGGGACTATGCCTCTACTGTGGCAATAACGGCCACCTGGTATTCAACTGTCCACTGAAGCCGGGAAACGCCAAAGCCCAGTGAGTATAAGGAGGATCACGCTGGGTACTGCAACTCTTCCCCCTCCTCAACCCTCTACGAGGTTTTATCTACCTATCTCCATATCCGGTGAGACCTTCACAGTACAGACACAGGCCTTTCTGGATTCGGGGTCAGGAGGAAACTTCGTGGACCAAAAGTTCGCCTTCAAGAATAAAATACCGTTGGTACCCAAAGATCGACCGGTAGGTCTTGAAGCCATTGACGGACGACCATTGCAGCCCGCGATCATTTCCTTACAAACCATACCCCTTAACATCATGACTAGTGACTTTCACTCCGAGACTATAACCTTTGATGTCATTCACACCCCCTCCTCGAACATCATTCTGGGACTTCCGTGGCTCCGGATCCACAATCCTGTCATTGACTGGACAGAGGCCACGCCACTTCGTTGGAGTTCTTTTTGCTTGGAACATTGCATGTCTGCTCCAAAGGCAGTGGCAGGAATGTAGGTCACGGATCCTGACAGGGTACAGCTGCCGGGGATATACGAAGATTTCCGCGATGTCTTTGACAAACGTCAAGCAGAGGTACTTCCGCCACATCGGACGTACGACTGCCCTATCGATCTTCTACCCGGGGCCATACCTCCCAGAGGAGGGTCATACCCACTATCTATTCCTGAGACCCAGGCCCTGAGAACATATATTCAGGAGAATCTCCAGAGGGGGTTCATTAAGAAATCTTCATCACCTGCGGGGGCAGGATTTTTTTTCGTCAAAAAAAAGGACGGAACCCTCAGACCCTGCATTGATTACCGGGGCCTCAACAAACTCACCATAAAAAAACGCTACCCCCTTCCGTTGATAGCCGAATTGTTCGACAAACTCCAGGGAGCCAGGATCTTCACCAAACTGGACCTCAGAGGAGCCTATAATCTGGTTAGAATCAGAGAAGGAGACGAATGGAAGACAGCATTCAATACTCGCGACGGGCATTACGAGTACCTGGTCATGCCATTTGGATTGTGTAATGCTCCTGCGGTCTTCCAAGACTTTGTCAACGACATTGTCAGAGACCTTCTGGACCACCATGTTATAGTATACCTGGACGATATATTAATTTTTTCCAGATCCATGCCGGAACATATGATGCATGTCAAACAAGTCCTGCAGCGTTTAAGAGAGAACCATTTGTATGCCAAGCTCGAGAAATGCCATTTCCATCAAACATCCACCTCTTTTCTCGGCTACATCATATCGGATACCGGCCTTGCTATGGATCCTACCAAGGTCAAGGCGGTACTCGAATGGCCCTGTCCCCTCTCCCTCAAGGCCATTCAAAGGTTCCTCGGTTTCGCTAACTACTACCGGAGGTTCATTCAGGGATTCTCATCGGTAGTAGCACCCATCACGGCACTCACACAGAAGGGAGCTGATCCTACAAGGTGGACTGAGAAGGCTCTCCAGGCTTTCGAGAGAATAAAGACGGCATTCGCCTCAGCACCCATCTTAACCCATCCAGATCCTTCGTTACCTTTTTATTTGGAGGTCGACGCCTCCGATGTAGGAGCAGGTGCTATACTTTCACAGAGAAAGAATCCTCAAGCTCCACTTCATCCTTGTGCATATTTTTCAAAGAAATTTTCCTCCGCCCAAAGGAATTACGATGTAGGTAACCGGGAGCTCCTCGCTATCAAGCTGGCCTTGGAAGAGTGGAGGCACTTACTGGAAGGCACAGAGTCGCCAGTCACGATACTTACGGACCATAAGAATCTTCTGTATATTGAGGGAGCACGGCGACTAGGATCTCGCCAGGCAAGATGGTCCTTATTCTTTACTCGCTTTAACTTCCTCATTTCCTACATCCCTGGTTCAAAAAACATTAAAGCCGACGCCTTGTCACGACAGTTCCGGGTAGAGGATAACAAGGTGGATCAACAGGAGACCATTCTCCCTTCCACTTGTATTTTGGCTGCAAATACTTTTAGTGCCTTAACGGACATTACTAAGGCTCAGAACAACATCCCGGCAGGACTCAACGTTCCGGAGGACCGGTTGTTCACTCCCCGTAAATTCCAGAGGAGAGTCATGGAGTGGGGACATTCATCCAAGACTGCAGGCCATCCTGGCACCAAAAGAACTACTGAGTTCATCGAACGCACATTCTGGTGGCCCTACATGCGGAGAGACATACAAGCCTTCGTAGCTACGTGCGCTACTTGTGCTCGAAGCAAGACGCCACACAACATACCAGCAGGTCTCCTTCAACCACTACCCATCCCAGTACGTCCATGGACACATATATCGATGGACTTCATCGTTGAGTTGCCCAAATCTAGAGGCATGGACACAATACTTGTGGTGGTGGACAGATTTTCCAAACAGGCACACTTCATCCCTATGAAGGGTTTACCCACTGCACCAATGTTATCCGAAGTTTTCATCAGGGAGATCTTCAGGTTACATGGGTCCCCTCAGGTCATAGTGTCCGATAGAGGATCCCAGTTCATCTCCCGGTTCTGGAGGGCGTTTTGTAAAAATCTGGACGTTACCCTACACTTTTCATCAGGATATCACCCCCAGACCAATGGACAGACGGAACGCACCAATCAGTCTCTAGAACAGTTTTTGAGGTGCTTTATCGCTGACACTCAGGACGACTGGGCAGAACTTCTCCCATGGGCAGAATTCTCCCACAATAATCTACAGAACGAATCATCCCAACAGTCACCATTTATGGTCAACTATGGCTTCCATCCGTCGGCACTTCCTTCCCTCATCTCCAAGTCTGGAGTCCCGGCCACAGAGGACAGGATTTGCCACTTACAAGACCTATGGCAGAAGATCCATCGGAATCTACAGCACGCTGGTATATTACACAAGAGACAAGCGGATCGTCACCGAAGAGAGGTCCCAGGGTACTCTGTAGGACAAAGGGTTTGGTTATCTACCAAAAACATTCGGCTAAAGGTAGCTTCACCCAAACTGGCACCACGTTTTATCGGCCCTTTCCACATCACCAAAAGGATCAACCCAGTAGCCTATCGGCTTGAACTGCCAAAAAATATGAGGATTCCTTCTGTATTTCACTCATCCCTTCTCAAACCTTATCATCAAGACTCATCCTCCAAAGGACAATCTAAACCTCCGCAAACCATACTGGTAGAGGGCCAACAAGAATACGAGGTTCAGACCATTCTCAACTCCAGAATATCCAGAGGAGGATTACAATATCTTGTACACTGGAGAGGCTATGGCCCAGAGGAGAGAGAGTGGATTCCTCATCATCAGGTACATGCCAACCGCCTCATCTCTGCCTTCCACCGTAGGCATCCTGAGAAACCATCTCTGGTTCGCCCGGAGGTCTCCCCTCAAGGGGGGGATACTGTCACACTTGCCTCTGATCCGCGCGGAGACCGACTCAGGGAAGCACCACGGGGCAGAGTCATGCGCCCACGCACTGCCAGGGCAGTGCAGGCGCAGCGGCGGGATGGCGGAGCTCCGAGAGATGCATCGCGCATGCGCACGGGTTGCTCGGCAACCAGGAAGCAGGAGAACGTGAGGGAGCTGCTGGAACCTCCCACAGGCGGAGACTTGCTGAGTAAACCGCATGACGTCATCACGTCGCGACGCGCATCGCGCACGCGCGCGGGTTGCCCGGCAACCAGACCTAGCATCAGGAAAGCCTAATTGCAAGCTGTTTTTGATCAGTGTCTCTCTGACACCATTGGTGGACCAGAACACACCCCTGCAAGGTAATTGGACCCTTCCCACTTATATACCTGCTTCTGCCTGTCCTTCATTGCTGAGCATAAACTCCTGTTTATGCATTGTGCTCACCGCTGCTGTCTAGTTTTGTCTTGAACTTTGTCTGACCTGTTTGACCCTGCCTGTTACTTGGATTTCTACACTCTCCAGCACTTTGACCCCGGCTTCGTTCCTCGACTACTCTACCTTCTATTACCCAGGACCTTGGCTACGAAACTCTACCTACCCGGACTCTCCAACCCTGGAACACGGCAAGTACCCTGACTACCCTGACCTCTCCAACCCTACGACGCGGTACGACTAGGACTACGCATTCCGGACAGGACTGCGTGGTTGTGGGTCGGTGCCTATACAACCCCACCTCAGCCCCGCGGTCTTTCGTCCTGTTTGTGGTGAGCGCAGCGTGACAGAGAGAGAGTGTCATATTGAGGGGAGGGGGAGAGTGTGTCATATTGAGGGGAGGGGGAGAGTGTGTCATATTGAGGGGAGGGAGAGAGAGTTTCATTGAAGGGAGGGAGAGAGAGTGTCATATTGAGGGGAGGGAGAGAGAGTGTCATATTCAGGGGAGGGGGAGAGTGTCATATTGAGGGGAGGGGGAGAGTGTGTCATATTGGGGGGGGGGAGAGTCATATTGAGAGGAGGGGGAGAGAGTGTCATATTGAGGGAAGAGAGACATGGGGGGGATGCTGACTTGTGGGGGGGGGATGCTGACATGGGATGCTGACTTGGGGGGGGGGATGCTGACATGGGGGGGGGGCTGCTGACATGGAATGGGATGGGGGGATTTGGAGGGGGTATTGTGTGGGTGAGGGGGAGAGATGGGGGTATGAGAGATAGATGGGGAGTATCGTAAAGGTTGATGGTGAGGGGTTCTGGGGGAGATATGAGGATGATGATGCTGAGAGGTGCTGGAGGAGAGATGATGATGATGATGATGATGATGATGATGATGATGATGATGATGATGATGATGATGATGATGATGATGATGATGATGATGATGATGATGATGATGATGATGATGATGATGATGATGATGATGATGATGATGATGATGATGATGATGATGATGATGATGATGATGATGATGATGATGATGATGATGATGATGATTTTACCCGTGCGGCCCAAATTTTTTTTCCTTGGAGCAGTTCGGCCCTTTTCACTTTACGAGTTGGGCAGGCCTGCTTTACACTCTTCTGCCCCTCCCTACATCTCAGCCCTAATTTCTCGCTATGCAAAAAGATAAAGGGAATTTGCTCGACCAAAACTTAGGGAAGGAACAGAGGGAGAATTTTAATTACTCTGGGAGTGAGACAGTTAGGTTTCAAGACCATGAGCACGTGAATTTTAGGGACTACAAACATACTCCTTATTTTTTGTTTCAAACTTTTTTTATTGATTTTCACAGGTTTTACAATTTGGCGTTAGAATGAAATTTTTGAAAGGTTATCCTTACAACTAATGTTATACAGTGATACAGGAATGTGCGTTTAAACAGAGCCTACAATGTCTCTTCTTAATCTAAGAACTCTTTAACCAAGGATCCTTTCTCCTTCTTTCTTATCATACTCCTTATTTTAATCATACAAATGATAGTTTTTTTCATGACAAAGAACATGGCAGTCACAATAGACATAGAGATCAGGGTACTCATGCGAAATACGATAGGCGCGAGTGAGATGTTAAATCACCTAGGAGAGAACAGAGAGACAGACACAAACTGAGAGAGTTAGATCAAGGGAACTAAATAGTCCAGTTCATCATAGAAATCCCACTTGGGAAAATGTAAGAAGGGGAACAACAACAGCGCCTTTTTTAGAACGTTAAGTGAAGACGCAGAACAGGTTTCAGGGTCTAAGGGATCCGGGGATTCAAGAAAAATCAGAGGAGAAAGGAAGAAAAAGAATACTAGGAGGACAGAGAGGAGGAAGAAAATCTTCGGCCAATAAGACAAATGCAGTAAAAAGCATTTTTAATATCAGCAGAAAGGTCTTAACAACCAACGAAAATCAGCTCATAGCAAAGGGTTTAAGTTTTGTCCCCACGGTAGGACAGAGTGGTTTCAGTTTATTTATCGATGCCAATAAATTCATCATGCAATTGACCGTTGACAATAATATGTTTTATTTTTGCCCGCCTCCTCAGATCATCACCACCACCATCGCTGAGGGGTTAGATCTGTTTTGTCCTGTTGACTACCTATTTTATGTTGTTTCACATTATATATTCACCTGGCGTTTAATAGCCTTTGCAGAGCATTTTCTAACCATGAATAGTGCTAGTGCATGATTAGGTGTTCACACCACAAAAAAGTTTGACATTAGTTTTTTACAAGCACGTTTCAGTGCTACGTTAACCTCTATATGTCACACATTGTGCAGGTTCCAGTAGATGGCACCATTTTGTCATGATTTATTAGTAATAGGTGAATACAGCTAGTATACAAGAGAAAACCATTTCATATGTATTTTTGATAGTGGAATAAATTGAGTTTGTGTGTAAGAGCTCTCAGATTAACACCAGATAAGCAAGAGGATACAATTATGTTTTATCTCACTAGTTTTTAATCTTGGTGTTTTTTACAATGTTGCAATCGATTCTACGAAGCCATGTATGATCCCTAATTGGACTGCCCGAGAGACTATTAGCTATCAAAGTGGAGGCTGTCAGCCATTAGGATTAACAGATGATCAGGCTGTAACATCAATTCATCAGACACTTTCAAAAGAATATTTAAACCCATTGAGGGCCATCACGTAGATCCATATACTTCTATAATTAGTATAGTAATTTTTTGTCTATAAAATAATTGCTAAGAAAACAAGTAAACAAAACAATTAATTTTGATATGCAAGAAGCTTTTGGAGTAATAAAAGCAGCCAGAGAAAAAAAAAACTTTTTACATTTTTTTGTAAATCTAGTACAGTAATTTTGGGGCTCTAAAAGACTTACAAAAAAAACAAGTAAACAAAAAAATGCATTTTGAAATGCAAGAAGCTTTTGCAAAAAGAAATAAAAAATACTTACTCAGTTGTGTGAATTTTAATCAGTTAGTGTTAGGACCTGCGATATCTGATAATGCCTTGAAGTGGCTCGAAGGCTTATAAGGTTAAACTAAATGACCCTTTTTTCAAGAAATATATATATATATATAGGTATTTCACTGTGTATTTTTGTCATATTGGATGTAGTTCTGGGCTCCCTTTGTGTATAGTTTTTTTGTAGTAAGTGTGTGTTTTTGCCTGTATTTTGTGTAACATTGTGTGTCTGCCTTTTCCCGTGAATAAATTCACAGTTTATTTCATTATCTTGTTTTCTCAATGCATGATCCGGATAAAAAGATGTAAATGGCCTGGTCTCCCGTGACACTCCCACACACTGATCTCTATCTGAATGAGCTCTTGTCCAAATACTGTATTGTGCATTTTTACATCGGCTTCCATGGATAAACCCCGATTCTACGGACGCAGGAACCTGCTTTCTCCTGCTGTGCCAAACACAAGAAACCGAAAGTTGGAAGCTGTTTCCAAGCCAAAGCCAAAGCCAAAGCCAAAGGTGCCTAAAGAAAAGGTTCCGAAGGCTCCCAAGGCAAAGATTCCTGGCCCTTTGTATGTGAAGAAGAAAATAGCCAAAGCGATGATGAAGTTGTTTGGACGGGTCCCTCCAGTGCCCCTGCACTCACCAAAGTCAAATCGGACGTCCCAGACTTTTCACTGCCATCACCCACCGCCACCGATTCCCAAACATCCACCCGCTCTGACCCTTTGTCCACCGATGCTCATCTAGAAACCCCCAGGTCACCTCCTTCAGCACCCAGCCACGCCGATGTTCATCCAGAAACCCCCAAGTCACCTCCTCCAGCACCCAGCCACGCCGATGTTCATCTGGATGACATCAACCAGATCATCTGGATGACATCAACAAACTCCTCGCACCAGATCCAGCTCGGTCATCTGCATGCTGGATGTTTTTAGTGGTATCGAAATAACCGACAACTCAACCGAGCAATACAGGGACAGAATGGAGGCCAAGATAGATTGTCTGTTTAAGACAATGGAGAGGATGGATAGGTGCATGGGTGTTCGTCTGGAGAAGATTGAGAGGAACATCGCAGGGCTTTATTCTATGCTTGGAGTCCCTGCCTCTGAACGTCTGACGCAGGAGCAGGAGGGTGACCTGGAGGCGCCTTATTCTCCCATGTAGGAACTGTATACCCCCCACACTCCCAGTGCACCCTCTCAATCCCTCAAGGTGCCAAAACCAAGCACACCACGGGACATCGCACGCTCACCCCCTCCGTCTCCAGGATACACGTATACCCTTCTGTTGGAGATCATGACAACACCGGCAAGAGCTAGGTCATGGCAGGAGGAAAGCATCTTCCCAGACCATCTACCCTCACCCACTGGAAGCACACCCGGTTCCAGGATTGTACAGCTCCCAGACATCATGCTGAACGACCTGCCCCAGAGCGTCCGGGAGAAATTCATGATCAGATGTGGTGGTCTACCTCAGAAATATGCCCAGTTCATCTTTAAACACCACGTCAGTTTTAAGATGAACACTGAGTAGACCCAAAATGTCAATTATGAAGGCACAAAATATAAGAAGGGGTTTCTTCCTGCAAATTTAAGGAGAACAATTATGGACGAAGTGAAGTTCTATTTTAATTTTACCAGTCTTCTTGTGAGAACCGTGAGAGACGGCATCAATGGCCTTTTTTTTTTTTAACTTCAATTTTATTTGTTTTTCAGGGTTTAACAGTGACATTGACAGAACGTACATTCATTCATTGTATATTGACGATGTCAAAAAGGTATCTAGGTTAACATACTGTATGTACCAAATACATATACCATATAAACTGTATAGAAAAATAAAATTTAAATAAAATAAATAAAGGAACAAATAAAATAAAGGAGGAGAAAGAAGAAGGGGGACCAAGAAGTATGTGTCTTGGTCTGCTTCTCCGCCGGGAGTGCCCCCAGCTGAGATGCAAATTCCCGCAGACCCCTCGTCGCGGGAGACAGATCCACTGCGGCCCTACTGTGCCAAGATCATTTCTCAATCGATCCTCTCTATATAGTATCTGTGTTTTAGCCCGATTCACTGATTCAAAAGAGAACGCATCTGGAACTATCATTGCCAAATTGTGTTGATCTCAACCACAGGGATATCTGTCTGGGCCAGCCACGGCGACCAGACTTTTAGAAAATTATTGCCAGTGTCATTTACCAGACTCATTAATTTTTCCATCTGGCACACAAACCAAATTCTGTTCCGAATCTTTTGGGATAGATGGAATTTCGGGTTGTTTCCATAATGCTGCAATCTTGCATCTCGTTGCAGTTACAAAAGTGTGCAATCAGTTTATTACCTGCTTTGGATAAACCCGGCATTGGTCTGTTTAATAAAAACAGAAAAGCATCCGGGGGAATTGTGAGGTCAAAAATTGAGTCCAATTTCTGACTTCCTCCCAGATAGGGGTGATCTCTGGGCAAGATCACAGCATATGCAACAGGTTCGCCAATTCTCCACATTGTCTGTAGACCACAAAAGTAGTGTAATGGGTTTTCCCCCCCCCCAATCGCAGATTTATACTGTGTGGGTGCAGGAACATATATTGTTACTCAGTGTGTGGTGCTTTACCTGTTGGCTTACAGGAGGGCTGAGCTTCCGCCACGGGGAACCTGGGGTAATTATACTATGGACAACCACTTACAATCGGTGCAGCGCCTCCACCTGCGATGGCTCCCACCAAAGGGGGAGTGGTTCCTCGCAGGACAAACACAATAATCACATAGACAGTGAGTTATAATAACTAGTGACTTTACTACATGCAAGAATAACACATCACATGCATAATATGACCTGTGTCCCTCTCTAGAGGAGACACTAACCGTGACGTCTCGCAGGATGATTCCCCAACACCAGGTGATCCCACCCAGTGTCCAAAGAACTCCACTCAATGTCCCGCACTCTTGCAGAGAGTCAATGGGTGACTGCGCAGTCACTATTTAAGCTAAGGGCCCGGTGGTGCACGTATGATTGTATAATACCTGCCGAGCACTCCGGTGCTCGGGTCAGCAATACTTCGCAAAGGATCAGTCGGGCGATGCCTCCTTCTGATCCTTACAACCGAACTCCGGGCACGTGGACCGCCAGGGCGGTCCCACTCTGGAGTAGTCTCTGCGGACCCCAACGTGGGTCCAACCGCTTCACAGGAACAGCAGCATCCGCTGAGTCCCTAACTAACACTTGGCACTAACGTGACACGAACCCTAACCTAGGGCCTGTCCCTGTAGTACAGCAACCTGTAGTGGCTTGGGGAACTCCTATGGGCCTACAGGGGTTAATGACCTGTCCCACTCCCCTAACTACCCAAGTCCCTTCAGCCTCACTAAATGCTGACAGCCAACGTGCTGCGCAACAAGGTGCCTGCCTGTCAGACCTCACAGCACTGACCGCCGTGACTCTGACAAGACAGCACTCTACACTAAGGGCAGCGTCCCTATCTTGGGCCTCCCTCAGCAATTACCCACTACCCTAGTGGGGGGTTGGGGCCTACCTGGAGTGTGGGTACCTATAGGGCCGCAGGAGCTGCACTCGCTCCCCGCGCCCTTCCTTCCCTCACAGCTCCCCTGCTCCAACGGACTAACCTGAGTGACAGGGTCCCTCTCTCTAGAGCAGTCCCTGGCAACACTCTCTCTGAGAGGATACTCAGCTACCTCAGACCCTGGGGGTGCTGGCCTTGTACAGTGAGTCTTGGACTCCTGTACCCTACCTCCTTCCCTGGGCTGCTCCGGTCTCTGACTAACACCTAACGTGCTCCAAGCCCGCCAAATGTATCTCTTCTGCAGGGGCTCCCTAAGCCCTATTGGCTCCCTGGTGTCACGTGGGGCGCGCAAAGGCTCTTGGGATATGTAGTCCCAGCTCAGAGCCTTCCCTGGTAGGCTAGGGCTTCGCAGGCTTTTCCCTACCTCTCCTGCGCTACCTTCCGCGCATGCGTGAGCTATCTGGGGGCCTTCCGTAACATCGGGTCCCTGCGCATGCGCAACACGCATAGCCATGGCGGTGCCCTGCTTCGCCAGCCGCCGGGACCTTAGAGACGCGATCGCGGCCTTAGCAACGGCCCGATCGCGTCCCCGGCAACCGGCCGCATGTGGGGGAAGCCGCGCTGCTCCCTGCTCCAGCCCCCACCCTTGGAAACAGTCCTCGGGTCCGTCGGCACCCGCGATCGCGCTGTACCAAGGGAGAGGGGTCTCCAGGAGCCACGGGAGCTCCAGGCTACACTCTCCCCCTGGTGAAAAACCCAACGTCCCCGCTTGGGGAACGACATCATACGGCATAAGTATACACAATAACAATTTGCATCGCATAAACGGTACACTTAGCAAGTTAACTTTACACCACAGGGTACAAGACAGATCACATATGATAACTGAGGCCAGCTGAGTAATGGCTGTTTGCTGAGAACTTTTGTGGGGTGCCCCTAACTGATCATGTGGGGTACCTCACTTTTGCGTCCGTGAGCCTCCCCCAGAAAAATTTCTTGGAGAGCACACCTGAGGGCAACAGTCACTGATTCCTCGCTACTTCCTCCCCCTGGTGGATGGAATGGCACCATGTCTCTTAAGCAGGCCTTTACCCGGTCATCCGCGGCCTGGATGCGGTAGACCATGAGGCCAGGACCTTTCCCGCGGTCCACTACGTAGCGGACAGAGCGCTCCATGTTGTGCTTAGAAGAGGCCAGTCTCCCTGAATCTTCCTCTACACAGTCCTTGTCCCTACGGACTTGTGAGGCTTCCACTGGGAAGCGAAAATTGGACAATGTCGCTTTCCTCAAAGTCTCTGGTTCACCCGGCAGGGGGTAAAGGGTTGATACCTTACCACTGCGGTGAGTCCCGGTGGCCAACAGGTCCTCGGGGACGCTGTCAGTTCCCACCTCGGCTGTCTGGGGACCTGTCCACAACACTTCTGGGACAGTCCACTCACTGACTTGGAACTCGGGAGCGTTGGATCCCAGTCCTGGGACCATTTGGGTCGGAGCGTACAGGCTCATACTCCGTTCAGAAGCCGTAACCCGGGCCTTTTTCACGGCCACCTCCATCGGAGCCTGTGGGGAGCAAGGGGGTTCCTTACCACTCTGCTGGCTGGTGATGGGCTTCTCTTCTTCTGGAACGATAGGCGGTAGATACTGATCCGTTCGCCCCACTGGACAGCTACCTTCTAAGGAGGACACCTCTGCCAGGACGCGATGCAGAGGGGAGCCCTTCGCCCGGGCGACCAGACTTAAGGAGCCATCGTGCTCCGCGGTCACCTGGAGGCTCACCCCCAACACCCCTGGGGCAGTCAACTCACCCTTGTCGTCGGTAGGTACTGGTCCCCATTCTAGGACCGACGGTACCATTGGAATAAGCCGGACAGGCCATTGTAGGGCACACGGGCCCACAGCAGGGTCCGCAACATCGGGATACACTTCCTCTAGGGCACACGGGCCCACAGCAGGCTCTGTATCCACCGAGATAGTGTGTTTGGTGATTTCACTAGAGTGGTCCGCCGGCAGGCGCATCACCACCGGTGGAACTTCAACCTCGTCCGCTCGGGATATTACGATGGGACCCTCCGCAACGGGCTGATCTGGGTTCTGGTCAGGAACCGGATCTGGAATGTTCACTTGGGCGCACTGGCCCTCCGAAATGTCTATGAGAGGGGTAGAGGGGTTAGCTGTACTGACCGACTCCTCGTCCTCTGCTGGCTCGGCAAGCTGGGGTACAATAGGCTTCAATAGCCGCGCACCGCAGCATTTACAGTGGGACCACCATGTCAATGTTTCTCTAGAACAACCACACGTGGGGATAAAACACTGTGTACCCGTTTCTCCTTCCACCTCAATGGTCCTGTAGTCGAGGGGTCCCCAAGCCACGTCGGTCCCCTGGACATGGGCTGCGTGCAGGCAGGAGCACAGGAAGACAAGGCCATCTACTCCGGGCACGCGCAAGGACACATACGCATTAGGGTGTATGTCCTTACAGTCTGTTTCTGCATCAACGTAGGGTTGAAGATCACAGTGCCTGCTCCCCCTGGTGGAATCTGAAGGAGGGACACTTTCTACAACGGAGTGGGTCTGGCTCGGCACTGACTCACTCACATTGCAGGGGCGGGGCTTAGGGTTTCTCGCCAGTCCCGGATGGTTCTCTGCAAAATCATTCTGCGCCTTGAGCACAGCACCACGTGCCTTCTGCCAACTTGGGGAAAGTTGCCATGGCGCGGGGTCAGCGTAGACTAAAGGGTAACCCTTTGGTGGGCACCCAGGCATAAACAACGTGGATGGTGCCTCTGCCAGGCATATATCCTCAAAGGGTATGGCCAAAAAAAGTAGGGTTCTCCACCGGGAGGTGGGGTCTTGCTCTTCATCTACCATACAGGCATACGACCACCCGGGGATTTCACACATATGCTTACAGATTTTTGTATCTGATAGACGTGCGGGAAGGCCTCCTACAGCCACCACACGGCGGGAGCTAAACTCTTGCCTCAAAGCCCAGGCAAGGACCTCGCGTTCGGACTTGACAAACATGGTAAAATAGGGCTTGGACAGTTTAAAAAAAAAAACACAGGGCACCCCAGGTCTCTCTCAGCAGCGCCTCCAAATGTAACGGGTTTTCCCCCCCCCCAATCGCAGATTTATACTGTGTGGGTGCAGGAACATATATTGTTACTCAGTGTGTGGTGCGTTACCTGTTGGCTCACAGGAGGGCTGAGCTTCCGCCACGGGGAACCTGGGGTAATTATACTATGGACAACCACTTACAATCGGTGCAGCGCCTCCACCTGCGATGGCTCCCACCAAAGGGGGAGTGGTTCCTCGCAGGACAAACACAATAATCACATAGACAGTGAGTTATAATAACTAGTGACTTTACTACATGCAAGAATAACACATCACATGCATAATATGACCTGTGTCCCTCTCTAGAGGAGACACTAACCTTGACGTCTCGCAGGACGATTCCCCAACACCAGGTGATCCCACCCAGTGTCCAAAGAACTCCACCCAATGTCCCGCACTCTTGCAGAGAGTCAATGGGTGACTGCGCAGTCACTATTTAAGCTAAGGGCCCGGTGGTGCACGTATGATTGTATAATACCTATCAGCAATACTTCGCAAAGGATCAGTCGGGCGATGCCTCCTTCTGATCCTCCAACCGAACTCCGGGCACGTGGACCGCCAGGGCGGTCCCACTCTGGAGTAGTATCTGCGGACCCCAACGTGGGTCCAACCGCTTCACAGGAACAGCAGCATCCGCTGAGTCCCTAACTAACACTTGGCACTAACGTGACAGGAACCCTAACCTAGGGCCTGTCCCTGTAGTACAGCAACCTGTAGTGGCTTGGGGAACTCCTATGGGCCTACAGGGGTTAATGACCTGTCCCACTCCCCTAACTACCCAAGTCCCTTCAGCCTCACTAAATGCTGACAGCCAACGTGCTGTGCAACAAGGTGCCTGCCTGTCAGACCTCACAGCACTGACCGCCGTGACTCTGACAAGACAGCACTCTACACTAAGGGCAGCGTCCCTATCTTGGGCCTCCCTCAGCAATTACCCACTACCCTAGTGGGGGGTTGGGGCCTACCTGGGGTGTGGGTACCTATAGGGCCGCAGGAGCTGCACTCGCTCCCAGAGCCCTTCCTTCCCTCACAGCTCCCCTGCTCCAACGGACTAACCTGAGTGACAGGGTCCCTCTCTCTAGAGCAGTCCCTGGCAACACTCTCTCTGAGAGGATACTCAGCTACCTCAGACCCTGGGGGTGCTGGCCTAGTACAGTGAGTCCTGGACTCCTGTACCCTACCTCCTTCCCTGGGCTGCTCCGGTCTCTGACTAACACCTAACGTGCTCCAAGCCCGCCAAATGTATCTCTTCTGCAGGGGCTCCCTAAGCCCTATTGGCTCCCTGGTGTCACGTGGGGCGCGCAAAGGCTCTTGGGATATGTAGTCCCAGCTCAGAGCCTTCCCTGGTAGGCTAGGGCTTCGCGGGCTTTTCCCTACCTCTCCTGCGCTACCTTCCGCGCATGCGCGAGCTATCTGGGGGCCTTCCGTAACATCAGGTCCCTGCGCATGCGCAACACGCATAGCCATGGCGGCGCCCTGCTTCGCCGGCCGCCGGGACCTTAGAGACGCGATCGCGGCCTTAGCAATGGCCCGATCACGTCCCCGGCAACCGGCCGCATGTGGGGGAAGCCGCGCTGCTCCCTGCTCCAGCCCCCACCCTTGGAAACAGCCGTCGGGTCCGTCGGCACCCGCGATCGCGCTGTACCAAGGGAGAGGGGTCTCCAGGAGCCACGGGAGCTCCAGGCTACAGTAGTAACACAGATAATTCTGTTTTTGATAGTATATCTTATCCCGCTTCTTGGGTGAGAGAATTCTGTGCCAGTGTTTAGACTGTTACACACATACAAGTTGTGACTTCTAAAACATCCCGTTTTGAGTGTGGCGTAGTATAGTGATCTTTTCTGTCTGCCTGAATAAGCAGATCTCTTAAGTCAGTGGTGCGCAAACTGGGGGGCGCAAGATTATTTAGGGGGAGCGCAGGCTGCGTGCGGCAAAACCTGGGGGCGGGCAGCGCTGTGCACAGGAGTCCAGGCAGCTCCAAGCTCTGTGCTGCTGTTTCTCTGCTGCCTGCTTCTCTGTGCTTGCTGCGGGGGCGGGGCCTTCCCTGCACACAGACAAGACAACTCCTCATGTCTGTGTGCAGTAGCTACGGGGATCTGAGCAGATGCAGGCTTGTACTTTCCGCCCTCCAACCCCCCTCCCCCCCAGCAGACAGCAGTTCTCCAGTGCTCCTGACAATCAGTGTTCCTGACAATTTGTGAGCTTGTTATACCCGAGCCCTGCTCTATATCATATTGATCCTTAGGCTGTGTTCTGTCTCCCAATGCTGATCGATCACTTTGGGACTACTGTATGTGGTAGCCTCTGAAAGCCACAGGTGAAAGTGTGTGTGTTGTGTCTGTGTTGGTTGTGATTGAGTGTGTGGTGTCTGTGTGTAGTGTGTTGTGATTGTGTGTGTTGTCTGTGTTGGTTGTAATTGAGTGTGTTGTGTGTCTGTGTGTGTTGTCTGTGTTGTGATTGAGTATGTGTGCCTGTGTTGTGATTGAATGCAGCGGTGTGCAAACTGGGGGGAAAGCCCCCTCGAGGGGGTACAAGATTATTTAGGGGGGGCACAGGCGGCGTGCGGCAAAACCTGGTGTGCGCAGGCCGGCAGACACTGTGCGCAGAAGGGCAAAAAAGCTGTGCGTGGGCGGACAAGAAGCTGTGCGCAGGCGGGCAGCCGAAGATGTGCTCAGGTGGCCGAACAGGATAGTGCAGGTTGCGGCCACGTGATGGTGTGTGCGCACGCACGGGCTTCGGAGGTGCACGCCTCAGTGCTGTGACGTCAAACGCCCTTTTTTCTGGTGTCTGCCCTACAATAGCGCTGTGTTCCTGCTTTCCTCCGCTGTCAACCTGCTTCGCTGCGATCCTCTGCAAGTGAAAGGGTAGTCTGCCACTATATCAATTATACTATGAATGTATAGAAATAATAATAATAAAAAAAAGTAAATGCGCGCACACGCACACGATCCACTCCCCCCCCCCACTCCCATCCCCGTTCATGCTTGCAAAATTATGCAAGACACGCTGCACTCATGCTTGGAGAGTTGGCGCTCTCAGCAGCAGCGTGGACGTAGCCTAATTTTGCATGCGCAAGCTGTTGAAATTTATATATATTTGTATTTACATTGTATACCGTTTAATAAAAGGGTTTTTTTCATGTGATTTTGATTAGGCAGGGGAGCCCGAGAAATTTCATGGATGAAAAGGGAGGCTCGGCCTAAAAAGTTTGCTCACCCCTGACTTAAGCTGTTTAATGGTCCCTGAATGTTAGTGAGGTAAGAGTATGTGTGTGGGTGTATGTGTGTAAATATTAAATACTACACTGGCGACACACTTTATTCGAGCTCGGCTAGTCCCACGAATTCGGGTATACCCGGGTGTATTGAGGTTTGTGACTGTTTTCTGCCCGAGTGCATTGAGGTATTTTCCAGGCAGGGATTGAAACATTTTATTCCCGCTGGCTGCAATACTGCACAGTATATATATACTGCATTACAATTCATGAATTTATGCCATCTGGTAGACACGCGAAGCATTGCAGCCTATTAAATCCTAATCATTATCATTTAACAGATCAGCCGCCCGTCAGCCAGGCATGAACCCAGGCTGGGAAGGCAAACGCAACGGGGCTTGTCAGAGGTGAGGAGCGGCGCATTCCAGGTATCTGCCAGGTACAAACTGGGTATTTGCTCGAATAAAGTGTGTCGGTGCAGTAGCTGAGAGACCCGGCGTTGCCCGGGATGTAATGTTCCTGCTCTCCTCTCTCTCTCTCTTTCCCTCTCTCTCCCCCTCCCTCTCCTCTCCCTCTCTCTCTCCCTTCCCCCCCCTCTCTCTCTCTCTCTTCCCCCCTCTCTCTCTCTTCCCCCCTCTCTCTCTCTTCCCCCTCTCTCTCACTCTTCCCCCCTCTCTCTCTCCTCCTGTCTACCCCCTCTCTCTTCCCCTATCTCCCCCTCTATTTTTGTCCCCCGTTCCCATCAATCCAGCTCCCCCCCCCTTTACAGGTCCGGTCCCCCCCCCCCCCCCATTTACCAGTCCAGTCCCCCGACCCCTTTCCAGCTCCGTTCCCCCTCCTCCTTTACAGCTTCATGTGTTGTGGTGGGTGTGTGTGTCCCTTCTCCCCCCCCCTCTGGTTTTTCCTCTGCCCTGTCGCGAAGGGGGGTGGGGGGTGGTTGTTGATACCTGCTCGCGCTTCCGGCTTCCCGGCCTGGCCGCTGGTCCGTCCGGGGGGGTCGATACCTGCTGGCGCCGCCGGGGGTGGTGGTTGTGGTGACAGCTGCTGGCGCTACCCGTCTTCCCGGCCGCGGGGGGGGTTTGATGAGGTACCTGTCAATTTGTGTGAGGCGGTGGCGTCGGTTACGTCTTCCCGGGCCGGCCGCGGGGGGGGGGGGGGGAGTGGAGGAGGAGAGGGGGGATGACGCGGTACCTGGCAACGTGTGAGAGACGTCGGTCAGTGTGTCAGCGTCGGTTACTCGGCGGGATTCGGTGTGGCGTGTGAGGGTCTGCGGTTGCGGGAGGGAGATGTGCGCGGCCTGTAGAGGGTCTGTGGTAGTGGGAGGGAGATCTGTGGCGTGGACCGGGACCGGGGGAGGTCGAGGGTGGTGTTTTGAAGAGGCAGTGTTTGGTGTTGTGTGAATGTCTGTGTGTGCAGTGTTTGGTGTTATCGTGCGTTGTGTGTAGGTGATCGTGCGGTGTTGTGTGTAGCTGATTCTGTACCTGATTCGGCAGTTGTGTGGTAGCAGACGGTGAGGGTTTTGAGAGCTGTGAAGCGTGGCCCCAGAGCAGTGAGGGTTGAGGATTAGGTGCTGCAAATGCAAAGCGTTCCCAAAGCTCAGTGAGGAAGTGGTAGCTCAGTGAGGGGTGGGACAGTGTGGCAGTGTGTTGGACGCAGGCCAATGAGAGTCAGTGAGGGGTTGGACAGTGCGGCATTGGTGTTGGACGCAGGCCAATGAGAGGTGTGCGGGGGCGGGCATGGCCTGAGCCGGAGTGACAGGCCAAAGGTGCTATGCGATTGGCCCTTGGGACGCAGACATACAGTGCTTTCAAAAATATATAGTAGATATAAAGAGCCCACAGTGTATACAGCGCTTTACAAAAGGTGTGGGAGTGTATACCAATGGTGTGGGTAGGTGTAGAAATGCAAGAGGGTGTTGCATAACTGTTAATGTGTGTAGATACTATGTTGTCCCAATTGGTATATAGGGATAGAATGACATTGTACATATGTATGTGTAAGAGACAGCTGTGTGTGCATTCATATAGCACAGTATGTATAGACATGGTCTTTAGCACTCATGGGAAGAGTTTTCTTGTTTCAGAGTTGTGACTCATGAAGCTGCAGTCTCGGTTTAGGCCACTGCTAAGAGTGCCGAACAGTTGCATAAATTTGTATTCATGCAACCGTCTCTCTTTCGGTGTTCTAAGATTACCTTTGAGTATGGTCACCTTCAGATCGTTCATCTTATGGCCAGAGTCAGAGAAATGTTCGTCGACAGGACTGTCTCTTGTTCCGCGTGTGATGCTGTTTCATTCTCTTGTTTAGCCCCTTTCCCATCTCACCTATGTAGTAGCAGCCCCCTGAGCATTTCATGCACATAATGAGGTACACGACATTGCTGGAGGAACAGGCGAACCTTCCTCGGAGATGGAGAACATTGTATATACTGCAAGGAGAAGACTGGCCCCTCTTTCACTGTGCATAGATACACACACTTGCTGTAAGAAGGACTAATCCCTCCATCGCAGTGTATGGTCAGTCACTGTATGCAGGGCCGCAGACAGTTTTCCCGGGGCCCAGGACTACAGTTCTCATTTATCCCACTCTCACTCAAGCCCCCTCCTCACACTCATTCCCTCCCCCCACAAAATATACACCAACAAAAACTGCCCAATGCAAAACAACTTCCCACCACCAAATACTTACAAGAAAATCCCCACCCCCCAAATATATACAACCCCCCCAAATACATACAATAAAAACATCTCCCCAATACATACATGCAAAAAAAAAATCCCCAATATTTAAAATAAATAAATAAAACAATTCATATAACAAAATATATCCCAATACATATAGAAAACCCCCCCAACACTTAAAAAACACACTTAACTTGTGGACGGTCTGTAGGGGGCCCGGTGCTGTAGGGGGCCCGGTGGCCGGCTCTGCACGTTGAACCCAACCTCTGGTCAGGCCCGGCTGCTGGTGGTCTCGCGGTGGGCCCTGGCTCTCCTTTAGCTACAGGCCTCTTCCACTCTGTCCCATGTGCTTGCACCACTGGCGCGTGTCAGGCCTCCCTCTGCTGCCACACGTGGAAAGCAGAGCCAAGCTTACTTCTGGCTGACGTCACAGAGGCCTGTTGCACGCCGGCGTTGGTCAAGCTTGGTGTGGGACAGAATGGAAGAGGCCTGCAGTTAAAGGAGAGCCGGGGCCCCCCACAAGAGCACCGGCAGGCGGGCCTGGCCCAACGTGCAGCAGTGGCCACCGGGTCCCCCGGAAACAACGGGCCTGGGACACCTGTGCCTTCTGTCCTCCCCTCTCGGCAACCCTGACTGTATGTATACTGCAAGAAGGAGACTGCCCCTCCCTCGCTGTAAATACACAATGTATATACTGCAAGGAGGAGACTAACCTCTCCCTCACTGCATGCACTCTACATGCAAAGCAAGGAAAGAACCCTAGCCAAAGAGCTTATCCACAGGGTGGAGACATGGGCAGGAAAGCCCCCAGTTACATGCACTCAGTTACCCGTTGGTGTGTTTTGGGTGTTCACATAAGTGTGAGTATAATAGAATGGAACTATTGTAAGAAGCACACGTGCACTAGAACCGTCAGAGTATACCTTATAAAAGGTGGAGCTGTATGGTATCCGAATGAACGGTCCCCTATTAAGAGGAAGTAAATATGTTGATGAATAATAAAATAAATGTTTAATAATAACTCAAATTAAAATAAATATCAGGGACAAACAAAAGGTACCTAAACCATGAGAACTACAGTATATACCGTGCTGTTAATAGGTGTGCACGCCGATGCTACAAGGTCATCAGAGAATAATAGTCTGTATAGAGCTGCTAATATGCAGTGTGAGACCACAGGAGAGATTAGCAGAGCAATGAACGAGTCCCTTGTAGTAGTACTTTGAAAGTAAGAAACCTGGAATAAACGTGGTCTAAATGGCCTCTAGACTCACTACCAGTCCTTCTGAGTTATACGCTGTACTAGGGGCTGACAGGGGTAATGAACGGTAGGGAGAGCCCTTATAATGACGGCTAATTCTAATGAATATCTCAGGGTTGTGCGCAGTAAAATGCAGGTGGTATCAATTCAAACGTGATGCCTGCAGTGACACAGAGGAGTCCGCAAAGTGGCAGTGTGACCGTTAAATGGGCTGTCTTGTGGGATATACGAATGTGCTGTAGGTGGTAAGTGGTACAATATACATACCAGAAAATGTACCGCTGGTCACTTCATGATACTTAAATTCCTGCTTCACGGGGGCCAATAGGAAGCCACGACGGATGAAGTCGCTGCTTCCTATTGTCCCCCTAGAGGGGACACTACGGGCAACACTTTCTCCCATTGGGTATCTCGGCAGTCAGGGGGTCCCAGCAGCTGATATTAACGCGGTTCATCTCCAGAGACCCCCTGCTTCTCATCCATGTGAAGAAGCTTGCAGTGCAGCTTTCTATTGGACGGCTATTTAAATCCCCTCAGGAAATACCGGTTAGTGCAGGAGTGGCCAACTCCAGTCCTCAAGGGCTATCAACAGGTCAGGTTTTATGGATCTCTCTGCTTCAGCACAGGTAGCTCAGACAATGATTGCCACTGATTGAGCCACCTGTGCTGAAGCAGGGCTATCTTTAAAACCTGACCTGTTGGTGGTCCTTTTGGACTGGAGTTGGCCACGCCTGGGTTAGTGTATTAAGAAAAGAGGGGTCCCTGGAGCTGAAAAGTGTGTTTCAGTGCAGGAGGAGCCCCCGGTTCTAATGCTGTACTAAACCTGTATTTAGACGCAATTGCTGCTTGAACTCCAGTTTAACTCCCGTTTATCCCGCTCTCTTCTTCAGCCAAAGCCCTATTTCACTGACTGGATGGGAGCAAGCGAAAGGCCAGAGTTAGGAAATGTTAACGCAACATTAAATCATAGCGTTACCCTTAACGGAGCTTAGCGACTATGGGATAAATAGGATTTAGGCTAATTTGCATATCACTAATAATAATGGGCTCTAAAAATAACGCCATGCTTTTAACAGGAGTAAATGCTGGTTGTCTCCTTTACTGAATACTGGGTTATGATTAACGTAACATTAACTCAGGTTAAATACGCAAACGCAGCTAGGTGAATCTGGGCCTTCGTCTTCTTCCCCCACATGTGATCGTTCTCATTGGAAAGGCAAAGCTCTAAAGAGCTGTGAACTTGTTGCTGAGGTCTTACGTGAAGGAGTCCCAATACGTACTTAGGCTTAGCCCCATTTAGTTACTTTGGGCCAATAAACCCACACAGCACCAAACAAGCAGCGTTACCTGCAGTCCTTAGCAGCCAATCACCTCCCAAGCAAAAAAACTCAAACTACAACAAAAAGTACGCGTTGTTTTTTTATGAAAACAGAAATAACTAAACAATGGTTGCAATAACAAATCCTTTTTGCATTTGAAAAACAAAAACTTGCTTCTAGTAGGAGTTAAGGTATCAGGAAAACCATACTTTGCCGCTTTGTAATAATTGAGCTTGGTTACCCTGCAAACCCTCCTTGGGCTGAAAAGCTGCCATGCAGTGTAACTTTGGTCCTGAATTGCCAACAGTGGAGTCATGAAATAGGCCCCTGTGTTACATTCTGACAGTACTGGAGTCACCTCATTGTTAATGAGTAATTCAGTCACTGTATGGCTTCTTCAGCGTCTGCCCGGTATTATTCCCTTTCTCCTTCATGCTGTACAGGGGATCCACCAGTTTGTTGTGAACGTGCATCAAACCTGTGAATAGAAGGGTATAGCCGTGATTCAGGATTAAAAGGGATTCCTAAAAGGACAGCAAAATGCTGAGAAAATAACATTCCCTAAATAAAACAAAAAACATGATGATGCATTTGAAAACACATACTAAATATTTTCTTCACTGTAATTAAAGCTACTGCAAGAAAATAATGTAGTTTAAAGTGAGTTTATTAAACTTTTTCATTCATACACACCCACAATATATTTCTACTCCACTTTTTTTTTTCCTCTATAAAACATTCCTTCGCCATATTACTTTCACTTGTAACATGAAAGGAGGAGAGATCAGTGTTGGACTTTACTAGTGTTTTGTCAGTCATTTTGTTTTGTGGCCTCCATAATGAAGCATCAATTGGAGTAATTATAAGATATTAGGAGTCTGGAAATGAAGTAATTGCCAGCATACGCTGTATCTGTGTTTTAGTATACCCTCCCCCTGAATGCAATTACAGGGTTTTCCTTTAATAAATCTGGTGTAGTTATTTTACACTGCTGTTGACATTTGAAAATATCATGGTGTCTGTTCTCTGAACGAAACGCGTTGAAGTTTGCTGCTGTCCCACATCCATATGATCCAATAATAAAGGACTGTTATTGCAAGACCTGCTCTTTTCATCTTTGCTGTGCGCTGCACACCCTGGCTTTTGGAACCTTTACCCCACTTCAGCAGCACGCTTTGGAAGGGAGACTCTGGGAAGAAGCAATATCGTGAGTACACTACCTGGGGCTAACCCAATGAGGAAGGGGGGGGGTGTCTTTGGACAACCCACCCCAACCTTCAGGGTACCTTATGCCCTCTTAAGGCTTAGTACTGCTACTTTTATTTTTTATACCCAGTTTATGCTCCCTTCCATCACATACGGTCCCAGCACTTTCAGAGCACCATCCCACAAACAAACCACCTTTAGAATACCTGGTAAGTTTTCCTCTCCCCAAGATATTTTCCGGTATATTCTACTTTTCTTTTTCTAAGGCTAAATGTAAAAAAGCAATCTTTATTCATTTTTGTTAAAAGTAGTGTTTCAAAATGAAATTTGCTTTGAATTTCTATAGACAAAGTATTGTCACCACAACTTTGGTAAAAGTGTCGGAGTTAATGTTATAACAGGCTTGTTACTCAGAGGGAGCTTAATTACTAAAGTGCAGTGAATGGATCGGGGATGTCAGAATAAAAAAATACCACATCTCTCATAACCCTCTTCCCTTTTAACCCAAAGAGTTGTCATTATAACTGCTTGATTTTCCTCTACATAAAAAATAAATAAAATTGAAATAGTAACAAATTCTACGAGTGTATAATACAATCAACTCTATTCGCCTTTTATTATATTTCTGGAAATGTAGTTTTGTTGAAATTATGGGTAACCATGATTGTCTGTTTAACCCTTTAAACACCGAAGGTGCTGCGGCCGGAGTGCCACAGCGCCGCACCCAGCTCCTCCCCCGCACTTTGCAATCAGGTGACCGCAGTGTCACGGATGACGGAAGGAGTCGTCCTTTTCCATTCATTTCAGATCGCATTCAACGCGATGTCCTCTAGGAAAAAACTGGCAAAAAGAATAGGACATCGCTACTGCGTCACGGAGCCCATGGAGCGCCAGACACCATAACGTAGGAGCTACATCATACAGCACCGATAGGGTTACTATGGGGAAATGGCAGTAGCCACTTTAAATTCCAAGCATGGAACTTTAATAAACTGCTCTCTCGAGTATAAACAACTAGACATTAAAATGGTGGATGTTAATAAAGGGCACAACACACGGACACCACAGCAGTTTATAAACAAAAACTTTTTTTCCCACCAAGCGAAGCCGTATTTAACCCTTCGGATGCCCCATGATGACTTAGCTTCCATATCATCTCTGGCACGCGATCCGACCAGAGAGAAATGGAAGAGAAGGACTGAGGAGTGATCACAATGTGTCAGAGCGGATGTGACACTCCAACACACAGGATTAAAAGGTGCAGTTTCACTTACAAACTAGGGAAATAATGAAGCAGCGATTCTAAAGATCAGTGCAGAGTAACAGTTTTTAGAAGCATCACAATGGCAGACATATGTACACACACACACACACACACACACACACACACACACACACACACACACACATTTATTAGACGGAATGTGTTGTAACTTAGCCCCAAGAACAGCAACTGTGTGATCACCGCAGTGTTCTATGCTTATGCATGAGCCCCTAACAAGGTTAACAAAGATGCCCTGCGATACTGTGCTTCTGTCATACCTATAAAATATTTGACAGTCTTCACTCGAAGCTCCAGAGTTGCGTCCTCGTCGCAGATAAACACAGTACTTGGGTGCTGCTGGAAGGCAGAGACGGTCCACATGTGGTTTACACCTTCCTCAATGGCCTTGTACAGGGCAAAAGCTTTATGGGCTCCAGTGATGAGAATCATAACCTGGGAGGTAAGACACAGGAGGCAGCCAACCATCTCAAAAAGGGGTTTCCAGACATAATGTAAATATTCTAAGTACCTGTGCTGTATATCTTACATCTGATTTTGTTGCCTGAGCAAATACAGTGGCGGTTATGTATGAAGGAAAAAGTAATGCAATTCAGAGGTAAAATTAACATCACCAGATGTTTAAAAAAAATAAATTAAATGTATTTTAATGGTATTTTTTTCAAACAGATATAGAGATATAGGGTGGATAAATTGCACCACTTTTGTATTGATGCATATGCACCAGTGGCATGACCAAGATCACAGGTAGCAAACACTGAAAATAACACTGGATTTACTAGTATTAAGAAAATAGCGTTACCACCAGACTGTAGTGTGTTTATTATATTGTACATCACCTACGCTTGGTTGTTCTCGCTCTATTACAGGGATTCTGGAATCAGAACCAGGGATAATAAAGCTACCCAGATATCCAATGTAACAGGATGTTTAATAATCCCACCTCTTTGGAGTCCATGACCGTTCCCACACCAACAGTCAGGGCCATGGTGGGCACTTTGGAGAGGTCCCCATCAAAGAAGCGTGCATTGGCCAGTATCGTGTCCATAGCCAGTGTCTTCACTCTGGTTCTGGATACCAAGCTTGACCCGGGTTCATTGAAAGCTATATGACCATCAGGACCAATGCCTGCAATCATTAAGAAACAAGAACAGGTAATGAACCTCTCTTTGGAATACATTACAGTATATTGATGGTAAACTCAAGCAATACACATAATACTTTAAAGCTTCACATATCTACAAGAGTGCGGGCAGAATGGCCTTATTTATAAACAGCAGAGGAAACACAATGCTAACATCATGCTTTTAACCTCCAATGGCACAAAAATCAATGTTATTTAACACTTATTATTTGTGAATCATTTTCAAAATGCTACACAAAGCCCGCAAATCATTTGCCTATTTAACCATACTTACTTTTCTAGTACAAAAATGTTAGTTACACAGCGATTCCCCACGGTGTAGGACTTCTGTTAGTGGGATGCTTGAAAAACACGATTTGTTTCCAGGATAAAACGGCTACTGGTTTTTGCATCAGATCTGAGTTTTGCTATAAAAGACCCTATAATCTAATATATCACTATCTCATTGTGCAGCAGGGCTAGGGAGGAAAATAAGTGAGCTGCTCTCTCTCATTGAGCGACAACTTTAATAATCCAAACACACAAATATACTCCATTTTTATTGTGGTAGTTCAATGATTTTATTTTTCATGTAAAAAAAAAAAATATATATATTATATATATATATTATTATACCAGGGATATATATATCCTTAGCATAAAGTAAACTAATAGCAATAAAAAATTTATAATGAAAATATAGCTTTCTTTTAAAGAGAAATGGTAAAGGTTTTAAAGCTGCATTTTTTTTAAACAAAACAAAAACAAAAAAAAGAAGAGAGAGGGATAACATTACATTTCAGCATTTCAGGGTGTGGGACCAATGCTTTCAACATATTCTAAAAATCTACCCAACAAACATATTTTCTTACACTATAACGGGCCCTTCTAAAATAGTTAACACCCCATCGTGTTTTTTTTGTTTCACATTGCCTTCTTCTTTGTAGTTTCCTACCATTGTCTGATAAAGATGCACATCCTTGGCTTATCTTATATTTTTTACATAGATACGTTTTTAGTTCTCAAACTGAGTGCTCCTCCGAGAGCCGTAAACATATAGCATGATCACCCAGGATTCAAATGACAAATAATGGATGTGATCAATATATGGAACAGAAAAAACCCAGTACTGGTGTGCGTCCAACACTACAAATCATCACACCTATTAACACTTTCCTATTGCTTAGGGTTTTGGTTCTCAAACTTCCTCAGGGAGCTACTGGTGCCACCAGGTGTTCGGAATAACGAAGGTGAATGCATCACACAGGTAAATGAACATCATTTGCAAACAAAATAGACCAATGGTAATTACCAGAAAATTCTTGGAGGGGCTCAGAACCCGAGGAGAGGTTTGAGAGCCACTAATTGAGGGTGAACTATGAGATTACAATGATGCACGTTAACTGAACTTTATTAAAATCATTAGAAAACAATATTAAAATGTTGAATATTTTTTGCTGTTCTAAACAGCCTTTGTGGGAACACAGGACTTTCCTTGCAAATTCAGGACAACCCTGCTCTCTTCCGGACATTAGGTACCTCTACGTGCAGAATAGGACATTTGGTCACGGCCGATTCGCCGCTGGAACCTCCGCCGCTTCGAAGGTACGTTTCATTCCTGGTTAGGGGGTTAATTAAAAGGGTTTTAGTGGTGTTTTAGGATAAGGGTTTCGGATTTTAGTTTAGGGGGTTTACTTACTTAACCTTAGCGTCCGGCCACGACCAAATGTCCTAGACTACATGTGATATTTATATTACAGAAAAAAGTGGTGGCATATAACTTTATAATGTGAAATATGGGTGCTACCTGCGCAAAGTAAGTATTAACCAATACTAAAAGGGAGATATGCGAGTAGAAATTTAACAATTCGACCCAAAGAGTGGTTACACTACAGACTATAATTATTTCAGATGAGGGTCATAGATGACAATTAACTCAACCATCTCTAGTCTTATTCTCCATCTGTTCCTTATTGCTCAGGATCAGTATGGAAGGGTTTTTGGTTATGCAGAAGGACCAGTAAAGTAACACAATTTGGAGTCAATCTGTGTTACAGGTACAAGGTCTACCAAATTATTACCAAAACCATATACAGTACACAGATCTGTTATCTTTTCCCACTCATGCTGGAGGTTTTTCCCAATATTGGTCAGATCAAAATATAGCCTGCCATATATACAGTATATCTATATTTTATACATAATTAATCAAAAATGTATTTGTTACTAAGATATACTCTAACCAAGTGGTGGGATTCAGCCGGTTCGCACGAACCTGTTACTGGAATTCCCCAAGTTTGCCGAATCAGTACATTAGCCGGTAGAAAAATCACTTGAGGCAGAGCAGGCCTGCAGGAGAGGAGCGCCATCTAGCAGTCTGACCCGGAATGTCCGGTGTCCGCTGCTCACCTCATGATGTTCTGCTCCTGCTCCGCCTCAAGTGATTTTTCTACCGGCTAATTCTTTAAGCCAGGGGCCCGCTACATACCTCCCTTTGCCTGAGTCCACCAAGGTAGACGGGGAGGGGGGAGATGTGAGGAGGGATACTGAGGGAGATGTGAGGAGGGATACTGAGGGAGATGTGAGGATGATGAGGGGGACTGGGCGAGATGTGAGGGAGATGTGAGGATGAGGAGGGGGACTGGGGAGACCTGAGGATGAGATGGGGGACTGAGGGAGGATGTGAGGATGAGGAGGGGGAGAGCTGATGGGGATTTTTCACTATGAAAGGGCGGTAAGGTGAAAGAGAACCAGTTGCAAAAGTTTCTGAATCCCACCACCGCTCTAACCTTGAATCATCCCAAGAAGACATGGTGCTAGTAATCAGGAATCAGCCACAAACTGAAAGTCTGGTTTATGCAAGTTTTTTTCAACAGTTGTAGCTTGCAGAAATTGCTTGTACTCCATAGCATGCAATAAGAGACATTTCATTGGTTGCCCTGCATCCCATGACCATTACCATGGCAACTGGATGTTATTTAAAGGGAGATCTCCTCACATTCTGTTTCTCCGCACCTGATGAGGCTCGGCCCGTGACGAAACATGTAGGCTGTCATGACGTGATGTCATATAAGGAAGGGTAGCACAGATTTGAAAACAGGCAGCATGTCAGTATATAGCCAGAACCAGGGAACAGCTACACTGTTGCTTTTTTGTAGTACTAATAGTCAGGCACTCCAAGCACTGTGTTGTTAGATAAAAGATACATCGATCCACTGTGACCATGTTAGCTAGTTCATGCTTACAGTGTCTCAACTTTAGAATGGCTGCTCACTCTCACTCAGCACAAAGCTAACATTTAACCCCTGGTTCCATGCCTACCCCAGCTGTCACATGCACAAGTCTTATTTATGTTTATGTTCACCATTTTATTTCTATCTTACCTATCCAAGAGACACATCTATCATGTATCCATAACTCTATGCCCAGGACATACAGCTCAAACCGCTTATAAAGCGGTGTGCGCGTGGCTCCCATTTTTAAAAAGCTAAGCTGCAGGTTTTTTTTTTTAATACAAATATTCAATGCTTTATTGCCAACAGACACACGGGGAGAGAGACAAACACACACACACACACAAACTCGTGCCCTGAGGTTATGACAACCGTTTTATCTGCAGCATTCAATAGTATAACCTGTGCTGTACAACAGTGGGTGCAGATAACACCTATTTCCCTGTTCTCAGGAACATCACAGTCATACAAGACCTATATCGGAGCCACAATAAAAGCACAAACATTAAATCATTCAATGCCATTCTTAAACCTGTATCATTTTTTTATAACTTCAAACAGATCAGCTGCAAAAGTAATTTTGTCAATATTTCTTGTAGTACTGTATGTGATCTTGACCAAATAAAGGGTCTCCAGTCCCATGTAGCTTCCTGCTTCCACTTCATTTCTATTCCGAGTTATGTTTTTCAGTGGAACAATAGCTTTCTCGACACAAAGGCAGAACTCAATCACATTAAGTGTAATAAGTGCTTCCTGATCAGTTGCGGGTAAATGCAAGGGCCAGCATCGAGAAAAAAACCATTGGCAATGAAACCATAGATGTTAATGGCTTTTTGTGTGTGGAGATAAAATGTCTGTACTATGCACTGTATATTGTCATGTACAGATACTGTCTATACAAATCAAGTCTCTTACAGCGAGACACTAACCCTTACAGTGAGAGACTGACCCTTACAGAGACTGAGCCTCTGTCCGTACCTGCCACCCCACCAGTCGCAGCCACCCACCTCCGGTCCCGATCCTACCTGCTCCCGGGCTCCTCCTCCTAAATCCTGTTGCACAGCGTTAACACAGCATCTGTTGGTACATACTACAGGCAGCAGCGAGGGACAAAACTGCAAACTGCCTCATCAGAGCACTGCCTGCTGCCAATATAACCCCTCCTGCAGCAGGACATACACACCCCCCGACCTGTCTATAGGATCCGGCACTTCCTGTCTCTCCCTCCCACGGGAGCCTCCGCGCAGGACAGCCCGGCACAGGTGAGATCTCGGGCCACAGGCTTCAGCAGGGAGACCAGGGGGGGGGGGGGGGGCGGTATAAGGGCAGGAGAGAGCGGGGACTAATGGGGGCAACATGGTGGTCTGGGACAGTTATCCCAGCTCTCCCCCTCCGGCAGACGTGGAACCCCTGATCGCGGCGGCCATTTTCCCCATGATCCCGGTTATAATGCAGTCTCATTATGTGGACCCCGAGCACCGCGTTATAACGGGGTTCAGCTGTACTTGAAAACGAGAGGTAACTCTCAATGTATTACTTCCTGGTAAAATATTTTATAAATAATTTTATTTATTTCTTTACTCTCTTCTAATCTTTGTGTCAGGACAGGCCTCCCAAATCGCAAAGAGATATGTTGCCATTAATGGAGTAAAAGTCCTCACCTCCAACAAAGAGTTCAATCCCTCCAGCTGCTTGGATTTTGTCCTCAAAGGACTGGCATTCAGCCTGAAGGTCTGTCGCGTTCCCATCCAGGATGTGTACATTCTCTGCACTGATGTCAATGTGTTTGAAGAAGTTGTTCCACATGAACGAGTGATAGCTCTCTGGGTGATCCCTGGGAAGACCTGTAAATCAGAACAGCACTCATTAATCCCATTTTACATTCTATAGAACGAGACAAGCAACAACTTTTCAAAACGTAGCATCAAAGAGGATGCGTATCAAGATGCAAATAACTCCTAGACGCAATACAAGTTCTCTCACATTAAATTGTGCCAGCATAAGATGTGTGAAATTTGTTAATCTTGTTTCTTGTATCTGATACTGATAATCTAGTCACAATAGAAGTAAAAACTACAAGTGTCCAAAACAAAGGAAATGCACCGAGATGAAGCAAAACGATCAAACTTGTTTTATAAGTATTTTTTAAACATTTCAAATACCTAGGTTTAACCCATTAAATAAATCACAGTCAATGGATCAGTTGTTATTTCATGGGACAGCACGAACAATGAAAATTATACAGAGCGCTTCATGCGACAAGATGCTCAGCAACTGTTATCTTTATTAATATATCTTGTTAGCGGATTCAGGTCTCAAACATTACGGGTGCAGTAGCAAAACAGACAGACATGATTAGGATTTCTTCTTACTCAAGTGTCTAGGAAAAGAATACAATGGGATTGGATCTCTGGTGCAATTTGTAAATGGAAAATCCTATGTATGCTGAGAGAGTCACCTATGATAAGGACGATCTGTGGATTAAATCTTGGTAATTGCAGGGGGGGGAGAATTACTTAAAATAATTGTATGGGGGCGTGTGCGTGTGACATCACAGTGCATGCACGTCTGCTGAAGCAGCTCAGTGCACCCCGCTGCTTTAAGTTCGCTATAGCCTCCGAACGGCTCCTTATTTCCGCTCAAAAAGCACTGCAACAGGTGGGGAAAGCCCTCGGCATGCCTGCAAAGAAAGACAAGAAGAAGATCCAAACTTACGATCTCTCCTGATTTGGCCACAAATAGCCCGCCATGTCGGAGAGGAAAGAAGATGGTGGCGAAGGGAGCGCGTATCATCGGACTCGGAGCAGGAGGAAGAGAGACCGAGCAATAACGAAACAACCTCAAGGGTATGTTTAAAGAGATGCAGGATGCATTCCAGTCAGCTTTAGAAAAAGCAGTGCTGGAGTTTAAGTCAGAAATCTCTTCACTTGCTAAAAGGACCCAAACAAAATGGTCGCCACCTTACAAAATCAAGTAAATACAGACAATGAGGTCCTGCGGCTCAACAAGGAGGTAAGAGCCATGAGAGACAGCATGAATGACCTGGAGAAAAGGGAGCAGAACTTGCAAATTGGCAACATTAAACAAAGTCCAGAGCAACATCCAAAGTCACAAAAATACACAGTGAAATACCTATATATACACACACACACACACATATACATATACAGTGGTTTACAAATCACCAAAAAATCTACTCGCCACACAAAAAAATCTACTCGCCACCTAGTACCAAACGTGTGCTGCTTGGGCCAATATTTACTCGCCCGGGGGTTAAATCCACTCGCCCGGGGCGAGCAAATGTATAGGTTTGTCGAACACTGAACATACATATATATATATATATATACATATATATATATATATATATATATATATATATATATATATATATATATACACACACACACACACACATGTAGAGGTATCAGTACCGTGTTAGCCGAGCTTCAATAATCAAAAAATAAATAGATGATACCGTTCTGTGGCTAACGAAATGCTTTTATTTGTGCGAGCTTCCGAGATACACGGATCTCTTCTTCCGGCGATGTTACAATGAATGAAGTATATAATATATATATATGTATATAATATATATATATGTATATAATATATATATATATATATCTCTTGAAATACCTATATATCACTTTCATGCAGCTGGTTATTCCTCTATTTTGAGGAACTAAAGGAAAAGTATAATCTACCGCAATCAGAGTTGTTTAAATATATGCAGATCCGACACTTTGTAAAGCAGGGCTTCCAAGGTATAGAATTTCCCAGACCCACACTATTCGAAGATCTATGTAAAACAAGAAAATACCAAAAAGGGTTAATATCATCCCTGTACCAAGGTTTAATTCCAATAAAAGATACCACTGCTCGTCAATACATGGAACTGTGGGCTTTGGACTTTCAGACAGAAACAATGAGATAAGACTGGGAGGATATATGGGAGAAAGCGGGTAAAACTCCCATTTGTACAGTATCAAAAGAAAACATACAGTATATAAAATTATGCTAAAATGGTGTTACATCCCCAAGAGATTAAAGCAGATGTTTCCAGGGGCTTCAGCTAGTTGCAGAAGGGGTAGTGGACAGACAGGAGATCTACCACATTTGGTGGTATTGGCCGTCAAAGCAGATCTATTGGGTGAAAATATTGAAATTGGCAAAGGATGTTGTGGGTATTACGATTCCGCTAGATCCAATCATAATAATCCTAGCCATGCCTATGGAAAATGTGAACCACTGCACACTCAAATTAATTTTGCATATATTAGCGGCGTGGAAAAAGACACTTCCCCCCCCCCCCCTGCCCGCCTCCAGAAGAGAGGTTATTAGAAGAATAACTGAAATTCTATTAATGGAGATACTTCCCTCATTTCTGAGCCATACTACGAGGAAGTTCTATAGGATATGGGAACCTTGGGAGGTTGGACTGAGTGAAAAAGTGTTGAGAAATGGGAAGTCATCCATAGGTGTGCAAGAAGTAGGATGTAAGGGAAAGGCCCCAGGATGAGCGATGTGTGCCTAAGGCCGAGTCCACGGTCCCTGCTGGCGTGCTGAGGCGCGCTGAGGCGCAGGGAAAACGGGTGCTTTCCCTGGCCTTGCGGTTGCTTACCGCAAGCGCTCTCAGCAGCCGTCAGGGGGCGGTCCGGGGGCGGGCGCGTCACTGGCCGGGGGCGGGCCAGTGATGTCACGGAGCTGGTTTGCCCTCATTGGCGAACCGCTCACGTGACCGGCCTGTCTCGCCGGCAAGCGGGGGAATTTTAAATTCCCCCAAGACCTGCGCTTCCGCAAGCGCGCGGAAGCGCAGGTGAGCCCCTACTAAAGCCGCTCTAATTGCGGCTGTAGGGGCTCAGTGCTGAGCGGGAGCGCGCCTCAGCGCGCTTCCGCCAGCAAGCACGTAACATGGCCGAGGCCTAAGAGTGAATATCTTTTTATTTTTTTTCTACCCAAGTATAAAATGTTGTATGATATGGAATGTGATTGTTGATATGTGTAAAAAATTATGATGGTTGTCTCCTCCCCCCTCCTTTTTTCTTTGTACCACACCCTTTCACATTCCAATGTTGAAAACTTCAATAAAAAGTAAAAAAAAAAAAAAATGTAATCAATTGTATGTACGTTAACAATAGGGACTCTTTATGGAAGGTTTATTGGCAATGTTATTTGCTGTACCCTGAGGCTAACGTAGGCAGATTCAAGCACGCCCTCTCACTACGATAAATCCAACTAGCAAAGTAGATAGGTCAATAGACAGATAACACACTATACACCAGGTTAGTACATTTACAAAGTAACGGAGTATTAAACAATTTGTTTTTCACCTATTAAAAACTATATATGACGGTCATCAGCTTAATTCCCGTGTATGTGGTCCTGCGCATTTAAAAAGGAAATGTAATAAGAATAGAACATGCAGTTAACAAAAGGTAACAGTACTAAAACTGACTAATTGGAAAGTGTAGGCAGTACCAAGAACTTACAGGATACAAACGAAAACACTGATCTCTACAAACTGACCTTCAGTACCAATTAATGTACTTAATTGCGATGAACTTTGGCTTCATTCTGCGGCGATGTTTGTTTTAATGTTGTAAAATGGAGTAATTTGGCAGCGTACCCTAGTTCCAGGACTAACAGTCAATCCAAGATAACAAATCTTGCACTATGAGCCACCACACACTGCGTCCATCAGGTAAAGCCAACAGAATTCCAAGCAGCAGGAGGGATGGCTTTACTTTTTATTATAGGCTAAAGCTGTTAAATTCAGGGTATTATTGAAGTCCCTGCTCTCTGATTGGATAGTGGCCGGAATTTTAACCAATCAGTAATGGGCCGGAATTTTTGGCACCCTGCCAAGTTTTCAGCCAATCAGCTTTCAGTTCTCATTCACAAAGAGTGAGATCAGCTCTCAGACAGGGAATGTGATTGGACAGGAGGCAGCAAGGCACTGACTCCTCCCCCACCCTGCCTGCATAGAGCTCCGCACAGGAGGGCGAGGTGAAATGTTTGTGTGTGTTTTGTGGGTGTAAAGGGGGCCAGCAGAGTGTTTTATTGGTGTGTGTGTGTGTGTGTTTTGTTGGTGTAGAGGGGCGGTTGCAGTGTGTGTTTTGTGGGTGGAGGAGGGGTGCAGAGTGTTTTGTTGGTGTGTGAGTATTGTATGTCTTTATTTATATAGCGTCAAAAGTGTACTCAGCGCTTCAAAGAATACAGTACTGGGAATTTTAAAAATACAATAAGTGCAGCAAAAATCAGACAATGGGAAAGGAAATCCCTGCCCCGAAGAGCTTACAATCTAAGAGGTTTGTGTGGAAACTTACAGAGACAGCAGGTGAGGGAATAAGTGATATATATATATATATATATATATATATATATATATATATATATATATATATATATATATATATATATATATATATATATATATAGTCAGATAAGGCAGTTGGCACTCCAATAGGTGCTGGTAAGCCACAGGTGCACGTCCCATATAGAGAATGTAGTTATACGTTACCGTTCCAAGGATTGGTAAACAAGAGACAGCACTCAGTGTTGAAAATCAAAGTGTATTAGTGAAAGCAAACATTTCTGGATGTATTTTTGCTTTCACTAATACACTTTGATTTTCAACACTGAGTGCTGTCTCTTGTTTACCAATCCTTGGAACGGTAACGTATAACTATATATATATATATATATATATATATATATATATATATATATATATATATATATATATATATATATATATATATATATATATATATATATATACACATATACACATATACACATATACACACACATACATACATACACAGCGAGTATGTACAATTTCCTTTTAATAAACTCGTGCAGTAAAAAAAAGTAGATGATTATGCTGATAAAAATCAATTACGACAAGTGTATCTTTTTGATGAAAAATTTCAAAAAAATTTTTAAAAGCCTACATTTAGCCTATAATAGTAATAATCCCCTCAGATCACCCTATTAGAATACATGTGCCTCCATGTGTTTTCCACTTACATGTAAAGAGATCAACTATTGGCCATACAGTACATATTTGTTTTGGCATCTGTAGCTGGTGATAAGGTTCTTTGATTGAGCACTTAGCTCTATGACCCATTTACTGCCTATAGCAATATATTTATCTAGATGTACATTGAAGCCAATATAGCTAAGGATTTTAGTCCCATTGCTGTCTAACCAGTGTAATTTGGAACACAAGATACTTTACATACACTATTAGGAGTGTGTGAGCTAGCCACATAGACTGTAAGCTCCTCGGGGCAGGGTCTCCTCTTCCTTAATGTTACTTTTATGTCTGAAGCACTTATTCCCATGATCTGTTATTTATATTATCTGTTATTTATATGATTACCACATGTATTACTACTGTGAAGCGCTATGTATATTAATGGCACTATATAAAGACATACAATAATCCATTCAAATCAAGCACTCTCTCTTTTTAATTGTTTTTATCAATGAGTGTATTTATTTACAACATTATGTATTAAAGTTTATTTTAAACATATTTGGGCGATCCACCAAACACTCAAGGTGTTTGTTCTTTAGCATTCAACCCACTATCATCTTGTTATCTCTGGCAAAAGGTTTTGTTGCCGTATGAGAAATACCAATTGCTACTATCAGTACAAGTATTTCATTTGATACCGGTATGTTTGGGGTTAATTAGGTGTGCACCCTACAAAAAGGATATTTAATCATTCCTTTCTCCCCTGTCCCCTTTTGTTTAGTCATTTGAAAATTGTATCAAATGCACAAGAATTTACAATGCATCTGATCACAGAGTTGCTATTCGAGATGGTTGGGGGTTCCTCAGAATTTCACTTAGGGTTCCTAAAACAAAAAAAAAAGGGTCTGGAAACCACAGAACTAGCTAACCCTTAAGGAACATTTAAATAAAAAAATAAAAAAAAGTGCCTACAATGCATTATATATACACACTTCAAGTGGATACATGAAACTATTTGGACCCCAACAACCTGAGATGTGCAGTAGGCTAAGGCACGTTCAACAGAAGGTTATATATATATACAAGGCTATACAAGGGCCGCGCGCGCACGGCAGGGAGAGGGGAGCCGACAGGCAGCGGCGAAGATGAAGAAATTCATCTTTCCGCGCCGCTACCTGCGCTCAAATGTATGTATATATGTATGTGTATATGTGTGTATGCGTGGATGTGTGTATGCGTGGATGTGTGTATGCGTGGATGTGTGTATGCGTGGATGTGTGTATGCGTGGATGTGTGTATGCGTGGATGTGTGTATGCGTGGATGTGTGTATGCGTGGATGTGTGTATGCGTGGATGAGTGTATGCGTGGATGTGTGTATGCGTGGATGTGTGTATGCGTGGATGTGTGTATGCGTGGATGTGTGTATGCGTGGATGTGTGTATGCGTGGATGTGTGTATGCGTGGATGTGTGTATGCGTGGATGAGTGTATGCGTGGATGAGTGTATGCGTGGATGTGTGTATGCGTGGATGTGTGTATGCGTGGATGTGTGTATGCGTGGATGTGTGTATGCGTGGATGAGTGTATGCGTGGATGAGTGTATGCGTGGATGTGTGTATGCGTGGATGTGTGTATGCGTGGATGTGTGTATGCGTGGATGTGTGTATGCGTGGATGTGTGTATGCGTGGATGTGTGTATGCGTGGATGAGTGTATGCGTGGATGAGTGTATGCGTGGATGTGTGTATGCGTGGATGTGTGTATGCGTGGATGAGTGTATGCGTGGATGAGTGTATGCGTGGATGTGTGTATGCGTGGATGTGTGTATGCGTGGATGTGTGTATGCGTGGATGAGTGTATGCGTGGATGTGTGTATGCGTGGATGTGTGTATGCGTGGATGTGTGTATGCGTGGATGTGTGTATGCGTGGATGTGTGTATGCGTGGATGTGTGTATGCGTGGATGTGTGTATGCGTGGATGTGTGTATGCGTGGATGTGTGTATGCGTGGATGTGTGTATGCGTGGATGTGTGTATGCGTGGATGAGTGTATGCGTGGATGTGTGTATGCGTGGATGTGTGTATGCGTGGATGTGTGTATGCGTGGATGAGTGTATGCGTGGATGTGTGTATGCGTGGATGTGTGTATGCGTGGATGTGTGTATGCGTGGATGAGTGTATGCGTGGATGTGTGTATGCGTGGATGTGTGTATGCGTGGATGTGTGTATGCGTGGATGAGTGTATGCGTGGATGTGTGTATGCGTGGATGTGTGTATGCGTGGATGTGTGTATGCGTGGATGTGTGTATGCGTGGATGTGTGTATGCGTGGATGTGTGTATGCGTGGATGTGTGTATGCGTGGATGTGTGTATGCGTGGATGTGTGTATGCGTGGATGTGTGTATGCGTGGATGTGTGTATGCGTGGATGAGTGTATGCGTGGATGAGTGTATGCGTGGATGTGTGTATGCGTGGATGTGTGTATGCGTGGATGTGTGTATGCGTGGATGTGTGTATGCGTGGATGTGTGTATGCGTGGATGTGTGTATGCGTGGATGTGTGTATGCGTGGATGTGTGTATGCGTGGATGTGTGTATGCGTGGATGTGTGTATGCGTGGATGTGTGTATGCGTGGATGTGTGTATGCGTGGATGTGTGTATGCGTGGATGTGTGTATGCGTGGATGTGTGTATGCGTGGATGTGTGTATGCGTGGATGAGTGTATGCGTGGATGTGTGTATGCGTGGATGTGTGTATGCGTGGATGAGTGTATGCGTGGATGTGTGTATGCGTGGATGTGTGTATGCGTGGATGTGTGTATGCGTGGATGAGTGTATGCGTGGATGTGTGTATGCGTGGATGTGTGTATGCGTGGATGAGTGTATGCGTGGATGTGTGTATGCGTGGATGTGTGTATGCGTGGATGTGTGTATGCGTGGATGTGTGTATGCGTGGATGAGTGTATGCGTGGATGTGTGTATGCGTGGATGTGTGTATGCGTGGATGTGTGTATGCGTGGATGTGTGTATGCGTGGATGTGTGTATGCGTGGATGTGTGTATGCGTGGATGTGTGTATGCGTGGATGTGTGTATGCGTGGATGAGTGTATGCGTGGATGTGTGTATGCGTGGATGTGTGTATGCGTGGATGTGTGTATGCGTGGATGTGTGTATGCGTGGATGTGTGTATGCGTGGATGTGTGTATGCGTGGATGTGTGTATGCGTGGATGAGTGTATGCGTGGATGTGTGTATGCGTGGATGTGTGTATGCGTGGATGTGTGTATGCGTGGATGTGTGTATGCGTGGATGTGTGTATGCGTGGATGTGTGTATGCGTGGATGTGTGTATGCGTGGATGAGTGTATGCGTGGATGTGTGTATGCGTGGATGTGTGTATGCGTGGATGTGTGTATGCGTGGATGAGTGTATGCGTGGATGTGTGTATGCGTGGATGTGTGTATGCGTGGATGTGTGTATGCGTGGATGTGTGTATGCGTGGATGAGTGTATGCGTGGATGTGTGTATGCGTGGATGTGTGTATGCGTGGATGTGTGTATGCGTGGATGTGTGTATGCGTGGATGTGTGTATGCGTGGATGTGTGTATGCGTGGATGTGTGTATGCGTGGATGTGTGTATGCGTGGATGTGTGTATGCGTGGATGTGTGTATGCGTGGATGTGTGTATGCGTGGATGTGTGGGGGGGGTCAAGGATTGTAAAACAAACAAAAAAAATATGAAACTTTTTTTTTTTTTTCTTTAAAAAATTTTTAAAAAATAATCCATCTAGGACTTACTTTCACTCACACAACCCATGCACACACATATACTCACACATACACACTAACCTGCAGCTCCCGGCTCTATAGACATGAAAAGCATGCGGCACGTGCACGCGCGTTCGCATAGGAACGCACGGCCGCACTGGCGCACTGCCGCATGCTGTATAGAACAGCCCTAAGGTTTTAAATTCTGATCCTATGCTACATCCGTGAACAACGTTAGTGCTGATACAGAAATACTGTAGGTATCAGACTGCAATAGATTAACACATTTCTAGGACCCATGTCTGCTAAAACTCTGTGCTACATCCAAAGGGTGTAAACACATCAGTAAAAAGATTTCTTGATTGGATTAAAAGCAACTCCTGGACCAAAGCTGCCACCTGTCAATGTAAACTCACCCACATACTCATCCATATTGAAGGTTTTGACATATTTGAAGGAGAGGTCTCCATTTTTATGATACTCGATCAGCTTTTTGTAGCATCCCAAGGGTGTGCTTCCTTAAGGATTAAACAGAGAAACCAACTATTAGGATGCCATCTGCAGAAGGGATCTATGCAGCTTATGTCAAGATACAGCAATACCATTGGCTCAACCTGCAAAGGATTCTGTTATTTCCAGGTGCAATGTGGAGACTATCATTCTACCTGAGGCCCTGCACCCCAGAGATATCTCCTGGGTATCTTAGTGTACACATTAGTTAAACCTAAAGAAAGGGCCTGAGGCCCTGAAACGTTGCTTCATTATGCAATTTTCTACGATGAGTATATGCAACAAGAAATCCCTTCTTCAGGTGTAAACCTCAAGCAACATTTGAATTAAGCAAGATATTTTTGCAATGGACTTGAAGGATTCAGTGAGTTCTTTTCAGTTTTAACTATTCAAGTGCCGCTCTTAGCACACCCCAGAGAGCCCTTTCTGTGGCGAGTTTAACCCCTTCCCATGTTCCCTTCACCTCACTGCGCGCTTCCTTAGCATCCCTAAAAGTGATCAATATCTACAATAATATTGTTGGGCTTTTGCAATGTGGCAACTGCAATATTCATTCACTAATTTAGATTTTCAAATGTAATAATTGCCAGTACAATACCAAAAACTAAAAGGAGGACTGGAATTGGGGATTTAACACAAAAGCCATACAAAACGGGGAGTAGATTAATGTTGGGTACGTCGACCTCACGCACCATGAATTATCTGCCTTTCAATGAACAAGGCAAGAGAGAGCAAGTAGCCTTCGTATTTCATTTTATGCTCACCGGTCACTTTTAGATCTGATCTAAACCCCCTCAGGGTTGCTGGGTATATTCTGGGTACAGTGCATCAACTAGAGCTTTGACCAACGGGCTGCACAGCACTTACCTGTTGGAAGGCCCAAAGTAAAGTATTTGCCGGAATCAGGATTAAACTGGATGATGCGATTTCTTATGTATTTTGCGGCCCACTCACTGGTCTGGTCATAGTCATCCAGAATGATGAGTTTCATTTTATCTGACGAAAAAAGAAAAAAAAGGTTACCACGAGATGTTAATGAGCTGCCCACTAAACTGTAGCAATGCGACTCCAACAGCAGCACTTGGCAGGTAATAAAAACGCTGCTGTTTAGGGAACAAGCCCCTTCAAGTTGAATCCTCTCTGGTAACTGTCCTGATGGAGAGATGAGCAACAAATGACTGTCGTTTTAAATGTACACAAATTAACTAGAAATATCAAATTGAAGTTATTATCTTACAAAAAAAGGCAACAAAGTATAGAAATGCAGCAAGCACCCATATAACAACCCCAAAAACCATGAGCCTAAAATAGCTGCAGATTTGTCAAAACAAAAAAAAGGTAATAATTAAACCCAAAATAGCTTCTTGCCCCACCCTATAGGAGCACAAGAATAGTTAATGATGGGGTTGGATGCACCCAAGTGAAATGTATATGATAAAAACAGAGAGGCCTAGTGGGATCTCAAAAAGCCTCTATTGCAGTGCTCACAAACCCTCCACACAAAATGTTAGGGAATCACATGCCAATCTACATGTAGCCCCGGTCTATTTTCAGCCTCAGAGACCCCCAGGTCGGCGCGCCGAGCGGTCGCGGGTGCCGCCGGAGGCAGCGACGGACCCGCCGGCAAGCCGAGAATTTGGGGGCCGGAGCAGGGAGCGCTCCGAGGCTCTGCGGCGCACCCGGCTAGCGGGGGCTGCCATTGTGTCGGCTCGCGCATGCACAGTGGTCGCGCATGCGCAGAAGGTACGCAGGAGTTGCGGCGGCCATTAGGGAGTCGCGCATGCGCAGGACAAGCGCGCACACGGCCCCAATGCTACAGCAGCCTCCGCGGGACTACAGTTCCCATGAGGCTTAGGGCCAAGTACCCCAGGTGCTCCAGAGTGGCCAATGAGAGGCCAGGATCCCCGAGAGCAGGGAAAGGGATACTTTTCGCGGGCTTAGGAATGGCAGTTGGAGCTGGGAGCAGGAAGGGGGAGGAAGGGTGTAGGGAGCAAGTACACCAGGTCAGGTAATCCCCAGGTCCCAGGTAGGCCCCACTCCCCACTAGGTTAGTGGATAGGTTCTGAGGGAAGGCCCCTAAGGTAGGGACCCTGCCCTTAGGTGTGTGGGTGGGTGTGGAGTCTTGTCAGTGACACAGCTGTCAGTGCTGTGTGCGCTGACAAGAAGACACAGGGTTAAGTGCAGTGCAGTGCAGCTGCAGCAGTTAATGAGAGGAGCTAGTGAGAAAGGGTACGGAGGGTGAAGGAAGAGGTAGTGTGAGTGCAGGGGGTCCATGACCCGCCTCCATAGGACAGTTCTTTCCCGCAGGCCCCTAGGAGAATCCCTGAAGTCACCATAGGTTGCAGTGCTGCAGGGAAGCCCTATAGTGATAGGAACATCACCCTTACTGAGTACCGGTTAGGGACAAAGCACAGGGTTGCGGTGGTTGCAGTCATCTGGGACCAGACGGCTGGACACCGTGATATCTGGAGGCCTCGAGTCGGATGCGTCTGATCCTTTTCGAAGCTGTTACCGGTCACCGCCGTGACTGGAAGGTATTTACATCAAGTGCACCAACACCGGTCAACAGGCGCTGATCCCGCCTTAGGCATAACTCTTTGGGGACACTAGTGAAGTGGCCAAAGGACTGAGCCTTTACAAATATAGTACCATACATGGACACGGTGGGTGGGGCACGCGGTGAGGGGACGGAGACGTTACTTCTGATAAGAGTGGCCGAGCCACTAGTGTTATGAGCGTTATAGTATAAGGTATATGTTATGTGTTGATGCCAGTATAGAGTGCTAAGGTTATATTGCATTACAGTAAAATCAGTTACAAGCATATGTGTGTGTATATGTTTCTTGCCCAGGGGAATCTCACATCACGGGGATCCTGGGTAAGTGGAGGCGCTGCGCTATAAGTGTTACCCCAGGCTCCCAGCTAGCGGAGGCTCAGATCTCCTGGAGCCACATGTTGTGCAGTACCCGTAGTCTCTTTGGGAGTGTCAGAAAAAGGGCTACATACACAAAATGGAGATTGTACCAAAATGAAAGAGGGAAGGGGAAAAAGCACGAACAGACCTAAACTCCTCCTCAGAGAGAAGAAAAGGGAGGAAAGACTGAATATTATGGAAATGTGGGGATTTCCCAGAGTAAATGCAGTGGGGGAAAAAAAAAAAAAAGCGCTACACATTAATAAACAAAGAATCCTCAAAGTGATAGATATAGATACACACAAACACACGTCTGCAACCCTGCTTTTCACCTAGCATACAGTGCTTCCGCTGCAGCATGGGGTTCTAGGAAATGACTTGCAAATGAGCACACAGTGCCACCTTGTCTCAAGCCCACATTACATGGAAAACCCTTAAGCCAATGCATGCTGCTTTAAAAACACAGCTTGGGATGAGATGCAAAGCCAATAAACCCACTCACAGACAGACTGTTTCGACCTTGGGTGTCCCATCAGTGCGAGGTTGGTTAAACTGGCTTATATAATAATCATAAGGTTTCCCAGATAACGGAGTGAGATTTTTGAGAGAGCACTGCAATAGGGGCCTTTTGAGATCCTATGATTTCTTTAAAAAAAAAAAAAAAAAAAGTCCATTTATTTCAATAGGATACTTATTATTTGATAATGCTGGTGCTATTTTGGGCTCAGTTTAGGACTCGGGAGACTGATACATAGACACATATGTTAACCCCTGCACTGCCAGAAAGGCATGCAACACAATAACCATCTATAGAGACTTCGCTTTCTTTCTTGATGTAGCAGTCCAAAGATATGCTTCCAAAATTATTTAACACATACGAAAAAATTAAAATATCATAATGCAATTGGGGTGCTGAATATTGTAAAATCTTGTGGTTCTCAAAATGGTTTTTGGAGAGGACAACACATCTCCCGGCATGATATGATATTAACATGCACTCTCTAACATACATTGGATGTCTGCATTACAGTATTCAGAAGGATATACATTTATTCTCAATAAAGAACATAATATATCATTTACAGGAAGGCAATAAAACTGAGCTCATCCAGAGGAAGTGGTTAAAGGATGTGCAACATGACATTAAACAGACTACTTTTTTTAAGCACCATCATACACAGACATGTATATATCTCAAAACAATGTTATGATTTTGGCAATGTGGATCCATAACAATTACACATTCGATCACAGATATTTTTTTTTACGAATACACATTATGTACAATTCATAGGCTTTAATAACGTCAGAGGATGCACAGAGTCGCCGAGTGATTTAGGGTTAAGGCACAATGTTGAGAGCTGAGAATTTCTTTCTTTTTCTTGCTCCATTTATCATCGCAGCACTAGTATAGTTGGCAACATACTTACTACTCTAATGATAAACGAATATAAAAGTCACTTCATATACAGTAGGAACACATTAACACACTTTAGTTAAACTCTATGATTTACCTCTGTAAATAGAGGGAGAAAATGTCTCAATAGACCAGTCATGCACAGGTACATGAAAAAACCTGCTACTTAAAAAGTGGGGAAGAGTGAGCTTCAACTCAGGGAGGAGGGTCACTAACTTCTAAACCAGGGGTGCGCAAACTGGGGGGCACGCCCCCAGGGGAGGGGAGGGAGAATTTGGAGGGTGGGGAGGGACAATTTGGAGGGTGGGGAGGGAGAATTTGGAGGGTGGGGAGGGAGAATTTGGAGGGTGGGGAGGGAGAATTTGGAGGGTGGGGAGGGAGAATTTGGAGGGTGGGGAGGGAGAATTTAGAGGGTGGGGAGGGAGAATTTGGAGGGTGGGGAGGGAGAATTTGGAGGGTGGGGAGGGAGAATTTGGAGGGTGGGGAGGGAGAATTTGGAGGGTGGGGAGGGAGAATTTGGAGGGTGGGAGAGAGAATTTGGAGGGGGGGAGAGAGAATTTGGAGGGGGGGAGAGAGAATTTGGAGGGGGGGAGAGAGAATTTGGAGGGGGGGAGAGAGAATTTGGAGGGGGGGAGAGAGAATTTGGAGGGGGGGGAGAGAGAATTTGGAGGGGGGGGAGAGAGAATTTGGAGGGGGGAGGGAGAATTTGGAGGGGGGGAGGGAGAATTTGGAGGGGGGAGGGAGAATTTGGAGGGGGGAGGGAGAATTTGGAGGGGGGGGAGGGAGAATTTGGAGGGGGGGGAGGGAGAATTTGGAGGGGGGGGAGGGAGAATTTGGAGGGGGGGGAGGGAGAATTTGGAGGGGGGGGAGGGAGAATTTGGAGGGGGGGGAGGGAGAATTTGGAGGGGGGGGAGGGAGAATTTGGAGGGGGGGGAGGGAGAATTTGGAGGGGGGGGAGGGAGAATTTGGAGGGGGGGAGGGAGAATTTGGAGGGGGGGAGGGAGAATTTGGGGGGGAGGGAGAATTTGGAGGGGGGGGAGGGAGAATTTGGAGGGGGGGGAGGGAGAATTTGGAGGGGGGGGAGGGAGAATTTGGAGGGGGGGGAGGGAGAATTTGGAGGGGGGGGAGGGAGAATTTGGAGGGGGGGGAGGGAGAATTTGGAGGGGGGGGAGGGAGAATTTGGAGGGGGGGGAGGGAGAATTTGGAGGGGGAGAGAATTTGGAGGGGGGGGAGAATTTGGAGGGGGGGAGGGAGAATTTGGAGGGGGGGAGGGAGAATTTGGAGGGGGGGAGGGAGAATTTGGAGGGGGGGGAGGGAGAATTTGGAGGGGGGGAGGGAGAATTTGTAGGGGGGGGAGGGAGAATTTGGAGGGGGGGAGGGAGAATTTGGAGGGGGGGGGGCGCAGGATGTTACAGAGGCCCTGCGCTCTTCCCCCAGGCATTTAATTTAATGCCGGGGGAGGCTTGAGGCCTCTGTAACCTCACTTACCTACTGGCAGCCGGGTCTTCTGTGACGCGTCGCCATGGCAAAGCAGCGTCAAATGACGCCACGGGGTCATGCGACGTCACGCACCACCGTGGAAATGCGCATCAAATGACGCGGTGGGGTCACATGATGTGACCCGCAACATCATTTGAAGCCATGCCTTCGGGGGAGGGGGAGCACGAACGCTGCGGCTCCCAGGAAGGGGGCCGCAGCTGAAAAGTTTGCGCAGCGCTGCTCTAAACAACTGTTACCTGCAGCCTTATAATGCTTTGGCCAAACAGTTTAACTAAAGAACCCATACTGTACTTACAAGACAAACAGATAACTATATATTTGTTTGTCATATTGGATGTAGCATGGGGAATATTTGTCTTTTGTTGTATACATTTGGTCACACCTAATAGCACTCCTTAACACAAATATATACTGTATGATGGTGTTGGGGTTAGAGCTTGCAGGGATTGTGTAACATATACAATTTTTTATATATATATATATATATATATATATATATATATATATATATATATATATATATATATATATATACACATACACACATACACCATTTACCCATATTAAGACACACAGCCCATGAATGCATGCTTCTATTGCACAATTCAATGATACACAGCTATTATCTAATATAGATAAATACAGTACTACTATATCTAAATCAGCAGACTATGACGCCCCTATATGCATTGTACTTACTATACACTCAGGTTCCCTCTGCATGCAGCAGTCACCAGGTCCTGTAGGAAGTTGCTCTTGTTTTGCAGTTGCACAGGATCTCAGCTCAGTAATTCATGTGACTGCAGGTCATGTGACATGGAGGATAGGGGAGGGAGCTGAATCAGCAGAGTCTGACATTCAGCTAAAGCTGCAGTCCCATCTAGGACCAAACTGAATTCATGGCAGTGGTATGTTTATTAGTTTAAAACAAGGCGATTAGAGCCTCAAAAACACATTTCTGCTCTTACCAATTCTTCTTTTATGATCCCTCATTCTGTCCTATTTCCACGTCAGTCCTTTAATCTGATTACATTATAACTGATGATGTGGGGCGCCCATCACCCTCTGTTTTTAGAGTCCTTGCTGTGTAGAACATAAGTAGAAAACTTTACATTTTTAAGAAGGCATCAATCAGTGCTGCAGCCAATGGGTTAACATGACAGCAGTGATTTAAAAATAAAAATGTAAAACATGACAGCAGTGATACTGTAATAATCGATTGGTAACGAAGAGCGCTTGCTGACCGAGCATGTGCGATTGGCACTTGTCGGTTGCGCATACTCAAATGGCATTTGCCGGTCGCTCATGCGCACAAGCAGCCGGCAAGTGCCGATGGTGCTTTCTATTTACATATTCATTCCATCTTGACTTTGTTTCCAGTACATTCATTCCTTTATACTTTATTACACATACATTTGCATTTTGGCTTGGTTCATATTACAGTCACATATTTACTGGCTAGATAGAAAATGAAAGTTTTTAAACATTAGCGTCCCAGTAGATCATCCATGGTACCCATATCTTCAGATATCCTTCATATCTATCCTGGATTAAACTGGTACATTTTCCCATTATCATGTAGCCCTCTTTCCCCGTGTCTAAGGGAACTACATGTGCTGCCGTTACCTGTGGCTCACAGAAGGCCGGAGCCTCCGCCCCTGGGAGCCTGGGGTGATCTGTTGTTCTCGTTGATGCAGCGCCTCCACCTGGAAAAGATCCTAATGCAGTAGGATAACCTCTCTCAAGATACACAATACACATACCAGTATATAACTGTTACGCTGTTTTAGCCACAAACTAGACGAGACCCCTGTGCTGAGATGGGATAGTAGCCACCAGCCACAGACACGGGGACCCCGTCCGGAATGTAGAGTAGTCTTGCTGGCCGAGTCTAGGGCAGGAGAAGTGTGAGTAAATGTATACTTGCCGAGTCCGATGCGGGAGAAGTCCAGAGCGAGCGAGGTACTATTGCCAAGGTCAGAACTGGAGAAGAGCGGATGGTCGGAGTCCAGAGCCAAGGGTCAGGGCAGGAGAGATACGGATGGTCACAGTTCAAGCGAAGGTCGGGGTTCCAGAGAGCGAGGGTTCCAAAGGCAGGCAGAGTCAGTACACGGGTAAGCAGAACTAGGACAAGATAACAAGACAAGGGAGGCAGAGGCAAACACCAGGTAACAGAGTCTATGCTTAGCCGAAGTGCCAGTGGCACAGCTGAGCATAAGTAGCAGGCATGGACCAATAACCCCAGGGGGTGGAGCGGGGGCGTAACCCTCGCGAGGAGGAGGGATAGGTCGGAAGGAAAGAGACAGCTGGCAGCACTGGAACTAATGAGTTCCTCTTGACTCGTCGCTCGGGGGCGTTGCGGCGGACGCGTCACACGCCGGTGACGCGTCTCGCTTCTGCCCTCCAATCCCGCGGTGCGGGGTCTGCGCCTGCGCAGCGCATCAGCGGGGACTGATGCTCCCGAGGGGAGCACACTGCGCTTGCGGGGAGAGGCGCGTGACGGAGGAGGACAGCGTGGAAGGTTGCCAGCAGGTGTCGGACCGGAGCGGAAGTATGTGCGGGTGCGCGGAGTACGCGCGGGGGGGCGCGAGTCGTGACAGTACCCCTCTCTTCAAGAGAGACCTCCGCGCGATTCCAGTAGGGTTTCAGAGGGTATCTCTGGTGGAATTTCCTGATGAGTTCAGGAGCAAGGATCTAGTGGTGCGACACCCATGAACGCTCCTCTGGGCCATATCCCTTCCAATGGATGAGGTACTGAGTAGTCCTTCTGGAAATTCGGGAGTCGATGATGGCCTGGATCTCGTACTCCTGTTGTCCCTTTACAAGACGAGGAGGAGGTGGAGTGGGAACACGATCTGGAAACCGGGAGCTGTGATAGGCAGGTTTTAACAAGGAAACGTGAAAAACAGACGGTATTCTCATCGATGCTGGAAGTTTTAGACGATATGCCACCGGGTTTATTCTCTCCAGGACTTGGAAAGGACCCAAAAACCTTGGTGCAAGCTTGAGAGTGGGAGTCTTCAAACGTATGTTTTTGGAAGAGAGCCACACCATGTCTCCTAGTTTGAACTCCGGAATCTCCCGGCTTTGGCGATCTGCTTGGGCCTTCTGCCTGGATGCTGCTCTCTTTAAATTGTCCTGAATCTTGGTCCAGGAAGACTGCAATGTCTGGACCCGGTTATCTGCTGCCGGAACCCCTGAAGAAGAGCGCGTGATGGGCAGACGTGCTGGATGGAACCCGTAGTTTGCGAAGAAAGGAGAGAGTTGAGTAGATTCATTCCGCAGGGAATTGTGGGCGAATTCAGCCCATGGAAGCAGATCCACCCAATCATCTTGTGTTTCAGAAACAAAGCAGCACAGGTACTGCTCTAGGGACAGATTGGTCCTCTCCGTTTGCCTATTCTTCTGGGGGTGGTATCCAGAAGAGAAATGCAAGGATATGCCCAGTCTCTTTGAGAAGGCCCGCCAGAACATGGAGATGAAATGGGAGCCTCTGTCAGAGATGATAGTCAATGGGAGTCCGTGAAGACGGAAGACCTCTCTTGTGAAGATGTCCGCAAGGGTAGGAGAGGCGGGAAGACCACAGAGCGGAACGAAATGTGCCTGTTTGGAGAAGCGGTCAATAATGACCAATATGGTATTCATGCCCTTGGAACCAGGGAGCTCTACAATAAAGTCCATCGCTAAATGGTTCCAGGGGCAGTCAGGGATGGGTAATGGGTGTAAAAATCCTTGAGGTCTACAGCGGGGAACCTTGTTCCGGGCGCAAATGGTGCAAGCCTTGACGAAGTCGCTGATGTCCCTGCACGTGTTGGGCCACCAAAGGTCCGTTCTATGTGGTCCGTAGTTCTCTTGGTGCCAGGATGGCCCGCCGTCTTCGACAAGTGACCCCATTCCAGAATCTTCCTTCGGTATTGGGAAGAAGCGAAGAGACAAACGTCCAGAACCTCCAGATCCTCCGGAACCTTGGACTGATCCACAAGAATTTTATCCAAAACATCAAAGGAGTTGGCAGATATAATGTACTTGGACGGAAGTATGGTCTCGGCTCTGGCCTCGGTTTTGTCCTCGCTTAGGAATTGACGAGAGAGTGCGTGTGCCTTTAGATTTTTGGACCCAGGAATGAACGAAATGATATCATTAAAATGGGAGAAGAAGAGAGACCAATGGGCCTGACGAGCTCCCAACCGGCGAGCGCTCTCCAAATACATGAGGTTTTTGTGGTCCGTTAGAATGGTTATTGGACTCTCCGTGCCCTCCAAGAGATGTCTCCACTCTTCTAATGCGAGTTTAATGGCTAATAACTCCCTGTTGCCCACGTCGTAATTCTGTTGTGCTGGAGAATTTTTTTTTGAAAAAAATGCACAGGGATGTAAATCGGAATAAGGTAACTTTCTTTGAGAAAGGATGACGCCGGCTCCAACGTCCGATGCGTCTACTTCCAGTGTGAATGGGAGTTTGGGATCGGGATGGATCAAGACTGGTGCTGAGACAAAAGATTTTTTCAGAAAGTCAAAGGCTTGAACAGCTGCGGAAGGCCAAGGGGAGACATCGGCTCGTTTCCTAGTGAGGGCGGAGATGGGTGCGACAATGGAAGAGAAATTACGAATAAATCTTCTGTAATAGTTCGCAAAACAGAGAAACCTTTGAATGCCCTTGAGGGAGGTGGGAAGTGGCCAGTCCAAGACTAATCGCAGCTTGGAAGGATCCATAGCGAACCCGGAATTCGAGATGATGTACCCCAGGAAAGTGGTAGAGGATTGGTGAAAGTGACACTTCTCCAGCTTGGCATAGAGATGGTTCTGATGAAGGCGTAGTAGTACCTGTTTGACCTGTACAATGTGTTCTGGGAGACTCTTAGAAAAAACAGAATATAGTCGCGATATACTATGAGAAAAACATTGAGAAGATCCCTGAAAATTTCATTTACGAAATCTTGGAAGACCGCTGGGGCATTGCATAATCCAAATGGCATAACAAGGTACTCGTAATGACCGTCTCTGGTATTAAAGGCTGTTTTCCATTCGTCGCCTTGTCGAATCCTTAACAGGTTGTATGCGCCGTGTAGATCCAATTTGGAAAAGATGGTTGCCCCCTGAAGACGATCGAACAATTCAGAAATCAAAGGCAGGGGATACTGGTTTTTGATGGTAATTTTGTTTAAGCCACGGTAATCGATACAAGGACGAAGGGTGCCATCTTTCTTTTTGACGAAGAAGAAGCCCGCTTCCGCGGGGGAGGAAGACTTTCTGATGAACCCCTTCTTGAGATTCTCTCGGATGTAGTCCGACATGGCTTTAGTCTCTGGGAGAGAGAGGGGATATGATCGCCCTCTAGGAAGAACAGACCCAGGCAAGAGGTCAATAGGACAGTCAAAGGGTCAGTGCAGGGGAAGGACCTCGGATTTGACTTTGTTATTCTTCCTTCAGAGATGTATTTGACAGTCGGGTAGGGAACACTGTTCTTCCTCTGAATTCGTCACACTGCAGATGGTCTGCCGGGAGGTGCCGCAGGTCGTGGATCACTGTTGATTCCAGGATATGGGTCTGGGTTTAATCCAGTCGATGTGTGGATTATGGCACTGGAGCCATGGTAGGCCCAAAAATGATTTCGGCCGACGGCAAATGGATGACATCCAAAGAAATCCTCTCTGTGGTTTTGCTCGACCAGGAGGGACAGTTCGATGGTCTGTAGGACGATAAATGCCGGCTGCAGGGGGCGACCGTCAATGGCCTCAAGTACTACCGGAATCCTCTTTCTCTCAAGCGGAATATTATTCTTCCTAGCGAACTCATGATCAATAAAGTTCCCTCCGGAACCGGAATTGATTAAGGCGGATGCAGCGACCGAGAGGCCAGGGACAGAAAGAGAGATAGGAATCAAAATTCTGCTAGGTAGTTGTTCCTTGATGGTAGAGAATATGGCGAGCGTTCCCATGGAGACTCCTCTGGATCTCAATGGGAGCTGGCGTTTCCCGACTTGGGTGCCGGGTTGAGGGGACATTGAGGAACGAAATGACCAGAATTACCGCAGTATAAGCAGAGGCCAGCAGAACGGTGACGCTGTTTCTCGCAAGTGGACAGCTTGTTTCCCCCAAGTTGCATGGGCTCCAGAGCATCAGTCGCGGGAACCTCTGGAAAGGAGGAATGGATGAGAGAAGTCCTGGGCTTTACCTGACGGTGATGGGAACGCTCGGACTTCCTCTCTTGTTGTCGTTGGTCCACTCGAATGCAGATCACAATGAGTCCCTCTAGGTCACTCGGGCGTTCATGTGCGGCGAGTTCATCCTTCAGCTGTTCAGAAAGGCCCTGCCAGAAAACAGAAGAGAGGGCCTCGTAGTTCCGCGCCGTCTCAGCAGCAACTGTCCGAAATTCCAGGGCATACCTAGCCACTGGAAGATCCCATTGGGAAATGTGGAGAATAGATAAAGCTGCGGTGATCCTCCGGCCCGGGGTATCGAAGATGCGCCGGAACTCCTTTGTGAACCGCCCAATGTCCTGTGTAAGATCGGTTCTCTGCTCCCAGATGGGAGAGGCCCAGGCCAACGTGTCACCTGTAAGCAGCGAGACAATGTAGGCTACCTTGGTTCTGGAAGAAGGAAGCCTGGAGGGAGTCAGCTCAAATTGTATGAAACACTGATTGAGGAACCCACGACATTCTAAGGGATCTCCGGAATACTGATGGGGAGCAGGAAGTCGTGGGTTAGAAGAGCAAGGGTTAACCAGGGGAGCCAGCAGAGGTGGAGGAAAGGTGGGAGGGTTAGCCTGCTGTACTTGGACAGAAAGGGTCTGGAGGTCCTTCTGTAAGGCGTCCATGCGTAGGTCGGATTGTTCCAAATACTTCTCCAGCTTGGAGAACATAGCGGCATGAGATGCCACCATATCACTCACCCCAGCGGGGTCTATATTTGTGGGGCTGAGCATAATGTTACGCTGTGCTCGCCACAAACTAGATGAGACCACTGTGCTGAGATGGGATAGTAGCCACCAGCCACAGACACGGGGACCCCGTCCGGAATGTAGAGTAGTCTTGCTGGCCGAGTCTAGTGCAGGAGAAGTGAGTGTAAATGTATACTTGCCAAGTCCGATGCGGGAGAGGTCCAGAGCGAGCGAGGTACTATTGCCAAGGTCAGAACTGGAGAAGAGCGGATGGTCGGAGTCCAGAGCCAAGGGTCAGGGCACGAGAGATACGGATGGTCAAAGTTCAAGCCAAGGTCGGGGTTCCAAAGAGCGAGGGTTCCAAAGGCAGGCAGAGTCGGTACACGGGTAAGCAGAACTAGGACAAGATGACAAGGGAGGCAGAGGTAAACACCAGGTAACAGAGTCTATGCTTAGCCGAAGTGCCAGTGGCACAGCTGAGCATAAGTAGCAGGCAAGGACCAATACCCCCCAGGGTGTGGAGCGGGGACGTAACTCTCGCGAAGAGGAGGGATAGGTCGGAAGGGAAGAGACAGCTGGCAGCACTGGAACTAATGAGTTCCTCTTGACTTGTCGCTCGGGGGCGTCGCCCGCGCGTCACACGCCGGTGACGCGTCTTGTTTCTGCCCTCCAATCCCGCAGTGCGGTGTCTGCGCCTGTGCAGCGCGTCAGCGGGGACTGATGCTCCCGAGGGGAGCGTACTGCACTTGCGGGGAGAGGCGCGTGACGGAGGATGACAGCGTGGAAGGTTGCCAGCAGGTGTCGGGCCATAGAGGAGGTATGTGCGGGTTCGCGGAGTACGCGCGCGTCGTGACAATAACAATGGTTTTACTGAATACGAACACGGTAATATAATATACAGTCCCTGCAATAACACCATCCCGGTGGAACCCCCAAAGTACTGAGGTGCCTGGGCACTTAACCAACTAGTGTCCACAGACCAGGCCCACCCAAAGAGTGCTAAAGAATATGGAATTACCCAGTATACCGAGGCTGCTAACAGGTAGTGCACACACTTTATGGCAACTTGATTGAAGAGAGACCCAGCAATGATTAATGAAACAATAAGCCTCCGGTATTGAAAACAGGGAGTTGGGTAATAGTAAGCCGGATAGAGGTACAGGGGGACACCTCCCTAAGGGGCGCCCCCAAGTAAATCACAGCCCGGCACTAACCGCCTCAATAATCTCCCTGAAATACCGCGTGGAGGTTAGGAGTACTCACGAAAAAGCCGTCCCTGTTGGTGCAGGGAATTCTGCAGCGGCTTCCTCCTCTGGTGTAGCTGGCGTCAGCGTGCTCCGCCGGAAATGATGACACAGGAAGAAGGGGGTAAGATGGTCCGTGGTTCACAGCAACTTCAGCAGCCAACGCATGGATGTCTAAAAAAACTTTATTGATCGCTAGCAGCAAACATCAGGCAACCACTCTAACATGTTTCGTCCAGGCTATGGACTTTTTCAAAGACTTTGAAAAAGTCCATAGCCTGGACGAAACATGTTAGAGTGGTTGCCTGATGTTTGCTGCTAGCGATCAATAAAGTTTTTTTAGACATCCATGCGTTGGCTGCTGAAGTTGCTGTGAACCACGGACCATCTTACCCCCTCCACCCAAAGAGTGTGTTGAGTAGCGCTACCCACGATGTGTGTGTGGCCGTTGGTGCACGTAGACGCGATACCTTACTGGTCTTAGTCCAGACTAGGCCGCCTTGGCTGAGGGTTTGCTGGGCCGCAACGTGTCCCACGCCGTGCGGATCCTCAGGCGTCCGGTCCACCTCTGAGGGAGCTCCCATTAGAGTGTGTCCCTTTTCAAGTGTCTCTGATAATATAGGCCCGGTCTGGTCCCAGACCGTAGGCCGTAGTTCACCACGTGGCATCTGTCACCGGTGCAATGATACTATATAGTTACTGGGGAAGCGTCCCTACCTATGGGCCTTCCCTACAGCAACCACAACCTATAGTGAATCGGGCCTAGCTTGAACCTGGGGGGAACTCTGGCCTAGTCCAGTGGAGCACGGATCCCTGGCCATTACCTTCCTCCTCTCTGTCGGGCTCCCGACTGGCGTGCTCCTCAGTGCGCCAAAAGTATCCTTTCTGGTGCTCCGTGGATCAGGAGGCCCTATTGGCTAAGCCTGACCATGTGCTGCTGCAGCCCCTTAGGCTGCTGTGACTTGTAGTCCCTAGTTCTCCTCTGCGGAGCCTATCTAATGGCCAATGCAACTCTGTAGCCTCTGCGCACGCGCAAGACGTCTAGTGGGCATGCGCAGTTACTCAAAATGGCGGCACCCTGCATATTCGGGCCAACACGGATCACCGGAGCTCCGGCGCACCAACTGCCCTCCAAAGTCTCCACTCAGGTGTTCCCTGCATCTGTGCCGGGTCCGCCTGGCACTTCGGCGGCACCAGGTGTCTCCCTGCAGCCTCCCCCCACACTCCCCAGACCGGGAGGTAAGGGGACCTGGCTACAATCATAATATAATTTAGTTTGTTTTTGACCTCTGCTATTGTCGGTGGGTCATTCTGCTTCCAGTTTTTAGCTATAACTGCCGTAGCTGAGGACAGAATACGTATCATTAGTTTGTCTACGTTCCTCTCTATGTCCTCTATTGGTTTTAGGATTAGTACTTTCTCAAAATTCCATGGGTAGTCCAGTCCCGTAATTCTCTTTATTAGGTCTTTTAATTTTTCTCCAGAATAGTGCTATCTTCAGGCAGGTCCACCAGATATGCTTGAATGAACTTAATTGGCCACAGTTGCGCCAACGTAGGAGGGATGAAGCTGGGAAGAACGAGTGGAGTTTAGCTGGGGTGTAATACCACCTATGTAGTATTTTAAGATTAATAACTCGACTGACGAGCACCTAGATGATCTAGCTCAGAGGTGGGCAACCTATTTTTCAATGTAGTCATAGGTCTGGTGAATGAGATGGGAAAATCGCCACACCATTTAAAATTTGAGAAATTAGGTTGCTCAATCGAACATTTAAAACACCACACACTGTTCGTCTGCTTCACTCACCTCAGCACTATCACCTTTTACTGATTCACTTCGTTGACTCATTCAGAAAGCATAAACCAGCCGTCAGGAAAAAGTTTATTTTACTGTGGGAGCTGGCAAACTCAAATTTGCCACACTTTCATGGCCGATTCGCCACTTGTGGTGATTAGTGACAGTGTTGCCCACCTCGGATCTAGCTGATCTCTCATACATTTCCGTCCACTCATCTCTCAGCGCTCGCCCAATATCATTTTCCCAGTTTAGATTGTTTTTAATTGGTAGCTTGACTTTCTCTGTGTGATCAGAATCTGCTCTAATTGTGCTATAGTTCCTTTATGATATACACTAGCTGAGTATAGTTTCTCGAAAATAGTTAGTGGCCTAAAAAATCCTGTGCAGGTTGTATTGAAGTGACATAGTGTCTTATCTGAAAATATTTGAACGCATGCATGACTGGTAGGTCAAACTCCTCCTTTGGAACGTTTTTATCCTGTCTGATTTTACCACATCCCAGAGTCTTCCCATGCCTTTTTCTCTCCATATTTTGTATGCTTTTGATTGTAGGGCCGGGACGAATTCTCAGTTGGATAGAATGGGGGTTAGGGGTGAGGTAATAGATGAGACAGATTTAGCTCTACAGAGTTTATCCCATAATTTTAGAGAGTGTGAGATCCCTGGTTGTGTTTTGATGCACTCTGGCCTCGTCTCCCGCCTTAACCATAGTAGTGTCGCCATGTCTTTCCTCTGGGCTTCTGCTCTTTCTATGTCTACCCATGGTCTCGCTACCTACTCCATTGACCAGTACTCCAGGGGACTTAACCTGACTGCTTCATAATATTTCGTTAAGTCTGGTTGAAACATGCCCCCTAGTACTGTTGTAGCCCCATTACTTTTTTCTTTGTTCTTGCCATATAAACTTTATTTCCTTTTCTAGCTCTTTAATATCTATTTGTGGAACTGTAACGAGTAGTACCTGAAATAGATACAGGATCCTGGGTAGTGTGTTCATTTTTACCGATGCTATTCTGCCTCTCCAAGATATTTGATGTCTGTCCCAGGTCCTTAAATCCTTTTTCACCTCTTTAAAAAGTTCAGAGTAGTTTGCCCCATAGGGTCTATCGAATGTCCCTGTTATATAAACTCCCAAATATTTGATCTTATCCGACTTCCATTTTATGGGGAATTGTTTTTTCATCGTTAGCTTGTCCTCAGCCAGGATATGTAGGCTTAGGGCCTCTGACTTGGTGTGGTTTATTTTGAACTTTGAGTATATGCCAAATTCTTCCACTTTGTCGAATAATTTTCGTAGTGACTTTTTCGGTTTGTGAGTGATAACAGAATATCGTCTGCGAACAGGGAAACCTTGTATTCTCTATCGCCTATTGTTACTCCCTCTATTGTGTGGTTCCCCCTAATTTTGGCTGCCAGAGCCTCTATGCACAGGGCAAACAGCAGTGTGAACAGGGGACATCCTTGTCGGGTGCCATTTGGAATTTGGAATGGAGCTGGGGTATAGCCTGAGGTTCGCAACGTAGCTGTTGGATTTAGGTATAATGCTTGTACTCCCTTGATAAAGCTTTCGTGTATTCCCATTTTATTCATTACCTGGAACATGAAGGGCCACGTTACCCTATCAAAGGCCTTCTCCGCGTCTAGCCCCAGAATCAGGGTCGGGTTCTGGCTCCTGTTACTGTTGTGGATTATATTTATAATTATACGAATATTGACCGAGGCCTGGTGGACCCCACCTGATCTGGGTGGATCAGTATGTTCAGTGCTTTATTTAGACGTGTTGCTAGTATTTTAGCAAAAAGTTTTATATCTGTGTTGATCAGCGATGTGGGTCTATAACTTGAGCATAGCATTAGCCTCATATGGTCTGGTGTGGTGGTAGTGGAAATGTTTGGTTGTGGGTGGAAAAGTTGGAGGAAGGGTTAGGTGAAAACTGGGGGGAAAAACATAGGGTTTTTAACATGGTTGTATGGAGCCCATATACATTGTGGTCTTTTGACCCTACCTTTTGGGTGATAGTTGTGGTGTGTAGGGTCGGGAAATGTGGGTGGGGTTGACTTTGGCACCTGAGATTCGTCGTTCGTTTTATGCACCTTATCGCCAATTCTGCCCCAACCTGAGCGGTCCCTAATAAGGGTCTTTTTTTAAATCCAAACTACTAATTAGAAAAACACTTTTTCATTTTATTTTTAAGTATTTAATGAACAAAACACACATATTGTTAACTCCAACTTTGATTCACCTCGTAGTTCAAGAAAAATTGCTATGTGAGAACTGGCCTAAATATCATAGCTTATGATCTTTTAGATCCTAGCTTAGGAGAGGCCTTGTGCAGAAAGAGCTTCCGTACCCCTCATTGGTTCTATGCTGACCCTTTTCTCCTATACAACCTTCAGCTTTCCCTCTTGTCGCGGACAATTATTTTTTTGCCCCTTCGGTTCCCAATCTGAAGGCCGTATTTTAAACAATTTCTAAGAAAACATTTGAATCTTTTATAACATTATTACTAACATTTCTATACTCTTTAAACAATGGACTAATCTACTTATCTTGTCTCAAGTCAATTTTGGTCTGTGTCTCTAAGATAGTCCTGAGAAAGGGGAATGGCGCTCCTCATTTCAAGCTTTGCGGCGACCTTTTTGGTTCTCCCTGCCTGTGCAGAATGTCTTTTCTGCTCCTTTCCTTTCTTTCGCTGGAGACTCTTCCTCATCGCGCTGTAGCAGTCTCCTCCTCAGTTGCTCTCGGGTCCAGGTCTTCTTCTGCTGTCTTCCTTGGCTTTGTCCCCTTTCTGTTCCAAGCCTCCCTTCTTGTGAGGGGCTGTGGCTGTTGAAGTTTTGAACCCTTGCCATTTCCGGGGTACAGATGCAGCAACCGTTATTTTTTTTATTTTTTTAAATCTTTTTTTCTTTATTGGTATCTTGCAAGGTACATACACATGATAACAACAGTCATAGCAGGGCAGATGAAAGAGAGTCATAGGCACATGACTGCGGTACGGATTGAGATACACAATAAACATTTTTTTTCCCTTTTTTTTTGTCACAAAAAGATGGGGAGAGACAAGGGGCGGGTGGATAGGTGGGAACGACACGGGGAAGAAGAGGGGGGGGGAGGGAGTCGGGGATTGATTAGTTGGGTCTCTGATCCCTTCTGAGCCTTGGGGTGTAGCGGCCGTTATTTTAACAAATCACGCAGTGTATACATCGGAAAACCCATGTCATGGCGCAGGATTACTTCCAACCGTACCGCCTTAAGACGCAAGTGCAGGCGAGTGCATAAAATGGCATTTTAGCGATCTGTCTTTTAAACACCTGAAATTGACACAGTAGCACAGTACTGTACACATTGCAATGCATTCATTTCATTACATTTAATTGCACACAATCCATAAAATTCAAACAAAGCAACCGCGATAAACACGTGTGCCTGGTGCGATTGGCCGTGTTCATGCAGCGTGGAGTACAGCAGCGCACACGAAAACGGCGCCGTGATGCCTTAAAATAATAACCGCTGCATCTGTAACTTCTATCCCCAGGGATTTGATTAATTCCGGGCCCTCAGCTGGTCTACGCATTGTAGCCTGTTTGCCATTGTGTGTGGCTTGGAGGTAGAAGGGGAATTCTCATCGGTATCTAAATACATGACTGAGTAGACTTGTAATTTCTCTCAGTCCTCTCCTTTTTGCCAGAGTTATTGGCGCGATGTCCATGAAGATCTGGATGTCTGCTGCTTCGAAGCAGATAGTATTCAGATTCCGGGTTTTGTGGAGGATTTCTTCCTTCATTGAGAAATAGTGGAGTCTGGTTATGATTTCCCTTGGGCCTCTTCCCTCGTAGTCTCTACACTGGCGACACACTTTATTCGAGCTTGGCTAGTCCCACGAATTCGGGTATACCCGGGTGTATTGAGGTTTGTGACTGTTTTCTGCCCGAGTGCATTGAGGTATTTTCCAGGCAGGCATTGAAGCATTTTATTCCCGCTGGCTGCAATACTGCACAGTATATATATATATACTGCATTACAATTCATGAATTTATGCCATCTGGTAGACACGCGAAGCATTGCAGCCTATTAAATCCTAATCATTATCATTTAACAGATCAGCCGCCCATCAGCCAGGCATGAACCTAGGCTGGAAAGGCAAACGCAACGGGGCTTGTCAGAGGTGAGGTGTGGCGCATTCCAGGTATCTGCCAGGTACATACCAGGTATTTGCTCGAATAAAGTGTGTCTGTGCAGTATGTGTCAGTGCTCTGTGCACTCTGTCCATCTCTAGCCTTTCTGTTGTCGCTTCGGGAATTATACTCTGGAACAGTCTTTGTAGGTCGGGTCTGATATTGCCTGGTCTTACCGACTCTGGGACATTCCTTATCCTGATGTTATTTCGTCTCGACCTGTTCTTCGCATCTTCCCGTTCTCGGGGGCCCCTGTTCTTAGGGAGCCTCATGGTTCAGGTATCTTCTGGTGCCGGTTTGGCTTTGTGGAACGTTTTAAGCCGTCCCAGGGCTATTTGGGCTGTTTTTAGCTGTGTTTTGGCTTTGTTCAGATGAAGCTAGTCTTTCCTGCGACTTGTTCGTGCAGCGTCCAAGCCACGCCCCCAATTATTATTTTTTAACAATAATAAAACATGTATTGCTTGTGGAATAATGTTAAGAATGGAATTTATGTCGCCGGAACAATGTAAACGCCCCTTTTTGCTTTGTATAAACATCAAACGGTATATTCCACATCAGTGTTGCGCGTGAGTGCACTAAGAGGTACAGAGCACCGTTGCTTTTCTATTTTCAGACCAAGACGACCCTTACTTTTTTCTTTACAAACCGCTATTTGTAGAGAACTGACTGTTATTAAACGCTTTCTCTTCCTCTCTCGCTGATCACTGTGGGAAGGTAATAGGTAACATGAATTGTCAGTATTCATCCCCGAGCTGCTTTCTGACTGTGAGGGTTACAGGAAGCCAGCAGCAATATATCCTGTGAAAACAAGCGCACGCAGCACTTTCTCTTGGGCCTCTCCGGCTTCCTCGTTAAAAATAAAATAATACTTTTTCATGCTTTGCAACAATAATAGTTAGTGGGGAATACTACATACTACAAAGCGGCCGTTTCGTCGCCCCCAAATCCCTGTCAATAGGGATTCCCGGCTCAAGACGTGTCAGCGTGTATACAGTAGCATGGTAGTTACCCTTGTGTTATGTTCCCAGTTTGTTTGTGTATGAGCCCTGAAGAATGAAACATGTCTTCAGGACCTGTAAATTCCCTGGCTCTGCCCTGTTGCATGATATCAGTGAGACGTAGGTGGTGGAAAATTGAATGTTCCTGTGCTAGTTCCATAAGGATGCAGGTGTGTGTGTGTGTGTCTATATGTTGCAGCGTACAAGCAACTACACACGCGGGTTCTTTGGATAAGGCTTATTTATTTTAGCCTTAAAACATAAAACACACCAAAACAAATAGCTTCTCATCAGCAAACAAAAGAAAAATGTATTTTTCTTCAGCAGACAAAACAAAATAGTTTCTCTTTAGCAGACAGAGTAAAAATAAGACAGCTACTCTTTTCTATGCAGGAGACAGACAGTTCATAAACCATTTACTTTGTTAACAGACCTTGTATCAAGCTGTTCTCTCTCCAGAGTTTCAGGGGCTTTCCCTGCTTCAGACAGCATACAAAAAGACAGACCTTCTATCAGTAATCTCCTCTCTCCTGAACAGCTAGGCAGCATGTGTCTACAGCCTGGGGTTTTTAACACACCTTGATTAGGCAGCTGGGATCCAACTAATTGTCCTGAGGTTCCCAGCTGAAGGTAACCTAGTCACTGCTGCACTGCAGACTAAACATATGTCTGCCAGGCATATAGCTGGTGGCTTTTATTTACCCTGTCACATTCCTCCCCTGTTAGTGTGTAGCTGGGGTTACGCACGGCTGAAGCCCGACCATCCACCCCTTCTCTAGAAAAGAAGTCAGCATTTGCGTTCTCTTTTCCCGGCCTGTGCTGAATCTCAAATGAGAAGGGTTGGAGGGCCATATACCACCTAGTCAATCTAGCATTGGAATCCTTCATACTATTTAACCACTTCAGTGGAGCATGTTCCGTCACCAAAGTAAAATGGACTCCTGCCAGGTAATGCCTCAAAGCCTCGATTGCCCACTTTACTGCGAGGCACTCCTTCTCAATCACTGAGTAGTTTTTTTCCCTCGGGAACAATTTCCTACTCAGGAAAAGGATAGGGTGTTCAACTCCCTCAAACTGTTGTGACAACACTGCCCCTAGCCCTATCTCTGATGCATCTGTTTGCACTACAAAAGGGCTGTTGAAGTCCGGGCTTCTAAGGACGGGACCCTCTGATAGACACCTTTTTATGTCCTCCAAGGCTCTCTAACAATCCCTTGACCATACCACTGTGTAAGGGGCACACTTTTTTGTGAGGTCCGTTAAAGGGGCTGCCACTTCCGAATAGTTGGGGATGAACCGCCGGCTCTGCTAAACCCAGCAGAGAGCGTACCTGCGTTTTTGTTTGGGGGGTCGGAACTTCTTTCAGGGCAACTACCTTGTCGGCTAGTGGCCTTACTTTTCCACCTCCCACTGCATACCCTAAGTATTTGGTTTCCGCCTTACCCAAGGCACATTTCTTAGAGTTCGCTGTGAGCCCTGCCTCTCTTAGAGATTTGAGGACCGCTTTCAGCCTATTTAGATGGGCCCGCCAGTGTTTACTATAAATGACAATGTCATCTAGGTAGGCTGCGGCATAAGTCCTATGGGGTCTCAGTACCTTATCCATGAGTCTCTGAAATGTGGCTGGGGCTCCATGCAGTCCAAATGGCATTGTCACAAACTGGTATAAACCCATGGGAGTGGCAAAGGCTGTTTTGCACTTGGACTTTTCCTCTAAGGGTATTTGCTAGTATTCTTTTGTCAAGTCCAGCGTGGATATATATTCCGCGTTACCAAGGGCGTCAATTAATTTGTCCACCCTTGTCATCGGATATGCGTCAAACTTGGATACTGCATTGACCTTTCGGAGGTCCACACAAAATCTTACCTTCCCATCGGGTTTAGGGACCATGACTAGTGGACTACACCACTCACTGCATGATTCCTCAATCACTCCTAAGTGTAACATTTCTTGTACCTCCTTCTCTACCAGAGCCCTACGACTTTCAGGCAACCTATAAGGACGGGAACGTACTTTTACCCCAGGTGCTGTCTCGATCGCATGTGAAATTAAGTTAGTTTGCCCTGGTAAATCAGAAAAAACATCATGGAATTGTGTAATTATTTCTAAGTCCCCTTTTTGTTCAGAGGACAACTGTTTACCCATTGGGATTTTATCGTCACTCACGATGTTCTCCCGTGGAGGCTGAGGACCCAAGTCCGTTTCCTCCTCCACCGGGTGGAGGAATAGAGACCGCTGCATCTTCCAGGGTTTCAGCAAGTTCACATGGTAAATTTGTTTACCCTTCCTGGACCCTGGTAGAGCGATCTCGTAATCCACATCACCCGTACAGCGGAGTACTTCGAATGGGCCCTGCCATTTGGCCAGGAGTTTACTCTCGCAAGTGGGTAACAATAACATCACCTGGTCTCCCGGGTGAAACACTCTCATGCGAGCATTCAGATTGTAATGTCTCTCCTGACTGTCCTGGGCTGATCTAAGATTCTCCCTAGCAAAATGGCCAACCACATCTAGGCGCTTCCTAAGGTCTAGTACATATTGCAGGGTATTCTTAGAAGGTGACCGCTGTTCCTCCCAGGACTCCTTTAGGAGGTCTAGGATACCCCGGGTTTGCGGCCATAGAGCAATTCAAATGGAGAGAATCCCGTGGAGGCCTGGGAAACTTCCCACACTGCAAACAGCAGAAAAGGGAGAAGTTCATCCCAGGCTCTCTTCTCTGAATCTACAAATTTCCTCAGCATCCCTTTTAGAGTTCGGTTAAATCTTTCCACCAATCCGTCAGTCTGTGGATGGTAGACCGATGTCCGGACAGACTTGACCTCTAGTAACTTTAAGACATCCTGCATCAGTTTAGTCATGAAATATGTACCTTGGTCTGTCAACATAACCTGGGGAAGTCCAACCTGTGAGAACAGTTCCAACAACTTGTTGGCTACTTGCTTCGCCGTTGCTGTTCTCAGGGGGAACGCCTCAGGATATCTTGTTGCATAATCAACTATTACAAGAATAAACCTGTGTCCTTTCGCAGAAGGTTCTAGAGGTCTTACCAAGTCTACCCCAATCCTCTCAAAGGGAACTGACACCAAGGGTAGAGGAACCAAAGAGGCTGGTTTTTGTCCTTTTGGACTAGTTAGCTGGCACTCCGGACATGCCGCACATAGTTTAGCAATATCACTATGCATCCCTGGCCAATAGAATCGGGATGAAATACGATCCAATGTTTTATCCCTGCCCAGGTGACCACCCAAGGGACAGTATGGGCTAGAGTAAACACAGATTTAACAAACGCCTTGGGAACCAATATCTGTCTGGTGACCTCCCCTGTTTGTGTCTGCCTATTCACCCTATACAGGATATCATTTAAGAAAACAACCAGGGAAGCGCTATATTAGTTGGGATCAGGCTCAGCAGCCAATTTTATGTATAAACCACATATAAAACAATAGCATAAAATAGCATGAATGAATACACAAAAATATAATATATAAAATGAGTAACACAAGTCTCTGCCAGTTGGAGATTGTCCAGGTGATGTAAGTGCAAGTTAATGCCCCTGTCTGATGTGACAGACTCGGGCAAGAGTGACCTTTGAGAGGTATAAATCCAGAGTGGTAGCTGGGATGGAAAGCGCTACCAACTGTGCAGGTAATGAAGTGTGTAGAAATGGGAAGGTGCCGTAGGCATCAAATATGGAAAAAGCTCACCCAGACTTCAAACTCTTTGCGCTGGTGGCTCCTTTTGTTTCCTCCTTCACAGCCTCGCTGCAGAAACTCCGCTGCACAGCTCTCCTGGGCTTGCACACCAGGGATGGAACTACTCACAGGGCGCCGGGTTTCCGGGTATGACGTCACGGCCGGACGTGACGCACCAACCCTTCCCGGCTGTGCCTGGAGCTGCCGCAGCACACAGGGGCTGAGAGCCGAATTTCACACACCTCACACAGCTTCAAAGTTCCACAGCCTCCGCAGTACACTCTCCAAGGGACTCCACGTTAGACCACCAGGACTGGGGCAATGAGACAGGGATGCACAAGAGCTGCAACCCCTCTAGACTCCTCCTCCTACGCGTTTCAGCACGTGACGTGCTTTCATCAGGATATCATTTGATAGCTCAAAATTGGGGAATACTATCACCCCCTGTGCATTTAAAATCTGCTCATCAATTTTCACCACCTTGCCATACTGTCTAGCAAGGACTGGGTCTTCCCTTTGCTTCTGGCGAAAGTCAGGGAGGTACAGGTCTGGTAAATCTCCAGGGCCCATATCCCCCTCCCTCTGGCCATCCCCAGCCATCACTTGTGACTTCTGACTACTAGAATGGTCACCTTGAGACCCAGATTTCTGCAACCAGTTCTGTTTGTCAGAGCGTCTTTGCTTCCGAGTCTTTTGAACCCGGTGTCTACTGGGAAAAAGGTCTGCTGAGAAGGGGAACAGTTTGCCAGGGTTCTCCGGAGCCATAGAAGGAGGCTCCTCATGAGAGACTGGAGCCATTAGGTCCGAAAAGAAAGGCCAGTCCCGGCCGAGCACAACAGGGGCAAGGAGCCAAGGAGCGACTCTTACTTCGAGGTAAGCCTCCTGACCTTTTACCTGTAGCCGGATTTTGGCCATCGGATAGCGTTTTACATCGCCGTGTATACATTCTATACTCCATGGGGAGTCAAAAGAACACACGTTAGGCGGTAATAGTTCCTGGAGGACCAGAGTTTTCCCAGAGCCCGAATCTACAAGGGCCTGGACGTTTTTTCCCCCAATCAGGGCTGGAAGTAGCCAGGGCTTGTAATTTTCTCCAGTGAAGGCCGAGGCGATGGTCCTGCTGAATGAACACTCCATCAATGGACAGTCCACGTGCCGGTGGCCTTGTTCTCCGCAGGCGGAACATGGAGAGGGTTCCCTCGCAGGACGGGGCTGTGGATAGCGCTCCGCTGGACCGGATACTGGAGACCAGGCATCTGGTGGGTCTTGTGGGCGATGTCCTCGGAAGTTCCTCTCATTTTGCAATGAGCCGACATCAGGAAGGAGATGAGGATCTCGGCGGGGACCACCATTTGGACTCCGTCCTTGCTGGAACCACTGCTCCTTCCGTTGGACTTGGCGGTTGCGTATGGACGGGCCGTAGGTTCCCTGTTGATCCGCCCTCCCTCTTTGGGTGTCCGCAAGTGCCGGTGGAATCGGGTCCAGGACACTCGCCTGCTGCTCAGCTCCAAGGAAGTTCTCCATGAGTCAGACCGCCAAAGCTAGGGTTTCAGCAGCGTGGCGTTTTACCCATGAGCGTGCGGCAGGGGGTATTATTTGTATCCAGCGCGTACACAAGTCTAATAATCGCTGAGCGAGGACCCGGGATCTCATCTTAGCGGTGTACTTCATGTTCCGGAACTGCTGCCGGTAGGTCTCTGGGGTCAGACCTAAGCGATCCAGTATGGCGGCTTTTACTTGTCGGTAGTCCATTGCCTGATCTGCAGGGAGGCCCTGATCTGAGGCCTGGGCTTCTCCTATGAGGAGTGGGGCCAAAGCAGTTGCCCAGTGATCTGTAACCCAGCCCTGAGCTTCGGCAACCCTTTCAAATGTCAGTAAAAAAGCCTCTGTATCTTCGTTCAGAGCCATTTTCCTCAGAAGTATCGGGGGTTTGTTGGCAAGTTCTGGACTGGCAGATCCCTGGAATTGGGTCAGCAGCTTGGCCACCCGCTGCTCCTGTGCTGCATGCTGCTGGGCTAGGAGCTGGGTTTGCTGCTGCAATAGTCTTTCATCTCTCTCTGCTTGTAGCCGGGCCTGCTCCTGCATTAACTGTCCCTGCTGTCTGGTCTGCTCGCACAGAAACTCTTAAAAAAATTCTTCCATTTTTTCCATTCTTGTGTGTGTGTGTGTGGCCCTTTAACTGCAGGGGCCTTTCAAAATCCCACTTCTGACACCATATGTTGCAGCGTACATGCAACTACACACGCGGGTTCTTTGGATAAGGCTTATTCTTTTTAGCCTTAAAACATACAACACACCAAAACAAATAGCTTCTCATCAGCAAACAAAAGAAAAAATTATTTTTCTTCAGCAGACAAAACAAAATAGTTTCTCTTTAGCAGACAGAGTACAAATAAGGCAGCTACTCTTTTCTATGCAGGAGACAGACAGTTCATAAACCATGTACTTTGTTAACAGACCTTGTATCAAGCTGTTCTCTCTCCAGAGTTTCAGGGGATTTCCCTGCTTCAGACAGCATACAAAAAGACAGACCTTATATCAGTAATCTCCTCTCTCCTGAACAGCTAGGCAGCATGTGTCTACAGCCTGGGGTTTTTAACACACCTTGATTAGGCAGCTGGGATCCAACTAATTGTCCTGAGGTTCCCAGCTGAAGGTAACCTAGTCACTGCTGCACTGCAGACTAAACATATGTCTGCCAGGCATATAGCTGGTGGCTTTTATTTACCCTGTCACACTATCCCTTGCCGGTCCTGGACTGATGACGTCACTGTTGAAGCTCCATCGTGTCAAATGCCTCTCCTGCCCTTCACAGTGCAAAAATAACACCTTACGCGTTTCATGACTAAGTGGGTCACTTCAGGGATATTGGTCACTAGAGTGGTGTTTCTTAAACCCTGTTATTGATGTGCAAATACATTTTTCACTGCTTTGAATTCCAACCCATGGTGATTTTTCCGGCTGTGCACCGCCATTCTGTTCTCCCGTCTGCTTACGGTATAGTCTTGGGCATGATATGGGGCGAGAGCGTATCCACTCTTACCTATATTGATTTTTGTCTCTGTAGGGCCGCCGGCGAGGTGCCTAAATAGACTTCCCGGGTGATGGTCCCTCCAAACCCCAAGCCATGGCTGCCTCTTCGGGAAAAACACAGAGGTGAGTATGGGGATAGTAAACTTTTGCAACTTTTAACAAAACAACCTGAAGACAGACTCAATGTGATTAGATCTCCATCGCTTTCCCTTGACATTTTTCATTACGTCTGCCAGACCTCCGTTCTTTTCGGCTCGTGTGGAACTCTTCTTTGTTCTTCCCAGGTTGGTCTGAGAGTCATATCTGCTTGCGCCGTCTGATGGGTTGGCTCAGGACCGAGACCCAGTTTGTAAAGAAAGGCATCCCCTTCAGACAGCTCTCTCATTGTGAAGATACGTTTAAACGGGAAAATCCAGCGAGATCACACTCCTTTATCCCTCAGTATAGTTGTTACTGGCTGTAGCTTTCGTCTTCTTGCCAAAGTGACTGGGGAGAGATCTTGATAAACTTGTATTTTAATGTTTTCGAATATGATATTATTGGAATTTCTTGTGACCTGATATAAAGCTTCCTTAACTTTGAAATGGTGAAATCTGATTATAATATCCCTTGGATTTTCATCAGGCTGGGGTTTAGTGCACAGAGCTCAATGGCACCTATCCAATTCTAGAGATGCTTCTGACTGGTTGGAAAGCATGGCCGTCAGCCATTTTGAAATAAATTCTTCCAGCTTCCAGGTGTATAATAGCTTCAGGGATTCCTCTCAATCTAATGTTGTTCCTCACATCTCTATATTCAGAGTCCTCTTGATGGTCGGAGATCTCTGCAATTTGAGATTGGAGGCGAGTAGTTATTTTTTTCCGTTTTGTTCAGCGACTTTATTGTTTCGTCTTGTTTCTTTCCCAGCGCGTCATTTCTTTCGCCTAAAGTTGAGATTTCTTTCCGTATATCTTGCATTTCAGAGTGAAGTAGTATGTTTAGGTTGCTGAAAAGTTCTTCAATATCCTTTTTTGTTGCCGCCTGTTGATTTGTATCATTTCATTCCTCCCTTTCCTACTGGTGCTCCGACTCCGATCCCCCGCTGGAGTTAGGTTCCGAGACGCTCGGGGTCCGCGGATTCCCCTTCTGTTAAAAGTAAAGTGCCAAGTTGGGTGAGGTGTTTTTTTTTAAACTTTCGGCGGCATCCGGGAGTATTATTGTTTCTTTTGCGTTTTTAGAAGTTAAATGTTGTTCTCTCTTGTTTTTATGCTTGTTTAATCACCGGAGTTGGGCGGAGCCAACACGCTAATTAGCCATTCCCTCTGCTGCTGCGCATGCACCCCAGGACATGTCTTTTTGCCTAATTACTATGTAATGGTTATTACTATGGCTTAATTAGAATGCTACACCGTGTTGTGCAATACAGATGCAGCGGCCATTATTTTAAGGCATCACGGCGCCGTTTTCATGTGCGCTACTATACTCCACGCGGCATTAACGCCACCAATCACCCCAGGCACACGTGTTTATCGCGGTTGCTTTGTTTGAATTTTCTGGATTGTGTGCAATTATATGCAATGAAATGAATGAATTGTAATGTGTACAGTTCTGTGCTACTGTGTCACTTTCAGGTGTTTAATAGACAGAACGCTAAAATGCCATTTTCTGCACTCGCCGGCACTCACATCTTAAGGCAGTATGGTTGGATGTAATCCCGCGCCATGACGTGGGTATTCCGAGTTATACACAGTGTGATTTGTTAAAATAACGGCCGCTGCATCTGTATAGCACACATGCCAATGGTGTGGCAGCCCAGGCTGAACTTACTGCTGGCACATGTTAGTGACCAGCTTTCAGCTTTTTTTTCAATGCGTCACGTCTATCTGGGGGGGGGGAGGGGGCGCGTGGGGTCATTCACTAGAGTGCAGAAGCTGTTACTATCAAGAAATTCTAGCAATGTAGTAGTTCCCATTCTGTGCTTCTCATGGGAGAGGGGGTTTGGCCCGGTAGTAAAGGGGTTACACCATTTGGCCACCCCCTGCTCTCACTGGGGAAGCAAGGGGTTAACTGGACTGGGGTCCAGTAATGTGTTTTTACCTTGCTTCAGAATCCAACTGTTTATTCCCCTGTAAAAATGTATTGTCTCATCCCAGTGTTTGCATCAACACATACACTGGGGTTGATGCGGGAGGCTTAAGGGGTTAATAAGCTACAGTTTTAGGAAAATACAAATATGTGTGGTGTCTTTTCAGAAATATCTGGGCTTCAAAAGGCTTGATTGAAGTTGGGTGTGAAAAGTACAGAGGGGGTTTAGTATATGTTAATACCTAATTTGCAGGCCAAGTGTATATTGCTGGTAGAGACAGCTAGGACCCAGGTCTGGAGCATTGGGTGTGAAATATAGCACCTGTGACAAACGTTCTCTACACAGGAGGCCCAGCTTCAAAGCATTTCTTGACAAGGGGTTTTATGGGGGCCAGGGGTGTGGCTACCGAAGGAGATATCAGAATGAGTGACCTTATTAAATATAAGAATATTATGAGATGTCCTCGGCTGAACATGCTAAAAGCTACATGTGTGTATTCGTGGGACCGATTCGCAAATAATGATTACAGACACATGATGTCTAGCAGGTACTAAGATACAGATATTAATATCTCTCTTAATTTTAGTATTACACGGTAATATTTAGTGTCATTGGGAGCGTCATGCGTGCCGGAATGTATTAATATGTCTTGCGTGCCAGTAAGTATTACTGAACTGAAGTTATGAAGTTATTTAGATAGGAAAAGCAGTTTTTAAACGTCCTGGGGTGGGAGGAGTTTTACTCTGGGGTAAGACTGTCAACCTCACCACTGATTTATGACAGAGATTTGGTGCAGGTAATTGTTCTCCAATGGCCTACACTCAATAGTAAGGTATAGACTGGAGATTTGCATATAAACCAGTGCCCAGCCTATACTCTGTGTCTTTTGTGCTTTTCGTGATGTCTACATCTGAACATGTATTATGGAAGAAATTGCCAATCCTGTATCCTGATGGCTTTCTTGTCCAAAACCCTTAAGTAAGTGCATATTTTGTCTGTTATTTGTATATCTCGTGTGTTCACCTTTTTCAAGGAATAAATTATATTTTATCATATCTAGTCGTGTTCAGTTCAACCCAGGTATTTTGGTGTATAGTATTGGCCTCTCACAAGTTCCCGTGACAGTGCTACGTAAGAAATTGGTTATAGATGATATTTTACTCTTCAAAACACCATCATTATGTCTTCCTATATTGTTTAATTAACAAATCAATTATTAAAATATCATGTTATAAATTATATTTGATATAGAAATATGTTACTTTAAAATAATACAGTATAAAGTATAATAGATATGCACTGTTATAACTATAGTACAGAGATGGAACGGCGATTCTCTCCTCCACTGTCGGATCATCCAGGATATAGGCAGTTGCATGAGACGCCAAGACACCTATACGTGCAATAGTGTGGAGGTGGTGAGATATAAACCAGCACGTCTGTGATCTCCTGCAATCTGTTTTACATTGTTTACAATGCTTAAAAGAATGGTCAGCACGTGAGTGCACATTCCTTAAGATTTTATTGATTTGATGCATAAAATTACTTTTTGCACCCACCGTCTTCACTATTGCATTCCTCTGTTGTTCCCAAGTTTGCTGACTGCAAGAACATCCTTAGCTGATATTGCCACGATTTGTATTTTAAATGATAAAATGTAGGAAAATGTTTGTAGTTCTAACTATGGACTTAATTTTCCCCCAATTGAAGACTGAATTACACTGTATTGTGTTATTCTCTCTTCTTTTTGGTTGACACCTCGCTCTCCGATGTTGAAGAATATCTGCAAGTAGAAGAACTAAAGGAACCGTTCTAGGTGGGTTTGAGCAGCAGTATCATTGTTATTGTATTTGCACATACTTGATTTTTTTATTTCACTTTATTTAATCATGTGCACATTAGCATATGAAATATTAATATTGTTATTTATATTGTTACATATTTTTTCGCGGTTTAACACTTTAACACACTCAATTTCAATTAGTCACTTACCCTGAGTGTGTCTTTACTATATTACTAAGAGGAGAGCCTATTTTTATAGTGTGAGTTCTTAATACAGTAGAAGAAACAGATATATGAGGCAGATCTAAAACATGTTGTTGAAAAGTGAAGGTGACTGCAGGTTGACAAGGTTAGGGAAGTGTATTGCCCCTCACAGCTTACGAATTGTCATTTGCATTCTGCACGTTACAGGATGGGGAAAAAATGCTATTATGCATTCTGACTTAATAGCTTTTTCCTTCCTGAAGGGATATGGAAAACATTGCGCTGGCTCTGAAAGGCTTAAGCTAGTGTTTTTCAGCAGGGGTTCCTATGGACCCTTGGGTTCCCCAAGCATCCCTAAAATGTTCCCTGCAATTGAGTTTGAGTCACGGGAGAGCAGTACTTTTACACCGAAACCACCGGGATCACTAGCACCAGACAGGACAAAGTTCTTGAATAAAATGAGGATTATTCTGGCAACCAGCAGACAAGACAAAATACACAATAACAGGAAACAATACCAACTGGGCACCTGGGGAGCAGACTCTAGCCTCGCTAGGTGCAGGGGCCTGCTTCAAGTAGGCTTGCCCTGTCCTCTTCTCGTCCAGGATATCAGAGTGCTGATCACACACAGCAGCCATTCTGCAGCTTGACTCGACTCAGTCTGAAGATGAACTGGTACGCTACTCGGCAGCGCCCTTTACATAGCCCTCGGTGGCTATCCTTTACATGGGGAAGGGGCCGCCACCCAACCAGATTGAGATCGTGCAACCAATGCCAGAGGAGGGGGAGTGCAGAGGCACTCAAGACCGCCCCGTGGTGACAGAGCTGCTGGAAACTGGCCAATGGGAACCGTGCCTACGAAGCTCAGACCCTGCAACGGCTCCCGCTGGGTGGGCACCTAAGAGTGCAGAGAACCAAGGCTCTAAAAGCCCACCCCCAGACTTAATTGTCGCCCTTCCCCACTCACCAAATGTCAAACACCTCACCGCTCCCAGCCATTATCAATCCACATTTCTATGCAGGCACCACTGCTGATCTAATCAGTGAGTCTGCCTTCATAGAAATTGTGGAGATTAGTCAGAGATTAGCATCAGCATTTAAAGGCAAATTGGTTATAAGCTGTGATCTCTTCAGGGACTACTATTACCTGACTCACAGGTAGAACTGTTACTCTGCAGGTAGAACTGTTACTCTGCAGGTAGAACTGTTACTTTGCAGGTAGAACTGTTACTCTGCAGGTAGAACTGTTACTCTGCAGGTAGAACTGTTACTCTGCAGGTAGAACTGTTACTCTGCAGGTAGAACTGTTACTCTGCAGGTAGAACTGTTACTTTGCAGGTAGAACTGTTACTCTGCAGGTAGAACTGTTACTCTGCAGGTAGAACTGTTACTCTGCAGGTAGAACTGTTACTCTGCAGGTAGAGGTTAAGGTGGGCAAATTCTGCCTTTAATACGTTTTTCACCTTTTCCTCAGTATACCTCAAAGGTCATTGACCTTATTTACTACCAAATCTCCCCCCTCCCTGCCTTTGCACCAATCCTACCTATTCCAGAGCAAGTTATACTAATTAACTATGTCCCGTACGGTTGCCACGTGTCTGGTTTTTAACTGGACAGCCCGGTATTTTGCCCATGCGTCCGTCCGGTATAAAATGAAAAGTAATACCGGACATGCATGTGTCTTGTATTACCTCTCTCCGAACGTAGGGAGACTGCGAGGGGCCCGGCGGTCGGTCAGAGCAGTTGCTGTCGGCCCAGACTCTCCCCCAGCTGCAGGCTTCTCCCTCACTTTGTGATACTGACGCGCGCCGGAAGTCAGCTGGGCTCAACTTGCGGTGCGCGCTGGTGTGAGAGGGAGGCCCGGCGCACGTCAGCATCAGAGTCCTCGGCGTGGGACAGACAGTGAGGGAGAAGCCTGCAGCTGGGGGAGAGCCGGGGCCAGCGGCAACTGCTCTAACCAGCCACTGGGCACGACCAGAGGCCACCCCCAAGCTAAGTCTGAATTTTATATATAATGGGGCGGCGGGTGTATTTGTTATGTATGTTTGTATTTTTTTTATATGTATTGGGGGGGTGGGTGGGTATATTTTTTTTTATATGTATTGGGGGTGGGTAGTGTATTTTTGTTTGAATGTATTGGGAGGGGTGTATTTTTTTTATGTGTGTTGGGGGGGCGGGTCACATCTTTTACCACTATGTCCAGTATTTTTGGAGAAGCCACCTGGCAGCCTTAACTATGGGTTATTAGTTATTGCATTCAGTCACTTTACTTTAAATTGTCTAGTATAAGTTAGGTTTTAACATATACATTTCACCTTTGCACATCAACTTGACACCAACATTTACCCACTTGAGCGCACCTTTACAAACTGGTGTCTTTGCGCCTCTTCGCCTTATTTAACTTGTGTAGCATATTCACATCTATTAAGGTGCACCTCGTTTGGGCAGTGTTACTGAAGGGCTGAATTTAAATACTCTCATCCCATTATAATACTCTTGCTAGTAAAACAAAACAAATATAGCACATTTTAGAAGAGTTCTTTGCATAACAACCAATATTTAAAAAATGTTTTAGGTATTCTGCACTGTTACTTCAAATAACTCTGAATCCCTACAATGAGTTTTTACTGCAACCTACATGATTGTTAATGTGTCCATGTTTTTATTGCAGGGTTGATCTTATGCTTATGACTGAGTTTTATACCATACTAAAAACATCTCACATTTATTTATTTTTTACACTACTTTAAAAGTAACACGTAGTGCTAATTATTTTTTAGGTATAGTTAGTGTTGTGATATTGTGAACTGGTTCCAATTACTAAGCGCATATGAGCAGGCACAGTACAGGACATTGAGACAGAATAGATGAATAAAAACAATGTTTTATTAGCTTTTCAATAAAACTTTTTATACAGTGATTTTTTTTAAATTATGATGTAGCCCACAGTATTTCTGCTTGTAAATGTAATGTTTTCTGGACCCTCCTCCCCAAAACGTGTATATTATAAGTTGAAAAGAGGAACTTTAAAACAAAAGTAAAGTGCTAAATATATTTACTTTACAGAGGACGTTAGCTGCACAAGGTGCACACAGCAATGGACAGCAAGGTGACAAAGCAGCATTTCCTCTTGCCCGGTTTGCTGTTTATTTTATAATAGATGCAGCAGTTCTTTACATTTAAGGCAATGCAATTACCAAAGCTCCCGATCCATCTATTTTCCCATGATCGATCTGCCAAGATTCCAGGGCTCACAATATGGCTTCCTATTCATAAAGATGAAGTGCTCTGACTTCCTAATTAAAAATCATTCAAAAGAGCATAAAGCGTGAAAAAAAACAAAAAAAAACACACAACTGATTTATAAAAAAAAAAAAACCAATAGGTTGAATTCAATGCTATTTTTACCGCATGTCGGTAGCATTTTCTGTCCTAAACTGAAACTGATCATGAAGATGCACCCTTACTCTCTTCTCCCAGGGCTCTAACAACTACAATAACGAGTTTAAATAGCAGAAGCAGTGCAGCAAAATCCCTGATGCTTTGAACTCAATGGTTCTAAAGACAATGATATCTGCTAAAGGCGCAGTTATAATGGTATTTGTTTCCCCATGTTATAACAGAGACCACTGTGGGGATATTCTTTATTAACAAGGAGCCTTCCAGTTGTGCACGAAGACTTCCTAAAAGTAGCCATTGGTACAGTCAGAAGAAAAATGGCTGGTAACTACATCCAGGAACTGAACCTACGTTGGATTTAATAGGTTAATATTGTTTTCCAGTAGGGGCAAATTCAGAAGTAGTCTTGGCTTTTTTTCAGTTTGTATTTGATAAAGTTGGAACTTAATAAAGAAGACCGTAGCAGGACCAGCGTATATCCTTTATCACAATATATATTTAAAAACAAAAAGCCTGCACCTTCACTGTAACAAAATCCTGTAAGTATTTGTGTTAGTTATTTAAACCTAATGGTGCAGGACGGTCTGAACACGCTGCCAGAAATATCCCTGAGCAGGAAATAAGAACTTGTTGAATGGTCCCAGCATTTTCTGTAAAAGGAAGAATAGCCGCTGGTGACATCCTTCCCAGTGAGCCAAGGTGACCTTAAATAGCCATGTTAAATGTGATTTTCTGATAAAGATGGTGCCGGGCCAATACTGACACAGACCATGCAGTTCAGGTACAAAAAAAACTAAGTGGCTTTCTATATGTTAAATCATATATGCTTCTGGTTTGTGAAGAAAAACATGAAGGTGCTCAAAGCTGTACATTCATCTATTATATCTTCCACTGAGGACAGTGCTGGTCTGGATCGCACACAAGGAAGAGGCTGTATTACTGAATAAGAAAAGCAAGGGGAACTTGCTTGCAGTGTGATTGTGACAAATCTATTACAGAGTGCTTTTCCTGGTAATGTACAGGTTAATAAGAGCTTCAATCAGACTTAGAACTATGCAACTAATTTTGACAGATTTATTATAAATCATTCTTCCTGGTAATGCACAGGTTATTAAGAATTTATATTAGTGTTAGGTACTCTTGAGATGTGGTCTGCCGTGTAGTGGCTCAAGGGCTTACAACACTTTGGCCAAAATGTTGAACTAAAAGACCATTTTATTTAATAGATATCTATACATATATATTTAGGCACTGTACCGTGTATAAGTTTCACTGGATGTGCACTGAGCTCTGTCTGTGTTTCATGTTCTGTCTCTGGTTTTAAATATATATTGCCATGCTCAGTAGCACTCCTCTGTGACACTTATATGCTTATATATATATATATATATATATATATATATATATATATATATATATATATATATATATATGTTGTAGTTATTTTGGGGGTTCAATATGAGCTTGTAGGTATCCTGTATGTTTTAAGAAAAGCAAACAAGGGAGATCATGATACAGAACTTATATATCACACGTGTTAAAAGGATCCAGCAGAGCATTTTGTTGCTGTTACGTCCAGACAGGTTAAATAAGAACACATTTTCCATTCTTGATTACAAGAGAATGTTCAAAGCAAATCTCGTACTCTGGGAAGACAAACAAGCCATCTCTTTATTCAAAATGAACATCCTGCACTATATAGTTATACTTGGTCTGTATGAGAACTTTTGCTTCTCAGTCAAGAACATCATGATATACTGTAGGTCCAACACATGGACACTTATTAGGTCTGTCCTGGGGTACAGTGTGTCCCTGCTGCTTTCTAACCCACGGTAGTAACCAATAAGAGAGTCACTACCACAGGAGTGTTCTCCATGTAGGTGCATGTAGTGTGGGGTCAACATTTGTAATTACTGGAAGGTTCCAATAATGTTCCCTGGGAAACAAAAGTGTGGGAAAGGTCAATCATTACTGCTTTATGTTACACATTCATTCACAGGAATTGTTCACAATATGAAATACGCCTCAACTGGGTGCTGCTTCCCTTACAGGAAGCATATAGTTTAACAAGCCGGTTGGTTTTATACGGAGAAGCTTTGGAATAAAAGAGCTTTCATGGAGGTTTCTCAAAACCTCCCGCATGTACAGTAGAAGTCAGTCTTCCTCTTCTTCACCCCACATGTCCCCGTCAACTTCAATGGCATAGAACAGCCTGCAAAGCAGTGAAGATTTGATGGCATTAGCAAGTGTAGGGGCCCCTATGTGCTTTATAAGCACTGTATATACACTTCCAGGAATTCCAGGCATGAGACACACACCCTCCTTATGGAGGTTAGGTTACACTAAGCCACTTTCTTATATGTCAAAGGCTCAAAGTTATTGTTTACTTCAAAGGCCCATCCCTTTTATTTTATAAACAATAAAATAACAGAAACATTTGCAATAAACTGGAGGTACTTTGACATGCAACATTTCCCCTGGTATGGGGGAAATCCCTCCAAGGACCAAACTGGACTAATTGCAGTGACATGTTTTAGGGGTTAATTTTGAGTGATTGTTGAGGACTAGTGTTGGACCGGGTCCTACTTTAAAAAAAAAAAAAACCGTGTAACGGGTACCCAGCCAAAATAAAATGATCTACCAGCCGGGTACCCGGTTGGCACATACCTGGGGGTGGAGGAAGACGGCGGCAACATCTAGGCAGGTCAGCAGAGGTCCTGTGGTGGTGGCAGCATCAGCAGTCTGTGTTCAGCCGGCACAGGAGCTGCAGGACTCCATAGCAGTGTGAGCTGGGGAACCGGCTGTCCAATAGGAATGCTTGTGCTCCGGTCACATGGTTCCCCAGCTCACACTACTATGGAGTCCTGCAGCTCCCGCGTGGGCTGAACACACACTGCTGATGCTGCCACTGACACCGGACCTCTGCTGACATTCCTAGATGTCGCCGCGGGCTTCCTCACGGGTCTTCCTCGCCTTCCGTCGCTGACAGCAGGTAAGTAATGATGTATTTTTCAGCTACCGTGACATTACCCGGCACCGGGTATTACCCGGCGCCGGGCCCACTTCTCAGTTGCCGGGTCCGGGTAATTTCCGGGTAGCTGAAAATCCGCCGGGTACTCGGTACATCACTATTGAGGACTTTTTTTATACCAAAAGTCAACACAGTATATTTCAATAATTTTTTTAAAGTTATTCTGTAAACCAGGTGAGCTGAGACTCGGGTGGGGTTTGACTTCCTCTGGCTGCTCCCTTGTGTCTAATACCACTGGGTGTTCAGCAAGAATTTGCTCAGCCAGAACCCCTCTGCCTCTCCCCCTTATCTTTATTGGCTCTGTGATGAGGACAGGGTGAGCTAAGGGTAAATAAAACACTTAATTTAAATGTATTTGTCAAAAAAACTGGGTGAATTTATGCTGGGAGTCACATGCAAAGCTACAGTTTATCGTGGGCCTCTGTAGACATACAACACGTCATATACATACTGGTTGAAGCAGTCTGAAGAGGAGTCATTGAAATGGAGGTATGGGTTTCCTCTGGACAGTGAGCCCATGCATAGCCAGCAGAAGTACTGCTTGCAGCCCGTGCACGTCATCTTGTTACAGCCATCTATTTTCTGTTTTGAAGAAAAACAAACAATGACAATAATATTAATCTGCAATGTTCACATGCTGCCGCCATGTTCCATTATCACAGACTGTGCAGCATTGCCTCGAAGCGCTTACTATCTAGTTTGGCCGCTTTCGGCGACAATGAAAGGACACTAACTCGGACAAAGTAGGTACAGCACCATGGCCGCGATTCTTCAACTTCAAAGGCCAGTGCCTGGACACCTCCTTCGTCAAAGGAACAACAATGCAATGTCATCTGTATTGTTAGGTTTTTTTTATACACAAGAACATTGAACTGAAGGGTAACATAAAGATCACAAATAATCCCAACATCCCAACAACTAATAACAGAACTGTAACTCTACCGACAATTAAATAGTTTTTATATTCTCCATGTGCCCAGAAATTCATGTATGTCGTCTATTTATTGTTTTTATGTTCATCTGTTTGAAGATATATAAATATATCTATATAGATATATATATATATCTATATATATATCTATATAGATATATGAGAGACAGAGAGATTTCGCTGTGCATTCTATAATTAAAAAAAAAAAAAAAAAAAAAGGCTTAACCTATTAAACATGACACTGCCATTATTTAAATTTGATCTTTGGAGGGCCTGCCTCGCTAATGAAGCATTGTAACTTGGTCATCTCAGAGTTCTGGTGCAGACCCAACCCTAGCAGCCTCTATAGCAGTATGTTTCCAATCAGGGTCCCGAGGAACCCTTGGGTGCTCCGGGCATCCCTAAAGGGTTCCCTGCAATTTTCAAGTCATTTGAAAATTGTACCAAATACAGAAGAATTTACAATGCATTTGATCTGACACACTAAGGCCTCGGGCCGCGCTGATACGCGCTCCTGCTCTGCCTCGCCTGCTCAAACTGGAACTTTTTTGTGTCCTGGCAGGAGAGGCAGTGAGTGCGCTTTGGGGGCGGAGCGGGAGGCGGGGCTAGTCCCTCGCTCCCATTGGATGTGAGCGGTCACATGACCGCTCCTCCGCTTGTCTGAGCGGCAAATTTTAAATTTGCCTGTCTGCTGAAATTTTCTGAGCCTCCGTACGCATGCGGAAGCAGCTGCTAAAGCCGCGCTGATGACAGATGCAGGGGGTAAGTGCATCTGCTCAGCACAGCTTAATCTACTATGTCCCAGGCCTAATAGAGAGGCCTGTGGTTCCTTACATTGCATTTGAGCTATTAGAGAGGGTTGGGGTTACGCAGAATTTCCCAGTAATTATAGGGTTCCTAAACCAGAGAGAGGTTGGAAGCTCTGCTCTATATAAAAGACCTGGATTCACCCCTGCATGAGAGCAATACACCATCATCGTAAAAATGAAATCGACACAGATGTGACTCGGGCTACATGTCACAGCAGATCTGACACGGCCCAGGTGACTTGCCTGAATGTGAGTGCCACAATTAGGGCAACACTTTGAGTTCTTCTCTAGCCATTCCTTGCTCTCCATCTCTTCCACTGCCTTCTGTATCACTCTTTTCCCGTAACGCTTTTCTAGGAACTTCTTGCCGACCTCGTCTGCCGCCAGATACTCGTTACGCAACAAGATGAGCTTTTCTGAAACGAGTCAAGGAAAGTAATGAGTTACAGGGTGGATTTAAACTCACTAAAGCACCTGCGAATCTTCGCTGTGGCAGGAAGAGGCATCACTAACGCTGGACGATCACCAGAGGTCAAAGTGTGATGTTACTCGAAGGTAAGGAGTACTCCTACATTTTCTTTATTTACAGGATCACAGTACTGCTACGGTTTGATTCACAAGTCATATACCACTACCCTGTTACACACTTACTGTTCCACTTGGTAGTCAAAGAAGACTTGATTTGTTTTATGTAACCGCTCTGCCTTTCTGCTTTGAAAGTTTTTAAATATGGGGCAAATAAATTGGAATTTTTCTTTCTTTCTTTTTTAACACAGAATAGAAACCAGGGTTTTCCCCCAGAGCTAAACGCCATTACATTCTCTGGGGACACCCCAGTTTATAAGATATTTACCTTTTTAGCTGTGTTTCTGGTCCCATTTTGGAAATCAATATAGTGCCATCCAAGCCTGGCACTTAAAAGGGTAAATATGTCGGGAACCTGGAGGTTCCTGGAGCTAGGGATAGCACGGGTCAGCTGCAGGGATCTCCAGGTTCCAATTGTATGAATATTTTAATTAAAACAAAATGTGGGGGATTGCTGGTTTAAGCCAACATTTCTTTTTTTATAGAATTCTTCATAGCAACAGGTATCGTATTAACAGTGTAAACATAACTAAAGAACTAAAGCTTCAGGGAAGAGAAAAGTAAGATATGACTGAAACAAGGAAAATAGCTTCTTTTCTTTTAAGCAAGAAAGGATGATCATGAAAATGGTTGTCCTTACTGATTTTAAAACTATATAGTTGTTTTAGGTAAAAGGAAATATTTTGCTATTAAAATATGATCAAGGCCAATTCTTTTAGATTTGTGCAGAAAAGCAGTGACAGTTGACAGATTTAATAGATGGCAATAGAGGTTTGCTACCAACAGAAGAGGTATTTAACATTATACGAACTGCTCAACTGTTCCAAAATTATTTGAATCCATGTACTTAAAAATACAATTCCTGTAGGCTGTATTTTTTCCATTCAAGTTACATCTTTCAAGATCATAAATAATGTATGTCCAGTTACAATCTACCATTTTGTTAAACCTTTTTAACTAGTGGAATTTAGCATTGACCGATAATAAAATCTACAGGCATTTACTCCCTGTACTAATAAATAGATTTACATAGATTTTATAGATAATAAATAGATATAGGATACCTGTAAACAATACACAAGGTATTAATTAAGCTCTTTGTGTATGACATCATATAAACTCCACTGCATCAGAATACTCAAAGTTACAGCACCAATGCCACCTTTCAGATAAACGGCCACGTCGGTGGTTATTTATTAAACTGCAATAGTGACAATCGGAGCACTATTCCAAGGAAACTCCTATCGACTTCATTCATTGGGATCTTCTGTGTGATAGTGTCCCGATTGGCACTATTGCAGTTTAATGAATAACCCCCATACACACTGTTGCACATGGCCATCTGATACATGACATTTGTGCAATGTATCCTGCCTCACTTAGTAGAGGGTACTAACAGAGTGCCTGAGAAGCACATATTGGTGGTTAAGAGGAGAGAAGGCCACTCACTGTCTGCTGTTCCAGGAAATACAGAAGGCCGCACACACTGCTACTTACACATGGCTAAGAAACACGTGGTGATTCACTTGCCTGATGTTAGTTTGCAAGGGGAGACTCCATGGTAGGTCATTTTACAGAGAGTGCAGAAAGCATAGCGGCAGCTGGAGCAGATACCCATGGTGCCCCCGGGCTCCTGCATTACTGGTGTCTGACAGCTCGGACGCGGGCAGTACACCACATCTGCCATCAGATCCAAGCTGGACTGCAGGAGGAGACGGTCATAGCGAGAGAATAACCGCTCGCCCACCAGCTCCTTTACCTGCAGGAAAATAAAAGGTGTGTGGTGGTTTACCAGCATTTTCTTCCTATACTCAACAACTCGTACAATTACTGGGCCTCTCCACTCCAAAAAACGCAATCCTGAGATAACTTGCATAACTGCATTTTGCAGCGTGTGTGTGTGTGTGTGATCCCCAATGTACCAGTTGCTCAATATAGTGTTTCTTATCTTATTTGGAATACTATGATAACCTGAACCCCCCCCCCCCACCCAGTGCCCAAGGAACCAGTGCAAACGCTACAATTCTATATCATGTGTTATTCCTAATACTACTGTAAACCAATGTTTCTCAAACCTCTCCTCAAGGAACCAAGTTCCCAGGGCATCAGTTCCTCATACTGGTTTTCTTTTTATTAAACCCCCAAAGCTGTCCCCATCAGCCAAATGCCCCTATTTTCAGTTCAGGGATGTAATTTGTCGCTCAAATGTAGGATTCAGACGGCCGTGATGTTACCGTCATGAGCGCCTGAATCTAATGATGTGACTCACGTGTGTCCAAGTAGTGCAGGTATATACTGAGGCAGGTTTAAACGTTTGTATAGATATTTTTTTTCTCTGTCATAAAACTGTCAAATCAAATGTACATCAATTAGGGAAAATCCATACAAGTGATACTTGACTCTGGTCCGTTTATCTAGAATGTTCCCGGGAGTGTTTCCCACTTGCTCTAAGGGCTGCGGCCAAAGGGCCTCTATAGTTCACATGTGGTGGTCTGGTCCCAGAGTGAAGGCCTATGGGAGAAAATTCACACATTTGCTCAGAGTGTTGGGATTCTCCTTTCCACTAGATGCACGGTCATGTGTTCTGAGCAGGCCTCTGAAAGGCATGGATAGGCATTCTAACAAACCGATAACTCACATTAGGATGGTCACGAGATGCTCAATGGCAGCCCGTTGAATGAGTGCGGAGGTACTGAATCTTACCCAGATCTGAGTATGGTAGTCCCATAAAATCGAGACAGTGGACAGCAGTCCTTAGGGACAGGTCCCAAATTCCAAAAAACTCGGCAGCCGTGGCTGATATAGGATAGTTTCCAGTCGGCTAGGCGCTCTCCTGGAGGGCTAGTTATGCACGCCATGTAATGAAAGTGCCCTACACCACAAGACGTGATCCTCCCAGATTGACTTGAGCTCACCAGGAAACCTGTGGCCTATATCGATGTCCAATGTATTTTCTGGACTGGCAATAATGTACTAATTTGTATATGTGGAAAAACTACTGCCGTACCCCTCTCCCCACCTCCAACATACTTTTTGTATTGTCAAAATGAAAAACAAACAAAAAAAAAAAAGTGTGTGTGAAGGCCAAGCACGCGCATTTTAAGTGAAACTGTTGTCTTTTGTCACAGAAATTGTATTTGTAATGGTGATGTTTTTAATTAAAAATCAAAAACACTTTCAGTGCCAAAACACAATGAAGTTTGACTTAGAACGTGTGTTTTAGCTATTTGCATTTCTATATTTATAGTAACTGTGAATTCCTTTGTGTGTGTGCACATCAGTGTGTATGTGTGTGCGTGTCAGAGTGTATGTATCAGTGTGTGTGTGTGTCATTGTGTGTCTGTGCGTGAGTCAGTGTGTGAGTCAGTGTGTCTGTGTGTGAGTCAGTGTGTGTCTGTGAGTCAGTGTGCGTCTGAGTCAGTGTGTGTGTCAGTCAGTTTGTGTGTCAGTCAGTGTGTGTGTGTGTGTGAGAGAATGAGAGTCAAGATGTGTGTCAGTCAGTGTGTGTGTAGTGTGTCTGCAAGTCAGTGTGTGTGTCTGCGAGTCAGTGTGTGTGTCTGCAAGTCAGTGTGTGTGTCAGTGTCAGTGTGTGCGAGTGTCCGTGTGTGCGAGTGCCGTGTGTGCGAGTGTCAGTCAGTGTGCGAGTGTCAGTCAGTGTGTGTGTGACAGTGTGTGAGTGTTCACTGGTAGGAATGTAAAAATAAAACAAAGGATCACATGTAGGTCAACACATGTAGTGTATTTCATCAAGTGGATTATTGTATGTCGGCAAAACGACAAGAATGCTCAACAACGCTTTATAGAGCGTCATCAAGAGAGGCACGGAACCCACAGTTCTTGTACAACATTGTGTTCTACACAAACACCCCATATCAGCGTTGAGGGTAAAGGGAAAATAAATTGTACCACCATTGAGGGGGGCCACAGATAGAGATACAGCCCTATTAAGAAGGGAGGCTTATTGGAGATACTTTTTGAGGACGTCAAATGGAGGTGGGCTCAACGAACAGCTAAACGTAAAATGTTTCCTTGACAGGCGTTGATCAAGCTGTTGCAGTTCTGGGTTTGCACATATCCACCTCCGTTATTAGTGGTCGTTGATTGCCATGAAGTTTCAATATGGATTAGGGACGACTAGTTGAGATTATTAGTTTTTTTATCGGTGACACTTCCATTGTCTGTTTATATGTTGTATGTTAGTTTTAGCATGTTTGTTATTATGGGTTTTATTTATTGTACTATGTTCACTTGTTTTCCCTTTTATTACATGTTATACACCGATAAGCCATTTATTTTGGAGATTGATGTTCTTTAAGGTTTCACTTAGGGGTTTGCATAGTAGTTTATTGTGTGCATAATTTTGGTCCCTTGGTTTTGTCTCTTCACTGGTGTTTGTGGTCAGGTTAGATATGCTGCGCCTCTGTTGCCTTGCTAGATGCTATTTTAGCATCATGTTGTCTTGGCAACGTAGGGGGGTGACGTCGGAACCGCCGGGACGTACAGATGCTTTGACGCAGCGTGGCGCACATGCGCCGGGTGCACAGCGTGTTCCGCATGCGCGGACCTCCGTCGCGTCATGATGGGACCTGATTTCGCGCCTGCAGCATATCTTGGAGGGTAAATTATGGGGTATAAAAATGTGCAGTCCCCTATACATGCCAGCCCTCACCTTGACAAAGAGTGCGTAGCACTCGAAACTTTGGTCTCTTAAACTGTATTAAATTACTTATTTTGCAAAGTCCGTGTACCTTGATCATCTCTTATTCCTGTGAAAACCTAGGGATCTACAGTACAATCCTAGATACTGGAGCACCGGCAGTTGATATTGAGTGCAGAAGTGAGATGTGTGCCAGAAAAACCTCTTTGGATCACAGTGTGTCAGAGTGTGCAAATGTGTCAGTACGTGCGCGCGTCAGTGTGTGTGTGAGTGTCAGTCAGTGTGTGTCTGTCACTGTGTGCGTCAGTCAGTGTGTGTGTGTGTGTGTGTGTGTGTGTGTGTGAGTCAGTGTGTGTGTGTGTGTGTGTGAGTCAGTGTGTGTGTGTGTGTGTGTGAGTCAGTGTGTGTGTGTGTCAGTGTGTGTGTGTGTGTGTGTCAGTCAGTGTGTGTGTGTGTGTGTGTGTGTCAGTCAGTGTGTGTGTGTGTGTGTGTGTCAGTCAGTGTGTGTGTGTGTCAGTCAGTGTGTGTGTGTGTGTCAGTCAGTGTGTGTGTGTGTCAGTGTGTGTGTGTGTGTGTCAGTGTGTGTGTGTGAGTCAGTGTGTGTGTGTGTGTGTCAGTGTGTGTGTGAGTCAGTGTGTGTGTGAGTCAGTGTGTGTGTGTGTGAGTCAGTGTGTGTGTGTGTGAGTCAGTGTGTGTGTGTGTGAGTCAGTGTGTGTGTGTGTGAGTCAGTGTGTGTGTGTGTGTGTGAGTCAGTGTGTGTGTGAGTCAGTGTGTGTGTGAGTCAGTGTGTGTGTGAGTCAGTGTGTGTGTGAGTCAGTGTGTGTGTGAGTCAGTGTGTGTGTGAGTCAGTGTGTGTGTGTGAGTCAGTGTGTGTGTGAGTCAGTGTGTGGTGTGTGTGTCAGTCAGTGTGTGTGTCAGTCACTGACTGACACACACACACGCACTGACAGTGTGTGTGTGTGTGTGTGTGTGTGTGTGTGTGTGTGTGTCAGTCAGTGTGTGTGTGTCTGTGTCAGTGTGTGTGTGTGTGAGAGTCAGTGTGTGTGTGTGTGAGTCAGTGTGTGTGTGTTTGTGTTAGAGTCAGTGTGTAAGTGTGTGTGTGTGCGAGTGTGTGTCAGTCAGTGTGTGTGTGTGTCAGTCAGTGTGTGTATGATTGTCAGTCAGTGTGTGTGTGTCAGTCCACATGTGTGTGTCAGTCCGCATGTGTGTGTGTGTGTGTGTGTGTGTCAGTCAGTGTCTTTCCTCTCCCTCCCCCGACGTCACTAATGGCCTTTTCTGCCAGCAGTGATGTCACTTCCATCACGGAATTTTGTTACAACACAAGGAGTTTTTCCTATCAAAACTCTGTAGGTGCCAGTAAAGAAGTTTCACTTCAAAAACTTTAAGTGGAACACGCCCCCCCTCCCTCACATTCTTAATTTCCCTATATGTTATGCTATTTGCATGTTATCACTGAATATATGTTCAGAGCCATATGAAAAGATACAACAAGATAATGTAAAGGAAATAAATTATAGGCTTAGTGCGAACCAGGTTACCTGACCAGGGGTAGCGACAGAAGTGCACTTTGGCTCAGGACAGTTAAGAGCATGGACCTGCCCATCGTTAATCTGAATTTCAAAGTAGTCCTTTAGGCAGGAGTTGCAGTAGACATGGCGACAATCTTTAAAGTACATGCACTCGATGCCCAGCTTCTCAGAGAAGCAGATGTTGCACAGGTAAGGTTTGCTGTTGAAGCACTTCTTCTGCTGAGCCTCATTAAAGTCCAAGATGTCCCTGATCAGAACGGATACGCACTCCACATCCTGGATGGCCCGTTTGTCTGTGGTCTTCTCTTCCGAGTCTGTGGCACCGCTGGCATCTGATTTCTGGGAGGGAGGCTTCCGGCTTTGTATCCTGTTACCGCACACTCGAATCTCATAGGGTGATTTAATGTTCAAGTGCTCGAGGGTTTCCTCCTTAAGAAACTGCATCCAGGCAAACAGGACAACGCATCCTGTGCTCTCCTCCCAGAGGTCATCTAAGTGCTGGCAAAGTGCAGAGAGCTGGGACACAGAAACACAGTTTATGGAATAAAAACAGCGTCATTCTGCAATCAAGGCCGCCGATGGGGGGGGGGGGGGAGCGCTGCTCACCAGTGCTATGGCTTCCCCTCCCCAAGCACCACCTTTAGGGCAATCACTGTTAGGGCCCCGAAACCCCCTTCCCATTGTAAGGGCCCTGACCACCATTCCCTCGATCCACAACCCCAACCCACCAACGTTAGGGCCCCGACTCCCCCTCCCCAACTTTAGGTGGGCCCTGACCCAAAAAAAAAACCCCCGGTGCTCACCAATATAAATGCCCCGACCCCAACACCCAGGGCGCCCTCTCCCAAAAGTAAATTCCTGGGCCACAGGAAAACAGTCGGCTGCCCTGAACCTATTGTTATGATTTAGAACGTAATATTACTGCCCTGGATATTTGAGGATAATAGGTTGTGTTTAGAACTTCTTGTTCCATGTTTGAAGCACAGGGTGATAAAATGACTTGGTCAAGTGATTTGAATCAGATAACCTTCTTTCCTAACAACTACTTTAGTGGCACAATTAGTCATTACCCATGTAAATTAACTCCTACTACCAGGGGGAATCCTGCGCATATGGTGTTTTGTTCTCTATTAAAAAAAAAATACCCTATATTTAGTTTTTTTTTCTTTTCAAACCTGTATTGGTGAGAGCCACTTGCAGCTGAGTGTGAAGATCGGAGGAGAGGCTGTTGGGTAATCTGGGGGAAGTTCAAAGTTCAGCACGATCGGGGGTAGGAAAGAAACGGTGTTCTCAAAGCTTTCAGTGATGCTTGCTGCTGAGTTGCCTTAGAAAAGTACATAAGGAAAAGCATTTCAAGGACTGCATCAATATACATTTACCAATTTATTACCATAGAAGAGGTTCGGCGCTGTCATTTTCTGGGTAATCTTTATAGTCATGTCTTCATGCAGAAATCTATGCCATTTCTCTCTTACGGTGCCATGAATAATAACATCTATGTTTAACCAACTAGCAGTTCCAAAAACCTGAACGTTACCTGCAGATTGTAAGCTCTACAGCCAAAGGTCTAGTAGTTTATATTTAGGCCTAGCCAGCAAAGGCACATTATGTCCATAAAAGATGAACGTTATATATATATATTCATTACATTTTAAGTTATGGTGGGTGAAAATGGCAACAAAAAACCTCCACCGTTAGCATATAGCCAAAAAAGAATATCACTTGTGAGCACATTCAACTTAAAATGTATATGGTAAACCTACCCAGCCTAGAAATATTGCAAATCAAGTATAAACCAACCTCACGCTGATGATACCGATCAAGGTTGAAACATGTCTGTGAATGATGACTTACTTTGCTAGTCCCATGCTGTGCTTAAAAGCTGTGTGAACGGTGATGCATCAGCTTAAATGGGCTCCATGTGAATGGATATTCCAGGCAAAAGGTGACACGTGTGCTCATTTGCATTTCATTTCCCAGAATCTCTTGCTGCAGTGGGAGCACTGTATGCGAGGTGATAATGGTTGAAAGGCAGGGTTGCAGACCTGTCTAAGACATGTGAATGTGCTCACAAGTGATATTCTTTATTGGATAATATATATACAGCTCAACAACGTTATAGCGCGGTCCTCGGGGGCCACCCGATCCGACCGCGCTAGAACCGGGGTCGTGCTAATTTTTTTTAAAAATGGCGGGAGGGAGTAAGGAGGGAAGGAAGGAAGGAAGAGGTGGCCGGAAGCCCTACACGTCCCCCAGCAACGGCCCTCCGAGACCAGCCGCAACCTGCTCCTTACCTCCCACCACCGGCATCCATCCCCCTCCACTGGCATCCACTTCCTCCCCCCCCCCCCCGAGGCCCCCACATCTACTGGCCCTCCATGGCATAATCAGTTTAGGGCCTAGCCCACGCAGCCCTCCGAGTCCCAGCCTGCTCCTCACTCACCCCCCTACCGCCATCCACACCACCCCCCCTCTCCCGACCCCCCCCCCCCTCCTCCTGATGCCAGCTCCGCTCCGATCTCAGCAGCCGACACCAAAGGTAGGGAGGGGGAGTGGGAGGTGTGGTGTGCTGTGCAGTGTGCTGTGAGGTTGTGCTGTGAGAGTGTGCTGTGAGCAGTGTGCAGTGAGTGCTGGTAGTGTGTGCAGTGAGTCCTGGGAGTGTGTGCAGTGTGCAGTGAGTGCTGGTAGTGTGTGCAGTGAGAGTGTGTGCAGTGTGCAGTGTGCTGTGAGAGTGTGTGCTGTGAGCAGTGTGCAGTGAGTGCTGGGAGTGTGTGCAGTGTGCAGTGAGTGCTGGTAGTGTGTGCAGTGTGCAGTGAGTGCTGGGAGTGTGTGCAGTGTGCAGTGAGCGTGTGTGCTGTGAGCAGTGTGTGCTGGGAGTGTGTGCAGTGTGCAGTGAGTGTGTGCAGTGTGCAGTGAGTGTGTGCAGTGTGCAGTGAGTAGTGTGCAGTGTGCAGTGTGTGCAGTGTGGAGTGTGTGCAGTGTGGAGTGTGTGCAGTGTGGAGTGTGTGCAGTGTGGAGTGTGTGCAGTGTGGAGTGTGTGCAGTGTGGAGTGTGTGCAGTGTGGAGTGTGTGCAGTGTGGAGTGTGTGCAGTGTGGAGTGTGTGCAGTGAGGAGTGTGTGCAGTGAGGAGTGTGTGCAGTGTGGAGTGTGTGCAGTGTGGAGTGTGTGCAGTGTGGAGTGTGTGCAGTGTGGAGTGTGTGCAGTGTGGAGTGTGTGCAGTGAGTGTGTGCTGTGAGTGTGCTGAGAGTGTGCTGTGAGCAGTGTGCAGTGAGTACTGGGAGTGTGTGCAGTGTGCAGTGAGAGTGTGTGCAGTGTGCAGTGAGAGTGTGTGCTGTGAGCAGTGTGCAGTGAGTGCTGGGAGTGTGTGCAGTGTGCAGTGAGTGCTGGTAGTGTGTTTAGTGTGCAGTGAGTGCTGGGAGTGTGTGCAGTGTGCAGTGAGCGTGTGTGCTGTGAGCAGTGTGCAGTGAGTGCTGGGAATGTGTGCAGTGTGCAGTGAGTGTGTGCAGTGAGTGTGTGTAGTGTGCAGTGAGTGTGTGCAGTGAGAGTGTGTGCAGTGAGAGTGTGTGCAGTGAGTGCTGGGAGTATGTGCAGTGAGAGTGTGTGCAGTGAGAGTGTGCAGTGTGCAGTGAGAGTGTGTGCAGTGAAAGTGTGTGCTTTGAGCAGTGTGCAGTGAGTGCTGGGAGTGTGTGCAGTGTGCAGTGTTCAGTGACAGTGTGTGCAGTGAGTGTGTGCAGTGAGAGTGTGTGCAGTGAGAGTGTGTGCAGTGAGAGTGTGTGCAGTGAGAGTGTGTGCAGTGAGAGTGTGTGCAGTGAGAGTGTGTGCAGTGAGTGTGTGTGCAGTGAGTGTGTGTGCAGTGAGCAGTGAGCAGTGAGCAGTGAGCAAAAAAAAAGTTACAAAAAATGTAATTTTTTTTTTTAAACGGGATCCACGTGAAAACCGCGTTATAAACGGATTCGCGTTATAATGGGTCGCACTATAACGGAGTTAAGCTGTATTAATTTTTTTTAAAACAGCTGCAACTAGAATCACTTCATTCTTTCTAAATCTGTCTCGGCGTCTCTTCTGCTGAAATCCTGCTACTGGCTTCCCGTGAAATCCCGTATTACTTCTCAATTCTCTTCATCCATTTTAAGGCTGCAAGGAGCAGAGGCTCCTCCCTAATGTCTTGCTATTTTCCTGCTCACCTCTTGCATTCTGCTTAAGGATGTATTCTGTCTACCCCTTTTGTAGCTAAAGCCCTCTCCCGCCTAAAACCGCTCACTCACTGACCCACACCTCTGGAATGCCCTTCCCCTCAATATCCACAAAAACACCTTCTCTCTCCTCCTTCAAGACCTGTATCAAAACTCACATCAGTAATGAAGCATTTCAATAGCTCCAAAGTACTCACCCTCACCTACCTACTGTCTGTAAGTTCTCCCTACCCACCACTTAGACTGTAACCTCTTCGAGTCAGGGAGTCCTTTGCCTAATATTTACTTTTGTGTTTGAAGCATTGATGGCGCTACACAAATAAAAGGTATACATGTATTGTTCTAGATGATTTGTCTGCTCCTAGTACTGTGCTCTATAAATATACAATGATGACTACAGCGGGCAACACACTTTCAACACTAAATAACTGCATGGGCTGATGCATAGCTTAGTTTGATATAAGCAAAGGAGCCTTTAAATACTTAAGCAATTAACACAAATAATTAGAAAATGAAAATAATGTAGTTTTTTTTACTGGATCACGTGAGTCAGGAGCGAGTCATTTTGAAGATGCTGAAGTTATTAACATAATAAGCACAAATCAATGATGAGATTCTTGGAATATGCCCTCAGGTGAGCACCGGTGTTGTTGATGGCGATTATGATGCTTAATCAGCTCTTCAACCATAATATTGCGCGGTTTCACTGATCTCTGGTGCAGTAAATAAAAGCAGAAGCTGCAGAGAACGGAATTGTAAGACGAGAATGACGGTCAAGTCATGTTAAGAGTAACATGACGAAGCGTCAAGATGGCTCCCTCGTTGTCCCTCCCTTTCCTTTGCCCCCATTTTACTAGACAATGATCCGACCACATTCATTTTCTGTCCTACAGCACCAGGCCTACTTACTTACAAAACCTCTCTTATCTCATTTTTAGCATCGGATCCCCCGGCTCTTTTGGACAGGAATGTCAGCTGTTTTTGTTAGTGCTAAGTAAACTCAATAAATTGACCATTGTTTCATAGTACAGCCCTTGCTAGTTGCTACAGTATATACAGTATTTTCTTTGCTTTGCCTGTAAGACCTGTCAGCTGGAGACACAGTGCACAGAATTGGGTAAAACCGAAGTGGCTTTTAGAAGATAAGATTGGCCAAATTCTGCATCACTTGCAGTTTTATTCCTTTTCTTAGATCTGCATAACATTTTCTTCTTTTTTTTTTTAAACGTGATTAAGGAGAGTCCTAAATGTGACACTAGTGGGTGACATGAGATCTTTGACATGCTGCAAAGTGCATATACAGTAACATGTGCTTGATAAATTGCCTCCTTCAGCACTTGACTTCATTGCATATTTAAACCGATTATTTGACTCACCTTTCACAAATATTTCAAAGTTTGGAGGCAATTCCAGACACACTATGATCTCCCCTCCCTGTGCAGTCTCTGCTCTCTTGAACTCATCTTCAGGATAAATACTAGCGAGAGCTAGCAGTTCATCCTCCTGCGCTTCCCTGTCTTCTGTTGACATTGGTTTTACTGCAACATATCAGGGGGAAAAAAATCAAGGGCTATAAACACCAACATTGTCCATATTCTCAATCTTGATGCTCACTTTACAGAAGAAAAAAACAACCAATTCATTTATATGTTAATGGTGTAAAAGCCATTGACCACGAGGAACTAGTAGGAATAAAAATAAGCACTTTCATGAGTAATATTCTTATACCATATTTTTTTTATGCAGTTCTCTCTATTTAAAATTGTCAGTGTGTTACACAGACACAATTCATATATACTATCCCTTTATGGTTTTCAGTATATATAGGCCAATATTTACCAAGCAGTCTTCTGCCATAAGACACCTTGGTGCTGGAAGACAATGTATATAGCCCATTGACTAAGGTGACTTCTAACACAAGACTGATAGGTAAACATGGCAGCTACTGCCATAATGTGGTGCTATATGGGTAATGACATGTAAATGAGCACTCCGTGTGTTACTTTTTGCTTCGTATCCTCTTGAAGTGGAAAATCGGACATATTGGGGTCTTATGTACAGGAAACCGTTCATGTGCTACGTGAAGGTGAAAGAAAACGGCGCTAACTCCATTAGTTTACACTAATAATATACAGTGAATATTTTGACCAAATCAATTATTTGTTAAACAGTGATATTGTGTTCAAATAACGTGATAATATTATTGAAAGGTTCAAACCCCCTGCTCAAACCCAGCTGGTGGGGACTGGTTTCGCTAGTCCCAAAAATCGTCACTCTCCAGTTGTAATCCAGGGGGAGCATGAAGGGAAAAGAACATAAAACAAGAAAAACAATCTAAGTGCAGACAATAAAATTCAAGTGATGTAAATTCTGCGTTCTTTCTTGGCTCATATGTGATGTCTACTTACAAGATGTAAGTCAAAATCAAGCGGTTTTGACACTCAATGGTCTCTGCTGTGCAGGTATTCCCACCAGGTGATAGGGTCTCCAGCTCTCAGCTCCGCAGCAAAGTGTATGTAAAAGAAATACAAACCATAGTGCAGACCAGTATAATGTAAAAAAACTAGACTTTATGGGGTTTAAAAAATGAACACTTACAATAAAAACAAGTATTTCAGGCATGTACCACAATCATTGTGATCAAAGAGAGAAGATTTTTTGGTTTACACTTCAGGCTCACCCGCCTCCTCCGGTGTGACTTGGTGTGGACCACCACTCTCAGGGACTTTGTACCTCCAGCGGTGGGCGCATTGATCCAGGTCTCTCTCCCCTCGTGGGTTCCCTCTTCTGTGGGTCGATCACCTTCCCATAACAGCTGCCCGCAGGCACTGTGGAGTTCTCCACTGGGATACAGCCTCTCGGATGGGTGTTTTAGCTTCACTCGCACACCGATGCGTCACTTCCGCTCCGTCCACAAAGGCACAGGTGGTAATTAGTGCAGACCAGTTTTTTATGCACAAGTGTTCCAGATTAAATTCCAATTAAGGAAGGTATATAATGTCACCTTAGAGTAGGGGGCGGTACACTCCTGAGGAAGCCACGCACCCTTTTTTGGCGAAACGCGTAGAGTGGTAGCCGCCCAGAGAGGAGAGAGAAGAGAGGAGAAATTTACTGACAGATACTCACAGAACCGCGACCGGAAGTGACGTATCGGGACGGAGCGGAAGTGACGCATCGGTGTGCGAGTGAAGCTAAAACACCCATCCGAGAGGCTGTATCCCAGTGGAGAACTCCACAGTGCCTGCGGGCAGCTGTTATGGGAAGGTGATCGACCCACAGAAGAGGGAACCCACGAGGGGAGAGAGACCTGGATCAATGCGCCCACCGCTGGAGGTACAAAGTCCCTGAGAGTGGTGGTCCACACCAAGTCACACCGGAGGAGGCGGGTGAGCCTGAAGTGTAAACCAAAAAATCTTCTCTCTTTGATCACAATGATTGTGGTACATGCCTGAAATACTTGTTTTTATTGTAAGTGTTCATTTTTTAAACCCCATAAAGTCTAGTTTTTTTACATTATACTGGTCTGCACTATGGTTTGTATTTCTTTTACATACACTTTGCTGCGGAGCTGAGAGCTGGAGACCCTATCACCTGGTGGGAATACCTGCACAGCAGAGACCATTGAGTGTCAAAACCGCTTGATTTTGACTTACATCTTGTAAGTAGACATCACATATGAGCCAAGAAAGAACGCAGAATTTACATCACTTGAATTTTATTGTCTGCACTTAGATTGTTTTTCTTGTTTTATGTTCTTTTCCCTTCATGCTCCCCCTGGATTACAACTGGAGCAGGAAACCGTTCAGACATTCGAGCTTATGTATCCAGTAAGCCTCATCATTAGAGGAGGTGTTGGTGGTGTTTTGATAAAAACACAGCCATTCTATTTCTAGCGGGGGATCCAATTCTTCTAATTATCTCCCTTCTCTGCTGAGGTTCCTGTAGCGTACACATGGGAGATAACAATGGCCATCCATCAAACTCCCAAAATATGTTCCTTGAAGTTTTTGAAATGTCTTATTCCTAACTATGGCAGGGATTCACGAAGCTCCGATAACGGGTAACAGAGCATCAAGTCGAGGGGAGTTACTGAATGAGTATCTTAATAGTTTCGAGGGGCAATCCCTCAAAAAATACTGGGAATTTATAGCAGCGGCACGTTCAATAGGTTAAATAAAAGGTGATAACACTTTTTTTTTTTGGACAATTAAAAAGTATTTGGATTTTTTTTTTTAAAGCTTTTATTGTCCATATTGTGTCCAAAATGGAGAATTCACTAAATCTCTCATTATGAAGAATGACTGTACATACAAGTCACCCTTTATTTTGTTTGTGCAAACAAATTATGCTGCCATTAATAGCTAAAGAAGGAGGTTCAATAAGTACCAGATAAAATTAGAATTACAGAAGACTCAAAGAAAAAAAACGAAAATATTAAATAGAAAATGAATAACTTTCACAGGAAACAAAGAAGGGTTTTTCCAAAGTGTACAGATCTTTAATCTCAATCCTGCCGGGAGGCCTCCTAAAGTATCACACAACCTGAAGTGGCTTGTGACACAAACACCTAAATAATAAAAAGTCAGTCTAGTAAATGAAACACCGAAAATATTACAACTAACTCTTTCAGTGCCGCACCTGCCTGCCGGATGTTAAGGCCTCGGATATAGCAGGAGCGCGACGGAGCGCATGGCGTCACACGTGCCTGCTGCAGAGGCTATCCGTGGCCTAGGGAATCTGGAGGAGACGCGACGGGGAGGCGTGCCCGTGACATCACGTGAGCGGTTTGCTCTCATTGGCTGAACCGCCATCGCACAATCAAATTCTTTTGTCTGCTCAGCGGTCGCGCGCTCTATGGCCTGCCTCATAGAGGCACAGCCTTTTGTTCACGTTGTGCTAAGGAGCTGCCAGAGGAGCCCACAATGCAGGTGTATTGCTGGGAGCAAAGTGTGATGATACAAGGGCAGATGTTCTCAACTCCTGTCCTCAAGAACCCCCAACAGGTCAAGGTTTTCAGGATATCCCTGCTTCAGCACAGGTGGTGCAGTCTTTGACTGGGCCACCTGTGCTGAAGCAGGGATATCCTGAAAACCTGACTTGTTGGGGAGGGGGATCTTGAGAACCTCTGCACTATAGTGAGTACAGAGCACCAGTAATTTTATATTTGCAACCTCAAAGCACCACTACTTAATTTTATACAAACGTGTATAGATTCACCCATGCATAAATATTGTAGATATACAGTATTTATAAAATATGGTAGAATTCTGCATAACCACCCAATACAAAAAACAACAACTTGCAACAGTTAAATAATGAATCAGGTTGGGCTATGCCAATAAAAACAACAAACCTTACAGAACATAAAATCTTCAAGTCACGAGCATCATTTGTTTATAAAAATCACAGCTACCCAACTACAGTACCGTGTATTCATAAAATAGACAGGATTTATTCATACACACATTGTGACTGCAGATTACAAGGCTTCAGCCTCACCACACCTGTGGCTTTTGACCCCATACAAAAGTGAGCAGGACTACAATTCCCAGAGTGCAATGCACAACAGCTTGGGCAGCCCCTTCACTGATAGCTTTTGACATAGAAGGAGCGGCACATACCCTGTGCTGTGCTGTGACTCAGCAGTTACCCGTCCCCTCTGCAATGTAAACTGCTGGTCAGTAATGCAGCATGCAGAGCACGGCCAGCCAGTTAGTGCCATGCAAAGCCAGCTCTCTGCAGACACACTCTCCTGATCAATAATAGTTATGTAATAAATATAATTGTTAGGCGATATCTCACACCTACAATGCATTGCAAGAGCTGATGGTAGACTAACTCCGGCAGTGCTCTACAGGGACAATGCTCGGGGACCAGAGGGGATAACAATGCAAACCTGACCGCAGCCCCCCAGAGCTCATATAGTATGACACCTCTATGGTTCTACTAACCTGGTTAAGCAGCAGCCCTCTGGTCCATAGAGGGTCTGCAGGCTCAGGGAGGGACCACAACCTACAGCCCACAACTACTGCTGAGGGACAGCGCCACCTGTAGTGCAGGAGGACTAGTGTTAGGTTACACAGCCTGGTGTTGGAACAGGTCACAGGTTTCAGACAGGCCCACAATCCTGCCTCTAACCTAATATTATAGGCTAAGCCAGTAATTTACAATGCATCTGATCTCGGGAGAGGGAGTGGCTCAGTGAGTAAAAGACACTGACTGGCACTGAGAGTTTGAAGCAAGTTCCTTGTGACCTTGGGCAAGTCACTTTATCAAAAACATAGATTGTAAGCTCCTCGGGGCAGGGATCTGTGCCTGCAAAATGTCTCTGTAAATCGCAGCGTATAACTAGCAGCGCTATACAAAAACATGCTATTATTATTATCTCAGACTCTGTATTACAGGTCGAGATTCCTTACAATGCATCTCATCTCAGACGCGCTATTAGAGGGGGTTGGGGTTCCTTACAGGGTTGCCACCTTCTACTGAAGGCCAACCCGGAGAAAATGAAAAAAAAAAATCCCTTCCTTGAAGGCGTGGTGCTGCGGTGTCTCCAGGCATCCTGCTGCAATTCTCCCTCCAACTGCAGTGAACATGGCTGCCTGGCGTCATTTGACGCCGCGCAGCTATGTTCACTGCAGTTGGAGGGGGAATTGCAGAATGCCGGAGTCGCTGCCACCATCCGGAGATTGACAGCGGCAGCCTGGAGGTAAGAGCCCGGAGTCTCCGGGTCAAACCCGGAGAGGTGGCAACCATGGTTCCTTATGTAACATGGTAAGTCCCTTCTACCTGTCATGTCAGTCCTAAGCAGTCTGGGCAGTGACAGGTTAATCTGTGGGCTTTTGACCCCCCTCCTGCTCCCTTTTGAGTGAAAGGTGGTGGTGACTCATGGCCTGGTAACAGCCTATCTGGTATAGGTACAGACCTTGAGCCTGCCCCTTCTGGTTCCTCTGAAGGGAAGAGCCAAAGGTTAGTGAGTGAGTCTGTTTCCCTCCTCCTTAGGAGGTGGATGTGGGTTCCGTCTCTCCCGGCTGGGAGGGAGAGGCCAGCCAGGCCTCATGGCTGGCCAATAAGATCTAATGGCTCCAGACTCAAGAGCATGCATCATCCAGAAAGCCTGGAATCTTCTGAGACCCTGTACCCGCTGTTATAACATCTATGCAGTGATGCAATAAAGTCCCTGTTCTAATATATACCTGCCTGGACTGAGTCAGTGAGGAGGTGTATGGGATAATGCTTCAGATGGAGACTGCCTCTGGTATTCCCAGAGTTCCCTGAAGCTGGAGGCTCTGACACCGGACCAGATGACATCACAAGCCTGTCCTGATCTCCACTTCAACGCTGATCCACTCAGCTCTCCTGAACCAACAGGTATGCCTCAGTACCACACAGAGACAGAAACTAGCTGTGTATCTCTCAGAGGGGGGAGGGGGGTACATGTGTTACACTTACTATGCATTTGATCTCAGACGCATTATTAGAGAGGTTTGGGGTTCCATAGAATGCATCTGATCTCAGGCATTCGCTGAGAATGCAGTGTAATGTGGACGCCGTGATGCTGCAGACACCAGCAATCAGTTTAATTGTTGGAGGGAAGAGAGTGGTGCCTCTGTCACCACAGCACCTCGCCCCTCCCCCTGAAATTTGCCGCTTCCTTACACTGTGTTCTGGACCAAGCACTCCCTGATAGATGCGTAAGGACAGGCAGGTTCACTCAATTCTATATATCAAGCAAGGGAACCTTCTTACTTGCTGAAGTGTTTATTTGGGGCAACACCATACAAATAAAAGGGGGGGGAGTACTGAGGTAACACTGGGACATGAGAGCAAAGGTGGGGAAGGGGAGATATGAAGGAAGTGTGATAAATGCAGGATATAGGGATAGGTAAAAATCAGTAACTTTACCGGATAGGAGAGATGACTGCTCAGGATGGCTGCTGGAACTAAAAGGCAGCATGCTGGTCTGGGCTGATGGGAAAGTAACTGGCTGGGACAATACTACCTGGCAAGGGGAGGGGGGCAGTCCATCCTGGTAAAAGGCAGGGGGGTTGCCAAGGCAAAAGGCTGAAGCCAAGAAACCCACAAGGGGTCACAACATTGTTGCAACAGCTAGGCTGAGGAGTGCAGGCAGCCTGAAGACAGAAAGAAAAACATAACCCTGTTCCAGGACACTTCCCGTCTGGTATCTGTAGATACCACTATATTAATATAAACACGTGGAACACATAAATATAACAACAATATACAGTTAGGTGCGGAAATAGTTGGACACTGATACAAGTTGTTATTTCGGCTGTGTACCAAAATAAATTCAAGTTACAGTTAAATAATTAACTTGGGCTTAAAGCTGCAGTTCAGTCAATATCCTGCATGTGTTTTTTTTTTTAATAAATCAGTTCTGTAGTAAGAAAAAATACTTTTAGCATTTTCTGTTTTAAAAAAAACAACTTTGAAAGACCAATTTTCTTGTATTCTATTTTAACAGCCATTTGCTAAGGCACTGCCCCTTCATGTCCCGTCACAAGTCCTGGCACACCCCTTTGTCAGCCCTGCCCTCCCTCTAGCACATGTCAGTGCAGGAGTGCTCATGAATATTCATGAGCTTCCACTGAGAGACAGAAGCAGAAGAAAAACAGATCCCTTCACTAATTATGTCACCAAATTTCGCCTATCAATACATGGAAAACGAATTGAGCTGCAGCGATACAGTTCTTTAGGTAATTAGAGATTGCACACATAAAACTATTGAAGTAAAAAAAGAAATAAAAAAAAAAAGACTGAACTGCAGCTTTAAAGTGCAGTCTATCAGCTTTAATTTGAGGGTATTCACATCTAAATTGGAGGAAGGGTTTAGGAATTACATCTCTTTAATATGTAGCCCCCTCTTTTTCAAGGGACCAAAAGTAATTGGACAATTGGCTCAAAAGCTATTTCATGGACCAGGAGTAGGCAAGCTCCATAAACTCTGTCACCCAGGCGAGCGAAACGCCACAGCATTGCGTCCTGGCAGAGGTGTTCCCACCCGAAGAAGATGACATCAACCGGGCGGAACCTACAGAGAAGAACCCGCTGTCTCCCTGCCGTTTCCCGCAAAGATCTGGTCCAGAGATGTCTGTCCGAGAGACTGCGGCAGTTCCGGAACCTTCGAGGAGCTCCGTGATCCCCGATGACATTGGTGCTACTCCTGATCCACCTGCGGAGGTAAGATTATCACCTACCGGTGTCCTGCGGCAGCGTTCCCGGTTGGAGTCGTCCATCCAACGAACTGTGGTGACGCCGGAGCCCTGGCGGAGCCCTGTGCCTGTGGAGGACCTGTTGGAAGCGGGACTTGTGGAGCCAGACACTGTCCTTTACCTGCAGATGTGTGAGGCTCCCTCTTCTTACTTCACGAAGGTCCCAGATGCGGCCTACCCGGACGAGGAACCAGGCGGGACCTTGCTCGGTGTGCCGCAGAGCGGGGACTGCCTGGGGCTCTCACGAGGTTGGCGCTTCCTGCTGACGTCTGCAAGATGGCACCTGCGGAACCCAATAAAGTTATTGAGTTGCTGCCAGATCCAACTGTGGTAAGGACGACAATATTGTCAGCGGATGCCCCCTGTTTTGTGGTACATTGCTCAGGCCAGTGTCATCGTGTCCCTGATGCAGCTCCATTACCATCCCCTTGGGGAAAGGGTAATCCTTAAAGTTACGGACAGGCCATGGACTTGGTTAGGCCCTGCCACCGGCCCTACCCCATGCCCCTGCCCTACCCCATGCCCCTGCCCGTGCTTCAGCCTTGGTTCCCACTGCTACGGTATTTGTGCATCCAATTTTCATGAAGATGATGTGTTCCTTGGTTTTTCCACTCATGCCCGGGATTGGGAAATTGGGGGTGATAGTCCTGCCTCTGTGGTCCCTAAATATGCTTCATGCCGTTATAGGGACCAAAGATTCCAATGGGCGGTTTCTTAGGAAGCTTGCTCAAATATTACAAATAGTTTCCCCTACTCCTTAAATTGAAAAGGAGCTAGTTTATCACCGCTGTAATCAGTGAGTGACCTGGGTTTCTTTGAATTATGATTGTGTGTACTATCCAATATGTATAACTGTATTGTTTTGCAGGATACAGACTGATGGATGGTGCAATCAGTTTTTCCAGTGAAGACATAGAACATTTCATCTAGGGAAGAGTGTAGCCTAGGCTGGTCCAGTCTGCTTCTCTGCCTCCTGTCATATAAATCCTGATAGCTACAGGCTATGACAGGTTAATCCTGGGGCTTTCCCCCCCCCCTCCTGCTACTCTCTGAGTGACAGAGGAGTTGGTGATATGGTGTTTGCAAGCAGCCAATGGTGGTGCAAGCACTAGGCCCTCCCCTTCCAGATCTCAGGAAGGAAGTGCCCAAGAGTTAGGCAGTCCTGGTCTGGAGGAGGAAGAGACCAGTAGGGCTGTGAGCCTCTCTCATCGGGGATGAGCGAGGCTAATTGATATAGAGGACCCTATACTACCAAGGGGATCCAGCACCATCCATAGCACTGAATCCTAGGAAACCCTCCAACGCTGTATCACCATCTGCAGTGACTGCAAGAATAAAGCCCTGGTTCTTTTATATATATCTGTCTGAGTGTGAGTCCTTGGGCAGATGGAAGGTATGTTGTGGTGGGGGCTGATCTCTGGCACCCTGGAGCCCACTTCAACTGGAGGTGCAAGCACCTGAAAGAATCTCAAGGATCACCAACAGCTTGTCCTGGTCTCGATCACATCGCAGACCACTCAGATCTCCTGACCCCAACAGGTATGCGTCAGCACCACACTAACAGTATCTCCCAGAGGGTGGGGGAAACAATGCTACAGTAGTATACTTTATGATCACTGTGGGTTGATTTATCATTCACATGTAGGAGATTTTCATATTCAGTTGTACCTGTATTCACTTAATTGTTTTCACTCATTGATTTGTATTGGTGTGCACTCATTATTAATTTATTTCACATTGGGGGAATTCATTTGTGCTCGTTTGATTTTTTTTTATCATACCTATTGTTTATTTTGCAATTGGTATTTTAGCTGGTATTTTACTGCTCAGATCCATTGAGATCTTATTAAAAAAATGTATATCGCTAATCCCTGGTGCGCTGTGTGTATTTCTTTTCGACTAACCTAAAAATAGCCATTTGTCATTCTAGTTTTAGGCAAGTTACTAATTTTTATGTTTTATTACTTATGTAACCCTGTTTCCCCCACCCAATCTCACGTAGGGTCTCCATGGGGAAATGCTACTCTGGTTTCATGGCTTTGTGTGGTGCATACCTGCTGGTAACAGGGGACCCTGGGTCTCCCGCATGATGGTAAAGGGGAATAACGGGACAGGCTTCTGGGGGTCTTGCCCAAATTCTACTCACAGGTGCAGCGCCTCCATCTTGTGCAGCCCCCAGATGTATGGGGTGAAGTCTCTGCAAAATAACTCTCGTCCCCCTCCTCCTAATAGACTTCCGTCTTAGGCCAGGAAGTTATGGGTAAAAACACAGGATCTTTATTTGTTCTTCCTTTAACAGCAGCAGTCACAGATGACAGAGCAGCAGAAGTGTCTTCACCCTCAGGATGTCCCTGGATCCTACTCCCAGCCAAAGGGCACAGAGAGTGGTCCTTGCTCTTCCCCTTGTGGGACAGGAGGTATGGTTCCCCGCCTCTCCCCGGAGGGAGGGCCTCAAGCCTTCCAGAGCCCTGACAGCTTAGTATGGGTGAACCTGTCTCTCTCAAAGGTAGAGACCAACTGGCTCAATCAGGAAGCACAATGCATTAAGTACAGCTCCAGTAAGGACCACCCCTGTGTCTCTAATTGTACACAAGGCCTGATGACAATACCTTCACTGACTCACTGCACTGCATGATTGCTCCTGGCAACCTGCCCTTACTAGGTATTTCTGCCAGGAGGAGTGCAGACCTATAGCCCAAACCTACCCAGGGCTACACTTATACTAATTTTTTTTACGTTCCTTGGCTGTAATAATAAAGTTTCTAAAACATTAAATACATTATTCCAATCTACCAAATCAAATGCCTTTGCAGTATCTAAATGTAATATAAAAGAGTTTGTGTTTTGAGGTATTTTCTTTGTTCAGAGTTCCTGCCCATAATAAGACACATTTGGTCTATTGATGTCTTTCACCCTTTCCGTCATGCATTTTAATATTTTAAAATCAACAACTAACAAGCTTATAGGCCTAGGAGATGCTGGGTTCAGAGTATCTCTTCCCGATTTAGATAATACCTTAATATAAGACAAATTAAAATCTCTGTTTGTAGCACCCAGTTGCAATATATTATTGAATAATGCTGTTTGATAAGGGGCAATTTGTTTTTGCAACATTTTTTAGAATTCCCTTGTAAGCGCATCAGGTCCTAGGGCTTTTTTTATCGTGCAATCCTTTAAATACTTTCACCACATACTGTATGATTAAGACAACGGTTTATTTAGGGATTGCAACTGCTCGTTTTGTTTTGGGGATTTTCAAGTCTTCACAAAACATTTTTTATTGTTTTAATTGATCTTTTTTTGCAGACTACAATTCACTATCAAATTTCCCTGATTTCTGAGATTTGCATAGCCTTGTGTTGTAATTTTCCTTGGTGATCTTTCCGCAATGTAATATATGACTTAGGTCTATCTATTTTTAGCATATTCTATAGTTTACTTGTTGGTTTTCCCCAGATTAAAAAAAATGTGCATTTTTGGAAGGACTTATTCACCCCTTCCATTTTGTGCAACACCACTCCCGAAAAGTGTATATATATATATATATATATTTCTTTTACTTTGCGCCATCAATTTTGTTTTTAATAAGCTATAAACTTTTGTCAGATTCTTATGAGCTTGCAGGTAAACGCTCATTAAATTCCCTTTGCGGTGTATGATGTCAATTCCCTTCAAAACCACTCTCGCCATATTCCAAAAATGGAAAGCATCCTTACGGTGTTGCTCGTTATTAAACTCATCTGGAGCATGCTCCTGACAAAACATCTTTAAACCTGCCTGATTCAGCTAATAGAGCCAGGAATCTCCAGCTCCTAAAATTGCCTAAATCAGCTGCAATTTTAACTGCAAATAAAACAGGTGAATGGTCCGATAAGGCAACATCACTGCTTCTGCTACTTTACTAAATAATTGCGCCGGCATCAGAAAGTCTATCCTTCACATTTATAAATGTGTCTTGGACACACTAAATCAATTTATTTGGGATGTAGTGCGCTCCATACCTCTACCAATTCCAGATGTTTTTAAACACACTCAATACCTATAATTGGCTTACAAGAATTGCTTTTTTTGTTGGGTTTTTTCCTGTTCATTTTAACATTTTGACAACGTCCTTCCTGAAATCCAGGTTTAAAAAATAAAATAAAAAATTATAATTTTTAAATAAAATATAATTTGCACAATATTTATCTTTCATTGTCATTTTAACCTCCCAGATATCTGCCTTGTGGATCAGTTATATATTTTTTTTCCAACTTGATCAATAAAAACAGAGGGGAACGGGGATACAAAAGGGAAAGCGAGGGAGCGGGAGGAAGGGTCAGGAGTCAGGAGTCAGGTGTCAGGTGAGTACATTTACAGTTATTACACTGGGTGTGGTCATAATTGATACAGCGATATAGGAAAATACCGTGTTGGGGAATTAGGTTTTCCCCCAAGATATTTTCATAATTTTAGACTAAAGGAAAACTGTACACGTATCTTGGTTCAATATAAGGCCTCCTGCATAGATTAACCTGGGCTGCCATACCCTTTGGAATTTCAAGCATGCGTCATTAAGAAAGCCCATCATCTTTTCCATCTCGCAAATAAACCAGATTATTTGTTTAATTTTAGAGATGGTCGGAAGTCTCTTTTTTTCCATATGCATGACATCTCACATCTAGTAGCCGTGTATATATGTGTAAGCATTTTATTCTCCACTCTAAACAGAGTTTGTATAGGTCTATTTAATAAACAGGCCTAGGGGGCTAATGGGATGGGCACATCCAAAATCTGCTGGGACCAGGTTGTCACCCTCTTCCAGAGTTCCATGGCCCTTGGGACATATTGGGGACAACCCCGGACTAAATCTGCAAATTGTTAGTGGGGATGTATACCATCTTAACATGACTTTGTAAGCGTTCTCTTTTATATATGTATTTATTGAGCATGTGGCGGTGGCTGCGGCTTCAAATATGTCTGCCCAATCATCACCTTCTAATGTGTCATTGAAGTCTGATTCCGATTTTGCCATATAGCTCAGTACACTACGTGGGTCAGTTTCTGGGAGGGCAAAGAATGGATACAATTGGGAGTTTGTAAGAGACATGTGGAGGGGTACGACCAGAGAGACAGTTTTGGGGGAAATTAAACAGTGGCATTTATTCAGCCTGTGACTTTAAGTCAGGCCTGCACAACATGCGGCCCGCCTGGCCTCTCTGTGCGGCCCGCCTGGCCTCTCTGTGCGGCCCGCCTGGCCTCTCTGTGCGGCCCGCGATAACTCCGGCCGGGCGCCAGTTAATTAAATAAATTTTTAACATTTTTTTAAAAAAGTTTAAAAAAATGGTGGAGATTCCCCACGGTCCCGGCGCGCATGCACAGGGCCCGCTCCCCCCCCCCTCCTGCTTCATCCCCCCTCCGCCTGCTCCAGCAGGGGGACGTGCTCTAGCACTGTAGCGCGACCCGGAACTTCCGGGTCTGCTGCTACAGCGCGCTTCCCTCACCCTGCCATGCCACCATCACAGTTGCCGCCGCTGCCAACATCAAATAAGAATGGGGGGCCCATTCAAACCACACCAGCGGGAGGGATGCTGACATGGGAGGGGGGGATGCTGACATGCTAGGGGGGAATGCTGACATGGGAGGGGGGGGATGCTGACATGGGAGGGGGGGATGCTGACATGGGAGGGTGGGATGCTGACATGCTAGGGGGGGATGCTGACATGGGAGGGGGGGATGCTGACATGGGAGGGGGGGATGCTGACATGGGAGGGGGGGATGCTGACATGGGAGGGGGAGATGCTGACATGGGAGGGGGGATGCTGACATGGGCAAATTAATTTAATTTGAATGAAAGTATTTTAAATCTAATTTTGTTTCAAGTAAACATCGTAAATAAATGTGTTATTTTGAATAATAAATGCTGTTTTACCCGTGCGGCCGAATCTGTTTTCCTTGTGAATAATAGGGGGGGAGAGTGATGCGAGGTGCAGAGAGGGATGTGTTTGATGTGGGGGTGGGGGGGGGATTGTTTGTTTGATGTGGAGGTGGGGATTGTGTGTTTGATGTGGATGTGGGGTATTGTGTTTGATGTTGAGGGGGGTATTGTGTGTTTGATGTTGAGGGGGGTATTGTGTGTTTGATGTGGAGTATTTTGTGGGTGAGGTGGAGAGATGGGGGTAGGAGAGATAGATGGGGAGTATCGTAAAGGTTGATAGTGAGGGGTTCTGGGGGAGATATGAGGATGATGATGATGATGATGATGATGATTTTACGCGTGCGGCCCAATTATTTTTTTCTTGGAGCAGTTCGGCCCTTCTCACTTTACAAATTGTGCAGGCCTGCTTTAAGTGATACAGTGTAAATATAAATAAATATATATATATATATATATATATATATATATATATATATATATATATATATATATATATATATATATATAATGACCTAGGCGCAAAAAAACCAAGGAGAGAGAAAAAAAAGAGAAAAAGAACCATCATAGGGTAGTAAATCAGATTATCAGAATAACAATTTGGTGAGATATGCACTTACAGCCAATTAGATTGGTATCAGCTTTTTATCCACTCTGGGATCAGGAGCTCAGCTTGGTGATTCTTTATATTTCTGCCAGGAACTCTCTGTACTTCAAAGTGACTGCTTTCACAGTGCTTCACAGCAGTCGCGGTGTACCTGTATGTAGGGATTACGTCTTGCAGACGGATCCCATACAGGGATAAGGTTGGGGGAAAAAAGGGAAAACAGTATAGTGTAAAACCTTTTATTTTAAAATTGGTAAAGAACCTAATAAGTATTCAACTCACACTTTGAGTCATAAAACAGCATTTGAGAGTTTCACTCATGAGTCTCTCACACTCAGTGGTGGATCGACGCCGGCTCCCAGTCCAGCTAACTCACGCAGTCACTTCCGTGTCACGTGACCTCTGCTCTCGCGAGATCTCCTCTCCGTTGCTGAAAACTCACTGCTCCGGCTCCGTGGTGGAAAATCAGCTTGTCAGCTCGTCTCTCTGCTTATGGAACGCCCGCCCTACGCGTTTCTCCAATGTGGCTTCGTCAGTGGCTGCTATCTCACCCCCCAGATAGTCTAATGCTTTTTCTACGTCCAGGCTGAACAGCATCGACGGAATATTTTTTGTACCACATGCTTCAGATCAATCATTTTTCTGACGTTATCTGCTGCCTGGCGACCAGTTTTGACTCCTACTAGGTTATGATGTATGAGATTGGGGAGAATTCCATTTAATCTGTTAGCTAACATTTTCTAAAATATCTTTAGGTCAGTTGATGAGTGAGATTGGGCGGTAGCTTTCACAATTAGTGGGATCCTTGCCCTCCTTTAAAAGGGAAATTGATGCCTCCAGCATGGAAGGAGGTTCTCTTTTCGGAGAATGTAATAGTTTAAGTAGGTAAGGAGTTAGAACAGTATTACATTTCTTGTAGTCGATAGTTGAGACGCTGTCAGGGACAGGGGCCTTTGAGCTCTTCCAATTCTTGATGACCAGTTTGGATTTCTTCAGAAGTAGATTGATTTAATGCCAAGTTTTCTTCAGTGGTTACTTTAGGCATGTCTGCAGAGTCTAGGTATCTCATCAACTGCACAATGTCTAACTTTTTTCCCCATCATACAGTTGTGTATTTATGAAATTCATCTACTATCATTTTTGGATTGGAGGTCAGTTCCCCTGAGGTATGTCAGATAGATTGCTGTAGAGGGGACATTTATTCCTCAGTCTGGCCACAATCATGGGACCTGCTTTACTCGCTTTCTCAAAGAACCTTCTCTTTGTCCATGTCATTGCCTGCTCAGCCCAGGACACAAGTAACACACCTAATTCCACCCTGGATTCTTTTAGTTTTTCTAGTGTCTCTGATTGGTCAATTGTTTTGTGGAAAACATGTCCACATTCTTATAATAATTTAATCTTCGCCTGGCTGTCTTTTCCTGCCTCACTATTCTTATTATTTTGCCTCTTATTGTTGCCTTATGGGCCTCCCAAATGGTAGACAAAGAGGCAACACCTCCCTCATTTGTCTGGAAAAAGGCCTTTAGCTCGTTACCAATATCTCGTGCTATTTCCAGAATTTTTATTAGAGCCTCATTAAAGTTTCCAATGGGCTCGGTGGGTCAGTTTGTAAGTTGATCATTTCCACCGGAACATGGTCAGACCAATTTATACTATGAATGGTTGCGTTTGTGATTTGGTGAGTATATCTACTCTGGAATAGGTCTGGTAAGAGAAGGTATAATCATTTTGTATTTCGTTTTAGCTCTTGCCATATGTCTATCAGGTTACAAGGAGCCCAAACTTCTCCTTAGGTCTGTGGCTCTAGAGTAAGGGGACAAGGTAGGTTTGTTTGTTGGATGAGTCCTATCCCTGTCAGGGTCCAATGCCTGATTAAAATATCCACCCAAGATAATTTGGCCTTCAACTATGTTTCCCAACAAAGTAAGAAATTTGTCCAAGAAAGAAGCACTCCTTACCTCATCTCTGGCGGCGCATCACTTTATTTCAACAGTGCAGTGCAAATGCATGACATATTTGAGTGCTTTAAATACCTCACTGGAAAAGTTCTGAAAGGGCATGCACTTCTTTTCATTCCATTTTAGGGGCATGTTTTTCCTGAATGCTCTGCATAATTGAACCTCATCTTGATTATGCACCTTGGCTTCTTTGTTTCCACGTGGCGACCTGGCCCCACTCAATCAGCAGGAGCATCTTCGGAACCAAACCCAATTTGAGCAGCATTCACCAACAATGCATAAAATCACTCTCCTTTAAGAAATTCTGACAGACCCATTAGCCTCAAATTAGTTTATTGTAAGCAATTTTCCAAGGCATCTAGTTTACACCATATCACCTATTACGGCTTTTAAGATTGTTGCATCTTTTAGTCTCCCCAGCTTGTTCACTTATTTGCAGTGCTTAAAATGTGCAATATGCTTCTTAATAAAAGAATAGCCTCTAACTTGTAATGCTTCACTTCAGTGTTTCTATGGTTTCCTTAATTGCTTTTGCTATTTTATCATATGTTAAGATATCCACTCATGCATTGATATTCCGATCTATCATTTTGTACTCACGTTTCCATCCAAACACAACTTTGTATCTGTTACTAGGATGTTTAAGGTTTTTTTCCCTTAGGCTGTCCTGACCATTCAGGATCACTTTCAACGATCAAGGCTGAAGGGGCAATACAGCGCTCCCCTCAAATGCATCCTATAGTCAGCCCGCAATAAAGTCTCAGCGAATCAAATTTAAAGTTGTATAATTAAGTGAATAATTTGTACATCATAAGAGACTCTACATATATTGGTAGTTATTTGCGCTAATAACCACAAATGGAGGGATGCTGCAATCTGAAACAATCCAAAACCTTATGTGTAGTCGTAGGACTAAACAGTCCACAGAGCTCAATCAAGATCACTAAGATGACAAGGCGTTGGGCATCTTTTCTTAGTGATTTTCCCCCCCCCCTCCATTTAACAAATAAATAAAATGGAGAGCTAGACGATTTGCGATACCCAGGTTAACAGTGGATGGGAAAAAAATGAATTCAGTGTTTGGCAACTCCCAGTCCCATTCTCAACCTTATGGCAAGAAAACAACCATCCTGGAGAAAATGTAGGTGGAATGTGAAACCCAATTCATAACTACACTGTGTAAGCTACCTCAGAATTCTTTGCAACTGCCAGAGAAGCTGGGGCCAGGCCACTAAAGATTGAATTACATTTCCTTCTATATATCGTGGGACTATCAGAATAGCTTCCGTCTGTGTTACAAAGCAATTCTATATTTGGGCTTTTCAACAACCAGGACTCTCAGCCCCAAAGAGCAGTAAGCTTCACAAGAAGCAGAGTCGTTCAGGATTCCCGGTGCTAGAAATGATGGCTGTTGGGCCAAGTAATCTGGTAGATCAGAGCATCAGACAGCTTCTGTAACACTGCGAATTACGCCTGGTGCTGTTCTCAATGTCTGTTTAAGCATCAAGTATGCGAGATCTGAAATTTAAGGCATGACCAGCTTTCATTACCAAAATCAGAGCTTTTTTGGCCACGTGGTTGTGCTCTGGAAGTTGAACAGTTCCTGGTATTATACTTAGCAATTACAATATTTGGGCATAGTGACAAAGGCACATGGAGCTACAGTAAGGGACATTCAACCTCCTTGCTTAGTGTCACACGTGCCCCACAGTGATGGTTTTCATCTTCCCCGTCAAGTACATACCACTAAATTCAAACGTCAACACAAGTTGCAACCCAGCATGTTTATTTCAGACAAGATCTGCTGCAGGTGTTCAGAGTTTTGGTTATAATAATCATAAAAAAAATACAAAGATGAATTGTCTATGGGCTGTGAGGCTTTAATTGGACCAACATAATTATGTATAAATGTTGCACATGAGTTTTTCAAATGGATTAAAATAATCAGGTACAACATCTTTACACAACTTTTATGCGCTTAGCATAGAATCCAGTTCTCTCCGGGGACCAATATGGTTACCAGAAATCTATACCACAAGAACAAATGACTTCATTCTTGTCCCATGTTTAAAATAACATGATGGATTGACAAATAATCTGCATGGCATGGGTTCATGGGAATACATCTGTACCCTTCAAGTGACAATCATTTTACCCATCAGTAATATTAACCCCCCCCCCCCCAGCTCCAAAGCAATGCATTCAATTGCTCCCCTAAGGAGCAAAAGAATAGGGGTAGTAATCCATATGGTTCGTACATATCCAAAAGCACCAACTAAGGTGGATGGTTCTTAACTTGTGATTAACACATTCCCTTCAAAATATTATTCAACGTTATATATGCCATTCGGTAGCTCTAGTGGAAATTCTTTGCTTTGTTATGCTAAATAACAAAATCAATCGTTACCATGGATGATTTAATTTGTTCCTGTTTGCTTCATGGACAAGCAGTGTCCAGCACATGGTTGGTAAAAACAAACAAAACCACACATGATTTTATGGTGGAAAATGTAATACTTCAATGGGAAAAAGCAGAGAGCTGTTTTAAACTCCTAGAGGACAATGAACTCACATGCTACTATCAGAAGACAGCCAGTGCTGGGTTTTAATACTCCATGTCTCGCTAACCCCATCGAGCAACCAGGCTGCCATGCAAGAGGCTGAGCTTACTGCTGTATACCAGCCGGCAATGGAGTGGAAGTGCAGCATGGGATAGAGATGCAAATAGACTTCAGCATCTATAAAAAAAAAAAATTAAAAAAAAAAGCAAAGAACACGGGAGTGTTGCTTTTATTCTGGCAAGAGCTTTTAAAAAGCATTTTCACCCATATTTAGGACCTTGAATACTACGAAATAAAACTACAGATCTGTTGTAACTGCAGACAAAAGCCTATTGGTTAATGTGCAAGTTACAGCCATCACTAATCAAGTGTAGCAACAAGGACTTACTCTAAAGCAACAAACAGAAAGGACATTATCAAACACAAAATGTCAAAGGGTGTAGTAGAAAAGAAAAAGATGCAGGAAACAAAATAGAGGGGAGACTAGGAAACTACTAGAAATTTGCAGTCACTTTTTTTTCTTAACTGTATTCTGAACCATATGAAGGAAACAACTTAAAGCTTTATTATACTGTTTGATAATATAAACAGATAATGGAATTTAATCAATGTCCATTTCGGGAAGCTTCTTTTCCGCTTCAGAACCGGCGGCAGCTGCTGTGTCTGGGTTCTGTTCAGTGGGCTGAGGCCCCTGGTTCTTTGTACTATCGTCTACTGGTCCGTTCTGCTCATTCGGCTGCTGCTCCTCTTTTGGGGGCTCAACCTTGGGTTTCGGTTTAGTGACTATTGGGTTGCATGTGCTTGCCAACTCCTTAAATTAGAGAAAGGGAAAAAAGATTAGTGGATGAGATGAAGGTTATTACAGACATTTGATTAGAAAAAACAAGAAAACCAACAAGTCCAACATCTGCTCATCGGGGTAATGCTAAATTGTAACAAATACTATTGTTTTCTCTATAGTGCTGTCCATGTACACACAGCTAGAAATAGACTAAGCAGGGACTTATTCTGCCTGCAAAGTTCTACTTTTTGTGCCACAGACATGAAGATAAAAGTATTAAACAAAAAAAAGAACGCAGAGAAGAAAACGAAAAGTAAAGTCACATTTATATAAAAAGCACACTTAAGGCTTAAGATTAAAAAAAAAAAAACACAAATATAGTCCTCCACTTCTCAACAATCACAGAGGAATATGATCCTGTAAAAACGGGACCACTCTAACCCAAAAGAATCCCAGATCTAAGTATAGGATTAAGTTCTCTCAGCAGATGATATATGCAAGGAATTTGGGCTTATGGTCGGTATCCTCTACGCGTTTCACGCATTGATAGCGCTTCATCGGGGGCTGGTCTAAAGTCGAGGCGGAGTTTAAATACCAGAGAGCTAATGCTTTTTTGCCAATCAGGACACATCAGGATATTACTAGCAAGCCCACCAATCAGCGCATTGCCAAAAACATACAATGCGAAAGCGAATACAAAAAGCTACATAAACATATGGTTATATACAGATCCATAATAAAAACAGCAACAAATAAACCCATACAAATCCATGAACATGATACACAAACCATATACCCAATGCTATGTGATAATATATAAATATATTAATGAATTAAATGAAAAATATAATTAATAAAAAGAACCATCCATAATAAAGGATGTAAACCTACTAAAAATTATATATGTGTTTCGACGAGCATTCAAAACACAGGATCTGGATGTCATGAAGTTGTGGATGGGGCAATTGCTATTTCAAAGAGGGAACCCGTTCTATCAATTCGTTCAAACCTCCAGGTGCCTTACTGCCGAGGGTATAAATCCCAAATTGTTGCTTTTGTAGGAGAACGTTGACTCCGTCTCCTCTTCTTAGATCCCTCGGAACAATTTAAATTCCTCTAAAATGCAGTCCATCAGTTTTATCCTCATGGTAAGTTAAAAAATACTGCGCATGGTTGTGTATCTTTTTACCTCTATCCTGATGAATTTGGGCATTTTTTATACCATTAACATGCTCTTCAATCCCTGTTTTGAGCGGTCAAATTGTCTTAATGTACCATATGCACACAACCATAGCCTCTCTGACCTTCAACACATACTTCAGTCTGACTTTTTGAGACTCGAAAACTGGATTTCCCAAAACAAACTGTTTTTAAACACTGACAAGACTGTAACAATGGTATTTGGGACCAAGACTAAATTTGTAAAGCTTCCAGTGACTGAGCTCCTGATTAGAACCAACGCTAAAACCACCCTAACACCTGTCACTAGTTTTAAATACCTGGGCTTATGGTTTGACTCCCACTTAACATTCGGGATGCACATTGATACCCTGACAACCAAGACCTATGCCAAACTAGGGGTACTTTACAGGAACAAATCCTCCCCAAGTCTCCTGGTCAGAAAGCGTATTGCACAGCAGATGCTAATGCCAATTATTGACTATGGAGACATAGTATATGGCTCGGCTCCTCAAACCCACCTTCGCAAACTTGACACCCTCTACAATTCAATTTGTCGTTTTGTTCTCCAATGCAACTACAACACACATCACTGCGAAATGCTCAAAGAACTAGATTGGTCATCACTAGAGTCTAGGCGCAAAGTTCACCTTTCCTGTCTCACCCTCAAATACTTTCTGGGCAAGCTACCCAGCTACCTGAACAAGCTCCTCACCCCTACCACATGCAGTACCTATCACCTGAGATCAGACTCCAAAAGACTATTCATGGTCCCAAGACTCAACAAAGTATCCGGACGTTCCTCCTTCTCCTTCCGTGCACCCCAAAACTGGAACAACCTACCAGAGACTCTCATATCCACCACCAGCTTAAGTTCTTTCAAATCTAAGGCTGTCTCACACTTTAATCTGGTCTGTAATTGTTTCATACGCTCATAATATATATTTTCTTTAACTGTGCATGCAATGTCTTGTATATAATGTATACCTTTTCATTTATGTAACTGAATTTGTAACCATGTATTATTTTGTTTTACTCTGTGCCCAGGACATACTTGAAAACGAGAGGTAACTCTCAATGTATTACTTCCTGGTAAAATATTTTATAAATAAATAAATAATATGTGTACAATCTAATATACACAAACGTTGTTAGAATTAATGAATTGTTTAATAGTGTTTTTTGCCAGTTTTTGCATCATATGCTTTTATCACGCGTCATGTGTTTACACAATGCATTTTCCATAGGCTTGAGAAAAGCCAGAAAGATTAAAAACATTTTGGCTCCCAGTGCATTGAAAAAGTTCACTCCAAATGCACCATTAAATGGGAATTTTCTATCGAAACCATTGGGTAGTTACATATATGGAAAATGCGTTGTGTGATAAAAGCATATGTGATGCAAAAAGCTGGCAAAATACACAATATTAAACAATTCATTCATTGTCTTACGTTTGTGTATATTAGATTGTCCACCTATCGTACGTACATTGGTAAGAATTTGACTGCTCAAAACAGGGATTGGAGAGCATGTTAATGGTATCAAAAATGCCCCAATACATCTGGATATAGGTAAAAAGATACACAACCATGCGCAGCATTTTTTGACTTAACATGAGTAAAACTGATGGACTGCATTTTAGAGGAATTGAAATTGTTCAGAGGGATGTAAGAAGGAGAGACAGAGCCAACAGTCTCCTACAAAAAGGAACAATTTGGGATTTATACCCTCGGCAGTAAGGCACCTGGAGGTTTGAACGAATTGATAGAACTGGTTCCCTTCTTAAAATAGCAATTGCCCCATCCACAACTTCATGACATCCAGATCCTGTGTTTTGAATGCTCGTTTTGCATTTTCATTGCTGGCTATGTTTATATGGAGTAGCTTTGAGGCCATTTTTTATTATGTTATTTCATTATTTAAAACACATACATACACAAACACAAAAAATAAATAGATGTGGCTAACGAAATGCTTTTATTTGTGCGAGCTTTCGAGATTCACTGATCTCTTCTTCCGGCGATGTAACAATGAATGAAGCAAGCAAAGGGTATACTTAAAAACAGTGTCTCTTGGAATGTTAGGTGTGCTTGTCCCTCCCCCGTGTGTGGATGTGATTTATGGCTAGAAGTGTTAAATGGTTCCTGAAACTTAGTGATGTAAGAGTGAGAGTGTGTGTATCTGTGTGAATATAAATGAATGGAGAGCCCACCGTGTATACAGTGCTATACAAAAGGTGTGTGTGGAGTGGGAGTTAATATAAATGGTGCGGATAGGTGTGGAGACACTGTTTTTAAGTATACCCTTTGCTTGCTTCATTCATTGTAACTTCGCCGGAAGAAGAGATCAGTGTATCTCGAAAGCTCGCACAAATAAAAGCATTTTGTTTGCCACAGAACAGTATCATCTATTTATTTTTTGATTATTAAAGCTCGGCTAACACGGTACAGACAGACACTTTTTAGTAGGTTTACATCCTTTATTATGGATGGTACTTTATTATATGCTCTTGTTATTCATTATTATATATTTAATTTAATTCATTAATATATTTATTTATATATTATCACATTACATTAGGTATATGTTGTGTATCATGTTCATGGATTGGTATGTACTTATTTGTTGCCGTTTGTATTATGGATCTGCATATACCCATATGTTTATGTAGCTTTTTGTATTAGCTTTCGCATTGTATGTTTTCATAATGCGCCGATGGGTTGGCTTAATAGTAATACCCTGATTGGCAAGAAGGCATTAGCTCTCTGGTATTTAATCCCCGCCTCACGACTCTTTAGACCACCCCCTGATGAAGCGCTATCAATGCGCAAAATGCGCAGAGGTGACGTCATTACGCAGCACATGACTGAGATCTGAAAGCTGCCGTTTGCCACTATCACGATCCCACGAGGATACCGACCATAAGATAAGCTCCTTGCATATATCATATATGCATATATATATAATCTGCTGAGAGAACTTAATCCTATACTTGGATCTGGGATTCTTTTGGGTTCGAGTGGTCCTGTTTTTACAGGATCATATTCCTCTGTGGTTGTTGAGAAGCGGAGGACTATACATTTGTGTGATTTTTTTTTATTATTGATTTTTAATGTTATAAGCATTAAAGCTGCAGTTCAGTTTTTTTTATTTTATTTATTTTTTTACTTCAATAGTTTCATGTGTGCAATCTCTAATTACCTAAAGAACTGTATAGCTGCAGGTCAATTCGTTCTCCATGTATTGATCGGCGAAATTTGGTGACATTAGTGAAGGGATATGTTTTTCTTCTGCTTCTTTCTCTCAGTGGAAGCTCATGAATATTCATGAGCACTCCTGCACGGACATGTGCTAGAGGGAGGGCAGGGCTGACAAAGGGGTGTGCCGGGGCTTGTGACAGGACATGAAGGGGCAGTGCCTTAGCAAATGCTTGTTAAAATAGAATACAAGAAAATTGGTCTTTCCAAGTTGGTTTTTTTTAAAAACAGAAAATGCTAAAAGTATTTTTTTCTTACTACAGAACTGATTAAAAAAACCACACGTGCAGGATATTGACTGATCTGCAGCTTTAAGTGTGCTTTTTATATAAATGTGATTTTACTAGTTTTCATTTTGTCTTGTTTTCTTCTTTGCGCCCCTTTTTTGTTTTATATGTTTCCAAGTGACTCTGCTGATCACGGGAGAATGGGGAGCTGCAGGGAGAACAATTATTCAAAGGATACCAAAAACTTTTGGGACAGCGCGCCTCGTATTTCTCTTTTCTACATTAGGAAGATAAAGTGTCTTCCCAAAGTCACGAAGGACAATGGGATTTGGGACAACCTGCTACTTGAGCCATTTATTTAGAAATAGGCATTTGTAAAGACAAACTCCCCATCTCCCCCCCACAAAGTAACTTTTGACAATTATGTCTCACACGGTCAATATTGGTGCCACATGGACAATCACATTAAGAAATGAATGCATTCACTGGGGCTTACACATCTGCAGCATAAAGTCCTTCAATTTTGAAAGAGTCTGCTTGTGTAATACATAATACAACCGACATATGGATCTTTAAAAAAAGAACAAAATGTTACAAGTCAGATGTTGATAACGTACCTTTATTTTAGCTTGGATGTCCTTGGTTTTCACTATTGGATCTACAGCAAGGCTCTGCTTCGACTGTAAATTCATTTTGTTGTTCATCCATTCCATTGCATCATTTATGTTCTTTTCCACTTTTTCCACATCAGCAGCATCCAAATGATCATATGCCTCCTCCTGGGGGAAAGAATAGTGAAATTAAGCAATGTCTGAAACAGTAAGGCACCTTTTAAACTGCTTAACGGCCGAAAGATTCTAACCATCTGCTACAAAGCAGCAAACCGATTCTCTCCAAAAGCAAAGCAGCGGTTTATAAATCTGGGAAAGAAAAGTTGAAAATAAAGTGTTGATACCTAGCAACTTTGAGCAAGTTTCTTTACCTTCATGTGCCCCCGCTTAAAAAAATTGGAACACATTGTTCTTAAACCAATGCACACACAGTGCTCTTAAGCTGTTCACCAATATCTATATCATATTGTGTGGATAAATCTTTTTCCTTGAAAAATGTTTTATATACAAAAAAGAGCACCTATCAATTTCAGCTCCTGGGACCCCCTGCTTCCAGAGATCCTTATCTCTGTAGTAGGTGCTGGTAGCCGCACGGGGGTCACATAATGGCAGCTGTTCAAAGCTCCCACGCCCTGTGGGCCAATAGGAAGCTGACACCTCATCAGGTTTGGCTTTCTATTGGCCCACGTGACCCAATAGCTTTAAACTTTAGAGTCCAGCTAGCTGAGCTGAAGCAGCTACCAGCACCTACTACAAAGTGAAGTAACTCCAGAAGCAGGGAGTCCCCAGAGCTGAAATGAACACGGTTCAGTTACAGAGACCATCTGCTTCAATCCTGGGTAAGAAAATGTTTAATAAAATAAAGAACTTGGATTGCTCCTTTCATACATTAAGCAGTTGCTTGCCTTTAAAGCAATGTAATTATCTAAGCCGTTGATTGATCCATTCTCCTGTGATCGATCAGCAAAGCTCATGCTTCCCAGGGCACCAAATATGGCCGTTTATTTCAAAAGAGGAAGTGCTGTTGCTACCTAAATAGTTTCTGTAGCAACCCAAGCAAGCTTAATGCATTAGAAAGGGCATAACGTGTGTGTGTGTTTATATAAAGATAATTCAGTAAGCATTATTTAATACTACACTGATTAAAAATAGGATTTTGAAGGCAATGATGCTTTAAGCTACAGATCAGGACATGTTGGAGAGGGTGTGCACCCTGCCAGGAGCAAATTGAGATCACAGAAGCCAAACATTGCACAGCTGCCTCTGGGAAAACCGAATAGTAGCAATTCATTTCAGAACAGTAGAGGATTGTGAGGCGATGGCAAATGAGTAAATTAACATTACTAAAGATGCCCTTTTGTAATGACCTCATGTGAGGTTTTACACAGCAGCAGCAAGGAATGGTCAGGAGTTTGTTATTGAATGAAATAGAAAAAATGAATCTCAACACTTTCAATTGTATTTCCAGAGTCAAAAACATGCATTTAAATGTCTGTATCCTGAAATCTGAGTGTCTCAACCCTTTTAATTTTAGAATTTATTTTGTACAACTCTAATATAAAAAAGGAAGAATTGGGGGACATGTGACAGGTGAAACCTAGCAATAGGCAGAGTGGATCTGTGGTAGCTACTAACAGGTTTCCATTTGTGTACTTACTTTTTTTTCTTTTCTTACTATTCTTTATGCATGGGATTTTCTGCCTTAATTAGGGTCATTTTTAATACTATACTTGCAGTCCTTTTGCTCTTGCCCTTACTAGGAGCATATATACCAACTGTGGAGTCTTAAAGACTCATAGGTATCCCTTTACAGCTACCGTTTTATATGTATTTACTGTATGTGATGTGTATTTGCAACATGTATGTTGATTTATCATTACCATTTGATATATTCTAAGATTGTAGTAGCCATGTGACTTGTACTTTGAATGAATACACAAAAAAAAAGTATCTTACCTTATTTTTGAATGCAAGAACAACTTTCATGTAAAGTTGAATTTGTTTCCCCAGTTCTTCAAATGATTTTGGTCTTTCCTCACATTCCTGATACCGTATCTGAATGGGCTGACCCAAACTCTACAAGCAAAGGAAGACAACTCAATGTAGGTGCAAGTTTGAGATCTGGGCAGATTTTAAGATCTTGTGCGCAACAGTGAAAATTTGCTGGAGACAATCAGGAGCCTAAGGCTGCGCTTATAGTGCCTGGCGACGGCGCTCCGAAACAAATACATTGACTGTAGCAAGCGCTTATAGTAAGGGTGACCAAAAATTTTGAAGCCGGGTCTATTTGATTTTTTAAGAGAAAGTCGCCACGTGTGTGTCTAAACCAGAGACCGCGGCCTGCCCCCTTTTGTGACGTCACTGGCCTTGTTGCCAGCGACGCGCTTAAAATCAAATTATAGTTTTTGCTAGTGGCGACGGGTGACGTCATCGGTTGCGTCGCCTGCACTATAAGCGTGGCCCAAGTAATGTTCATGTGTGAACATTTCAAGAATTATTAGGTTAAATGTAGCTGTCAATCAGTAGTCCCTAGGAGTGAACTGCTGTTCAACTAGAAGCACTGCTCTTTTGTCTTACCTTCAGGTCGGTGAATTTATCTATATAAACTTGTTTCGGTTGATCTTCACCATCTTCATACAACCAGTTCTCTGTGTCTTCCAATTTGAGAGTGAAGCTATTACGATCCTGAAAATGGAAGACCACCATACAGTATAACATCTACTGCTACGGGAGAATGCGAAACAATTTTATGACAAACACCTATTATTTTATTAATAACGGTCTGCTACCTCAGAGTATAAAAACAGGGTATCCGAAATATATTTCTGAAGATCTGTGGCCAGAAGCTAAATGGCAGCTTACCCATATGGGCAGTGACAAAGTGCACTAGGCTTCTTTTGATCTGCAACATTTTTCATAACACACAAAGCATTATGCACTAGACCGAGTCTTCAGCCTTGGAACAAAACACTTTCACAAATTAGCTACTTGTTTGAATGACCTACAGATCAGTTCGCTCTTCAATTAGCGGCCGGTGGGTCAAATGCAGGCCACAAAGGGCCTTGATGTGGTCCATGTTCTGTATATGCCTATGCTAATTTTATACTAGTTGGTTAAATAGCTGAACACAATTGCAGACACTGCAACTCACTTGTAAGTTTAGGTAATGTAACTATATATTGTACGGATGTTAGGACCTAATGTATTTAAACATTTTACAAGCATATGTCCAAGTGTACTGAAAATTACATTACAATAAGATTAGGGTGTTCCTACTCCTGTTTACCAATTTGGCCCCTTTGGAGAATTCCATTAAAGAGCCATGCTATAGATGGCAGACGTGTTACAAAAATGGTGAATATAGTGCATATTGAATGCATGTTCGTTAAGGCATGAAACACATTCTCTGGACAAAACAATTGTTAAACTGTGCCGAGGCAGAAATGGATATCTATACTGTATTTCTGTGTGTGCATATGTTATATTCTTTAATCATCTTAGTAAAATGTCAGGTCTGTTTTGTGCAGGATAATGTAGATTAAATGAAGTTTTGCCACTAATTACATACTTTGAAAGATATTGTATTGTTAATCTCTTGTTATACTTCCTTCGCAGCAGAGGGGATGAATATTTTGAGTACAGTATTAGTCACACTTACATCTTCATTGACAAACTTCTCATAGATGCCGCAAAGTTTGTCCCTCATCTCATACACATACTCTTCAACTGTGTTCTTAGCATCAATTCGCTCCTTCTCAAGTTTATCCTGCATAACCATCTTGCCCTAAGGAAAAGAGATGCAATGTTTGACTATGTATACATTTGAAAAGGAATAGGGGGTGTCAAAACAAAGCACGTAAACATAATAAATTTTTTTTAAAATGCTAACAGAAAAGCAGCGCTACTTTTAAGTACTAAAAAGATGACACGCAACATGGTTTAACAATTGGGTCTAAAGGCCAATTATTTGTATTGTGCAACCCGATATTAATCAAAAATATTCTTCACCAGTAGAGCAACCAGACATTGCAGTTCTCAAATTAATCAAGTCTGTTTAAAACCCCCACACACCCCACACAGTCTGGCGGTAGCCACTGCCAGCTTCACATTGCAAAGTCAGTAACCATCCTCACACAGACCTGTCCGAGTAGGGTTACTGGCTGTGCACTTCTTTGACCCAGGCTGCACTGAAAACCTGTGTAATGCGGCAGCCATAAGCTTATAGGGGTCCCTGCTAAAATGGAAAAGCAAAGAGTGACAGAGCACATTTGCATGTTATTACCCAGAATCCCTGGCTGAGGTGGAAGCATTGTATGCCAAGAGGTAAAGGGGAATGGCAAGGTTGTGGACTTCTCAGATGTGAATGTGCTCACAAGTGGTCTTTTTATTTCTTTTAGACATTTTAGCAAAAAAGCTATTGCGTGATCTACAGATCAGGTAAACCCCTTGAAGGCAAATGGAGAAAGAAATCTGAGCAAGATTACAATATTTAGCATGAGCAGCCAAGGAACCATCAATGGTTCTGTATTTAAAACAAACTGTTCTGCATCTCCCACTCCATAAGGAATTATTATAATGTCACATCAACATTAATATAACAATTATGAAGGTAACAAAATGGTCTGCCAAAAAGCGTGTGGAGAATGTCAACGCTAACAATGAAATATAAAAGTAGGATGATGGCTTCATGATGTAGGCTTTAAACGTTGTACAAAAGATATGTGATTTAGAAGTCACACTGAGGGTCAGTCATTTTCACAAAATTATCACAACAGCAATTGCAAGCCCTTGAACTGTGTTTTTTTTTTTTAATGGAACAAAATAGGGGATCCCACTCCTTTCCTTTGATGTGATAGCAGGAATACACAGGGCTCACACAGCAAACACGAAGACTTAAAATAAACTTAAGTGCAGGGCTTTACTTTTTTCAGAGAATAAGTTTATGATTGATGCCCTGTTTTGTATTTTAATTTCTCTATAGTATGTCTTAACGGACTTAATAGCGGTAACTGTGTATACAGTGCTTTAGATAAAGATATACAAACACGATTCAGGAGAGGTAAAGAAGCCATAGGGTGATTGAGAGGTTTGCAAGTCATTTTGCGTGTGTTCATGTAGGTCTGCTTCCTACACTATATAAAATAAAACCTTCAGCTCATTTTCATGTCAGAAAAAGATAATGAAAATCAAAGAATACAATTACAGTAAATTGAGCACTACATATAAACGCAGATTCATGCAGCAATTACTTTGTGACTTGTACACAATTCATGGTATACGTACCTCATTCTCAATAAATAGATTTAGCGTGTCTCTCCCTATCTGCCATGGGGGGTAATGCTCAATGGGCAGGTCCACTGTGGTGGTCTTCACTTTGGCTTTCTTGGCTTGTGGAGGCTGATCTGTTTTCTTATCCTTTGTTCCAGTTTGCGATGTCTACAGGGTGAAATAAATTATCCTTTATACTACAGCCTTTCAAAATAATGACAGCCCTCCCAAGGTATGCTAGGTTTTTGTTTTTTTTAATAAACAAAAAGGCAAAGAAACAAGAATCTGACATCTATGAGACCAAAACATCACAACAAGACTGTCAGATTCTCCCCCCCCCCCCCCATATAATCAAATGGAACACAATGACAGTGGTTAAAAATGTGTCGAAAGCTCTGTACCAATCACGTTACAGTCAAGACAGAGCATGCAAGTACAACCACATCTTACACAGGCTCCTTAAGATCGTACAGTCCTGGGAAACCGGTATATGTTCACAGTATGGCTAGGATCCATCATGCCACGGTGCCGGCTATCGCAACCCGATGCAGCGGTACTTACATTTGACTTGAATGGCAATTGCTGTCAGATTGGGCTAAAATGCCACCACGTGGCTTCATGAATCCCTAGTGTATGGATTAATCAAATCTAATAAAAAAAATATTTAAAAAAAAAAGTTTTAGTAACGCACCTCCATTTCATCAGGATTAGTCTTGTTTTCAGATTGCGTTTGCTGGTTTTCTTCTGCTTTAGCGTCTTCTTGATCAACTTGCATTTTCTGCCAATAGAAATTTGGGTCAGATGTGAAAGCACAGATTTTGTGACTTAATAGCTATCAAGTGCCAAAGGTAAGAAAAAGCAGACAACGATATTATACACTAGAGCAGTGGTGGCAAACTCCAGTCCTCAAGCGCCAACAACAGTTCAAGTTTCAGGATATCTCTGTCAGCACAGGTGGCTCAATCAGTAGTCATGACTGACCCACTGGTGGTGAAGCAGGTATATGCTGAAAACCCGACATGTTGGTGGCACTGGAGGACAGAGTTTGCCACCCCTGCACTAGAGAAACTGCATCATGCTGCCCTGACTGACCCTTTCAAAGTCAGATGGAACTACAACACATTGCAGATTAACCCATTCTTGGAAACACAATCAACACTAGGTTTACTCCCAATACATCTGCACTGCCCAAGCAGTATAGAAATAGCACCAATCAAGAAGGTGGGATATCCACTACCTCCTCCTCCTTTGCCGTCTGGTCCGTTTCCATGGGCTCCTCGCTTTCATCAGTTTTATGAATCTCGACAAGAGACGCACTGGAGACGCTGAAAATTCCGTGGATGTTCACGCGTACTTTCACTTTCACCTTGGAGCTGGAGCCATCAGCCTGAGAGACCACCTTCTGAACATGAAACTGACCTAACAACCAAGAAACAAAAAACAGAATGTGATGAAATTGGACACACGCAAAGCTGCCTCGCTAGGCATCTGTTCCTCTCTTTGTATCAAAACAAAACGGAGACGTGATGCCCGCTCGACCTTGAACTCTCAGTGGAAGTTGAGGTCAGTGGACTAGGGAAAACTTAAGGAAAAGAAAAACACTGTCAAAGAGGTGAATCAGGAATGAGGATGTATAGGGTAATTGGTTGCCCTAGGGCTGGGAAGCAGACTATCCCCAGTGAGTAATGAATAGATAAATGGACAAATATAAAAATTAATATTTAATAGTAATGCGAATAAAATAAATTGAGGACGGCTCCCCTGAGTAGTTCCGTGGATTAATCATATCAGTATATACGTATTCCTTTCTGTAATTTAATCAAAGACAAAGTCTAAATATGACTGCTGATGGGCATCTATGATTATATAACACATTTGACGTCAATTTGAGTAATGTGAAAAGGACGTGGCCATGGGATAGAGTGGTCGTAGAAATAACCCTATATGTGGTGCCCACGGTACCAGGATAGGGGTGGGTGGGTGCAACTTATCACAGAGAACCACTAAAAAAACATAGCGTCCTGTAAATGCCACATAATAGCGGTCTGCTAGCGTACTCAAGATACTTGCAAACGTAAAGTCAGGTGCGCTGTAGTGTGGCCTCGGTGTATCAGTACCGGCTCCTCCCAAAGGAGCAAGTGTTGCACAATGCCTGGCGTCATGCAACGCCTAACCTATGCGACTATTTAGAGCAAGATATGCTAGCGGACCACTACGTATAGAGTAATTTCTCTGACCACCCTATCCCACGGCCATGTCCTTTTCACAGTCATTGTCTTCAAATGTGTTCTATCATAGATGCCCATTAGCAGTCAGACTTTTTTTTCTGTGATTTGATCATAGACGGAATACTTACATACTGATATAATTGATCCACAGAACTTCTCCTGTGTACTGTGTCCTCAATTTATTTTATTTGAATTACTTAAATATTTATTTTATATTTGTCAATTTATCTATTCATTACTCACTGGGTCTGCTTCCCAGCTCCAAGGCAAATAATTACCCTATACATCCTCATTCATGATATTTTAACTCGGCCTATTATTGACCAATTTACATTTGTAATTTGGGCAACTGAGTGAACGTAATCTGGGGCCATCCTGCCCATTTCTCCAGAATAGGAAACACCCCTTTGACAAAGGTTTTCTTTGCCCCTCATTGTAACCTCATTCAAGCTGCAGATCAAGCAATATCCGACATGTTTTAATTAATAAATCAGTTCTGTACTATGAAAAAATAGAAATAGCATTTTTTTTAAACAACTCTGAATTACATTTTTAATGTATTACAATGTAACAAGCATTTTTTGTTTCTATGGCAACCATTTACAAAGTCACATCTCCTTACTCTTCTGAAACAGGCTCCTGGCACACACCTTTTTGAACTCGGCACTCTCTCCAGCAGTGCACCAATTGTATCTAGTGACTGCCTGGTCAACTTGACCAATTACTTATTGTGTGGATTGTGTTGTTGCACATATTACATGCATAAAAAAAAATTAAAATAAACGGCAGCTTGAAATGCTGTTTAATACAGAAAGGCACACTGTTTGGGTCAAACATATTGGAGTTTTGACCTAAAATTACAATTTCAGCATACACATGGCATTGTACAGCCCTGGTGACACGACACCCCCAGAAAAGAGCACAAAGTTTTGAATAAAACAAAGACCTCATTTATTGTATGCTGAGAAACTAGTCAGGCATGTCATGAATATGATAACTACCAATAAAAATTACAAAAAAAGAAAGATCCCAGACATTGCCAAAGTAGTAATCTTTATAATCTAGCAATTCTACCAATCGTGGAAAATACTGGCTATTAAGTAGCATGCAAAACCTATTATTGGACAAATACCAGAAGTCTTCATAAATATTATCATGGTGTACAAAGCTATAACAACGTCACAGGTCTCTTCCATCAACCCCTGCCTCTAGCTGGGTGCTTTGCTACATACAAGAAAATGTGCATCATTAGGATCTCATACTATTAGTGCTCTTTCATTCTATCCAAGACTAGGCTCAAGCCTAAAGCCCCACTACAATCCCTGACTGATATCACCCAGTTGCTTGGCTCAATTTACTCCCTGAATGAGAAGAGTGAGCTGCTGCTAGTTCTTGGGGGATTTCAACTACAATTGGGTCGACCCTAAAAAAACAAGAAAATCCAGACAACTCAATTCACTTAAAGCTGCAGTTCAGTTTTTTTATTTATTTATTTTTTTACTTCAGTAGTTTCATGTGGGCAATCTCTAATTACCTAAAGAACTGTATAGCTGCAGGTCAATTCGTTCTCCATGTATTGATCGGCAAAATTTGGTGACATAATTAGTGAAGGGATCTGTTTCTCTTCTGCTTCTTTCTCTCAGTGGAAGCTCATGAATATTCATGAGCACTCCTGCACTGACATGTGCTAGAGGGAGGGCAGGGCTGACAAAGGGGTGTGCCAGGGCTTGTGACAGGACATGAAGGGGCAGTGCCTTAGCAAATGGCTGTTAAAATAGAATACAAGAAAATTGGTCTTTCAAAGTTGTTTTTTTAAAAACAGAAAATGCTAAAAGTATTTTTTCTTACTACAGAACTGATTTATTAAAAAAACCACACATGCAGGATATTGACTGAACTGCAGCTTTAAGCAAACGCAACTAATTTCCCAACCCACACGGATAAACCTGAAATCGCACAACCATTCCTTGTTAGACTGGATTCTCTCCTCTAGTCCCAGCAGAATCCAATCCTCTGGCATCCTTCCTTACATTTTCAGTGTCCATGCAATAGTGTACTGTGTAAGGAAAATTAAACAGCCCCAATCAAGCCCTAAAGTTCTCCTCACTAGAACATTTAGAAATTTTAACCCACAACAGTTTCTGGCTGATCTTACCAACTGCCCTTGGTACAGAATCGACTTAATTCCCAACCCCGCACTCTACTATTTCCAATCCAAGTTCTTAACACTCTGTGATACCCATGCTCCACTACGCAGAATAAGGGTACGTGGACGCACCTTCCGTGGGTTACAACTAACCATATAGCGCTCAACCATGGTAGGGATGCCTTTTAGAAAAGCTACAAAGTAACTGGCACTACCAAGGATCTTAAATCACTACAGGTGCACAAGGCAAACAAAAAACGCAAAAGCACAATATTACTCTGACAATCGTCACCAGAATACATCAAACCCAGCTTACGTCTGGAAGGTTATCAACGATACATTCCAGTCTTCTAGGCATCAACAACCAAGTAATATCACTAAGGAGGATATTACTCTGATAAATCTCACCGACATTGCAAATGCATTCAATGAATACTTTGTGGGGTGTGCTACTAACTTATTAGCAAAATGTAACTCGAACTACATACATGAACCTCATTCTGGAAGTACCCATATAGCCCCACCCTCTCCCAACAATGCCCACAATTTTCAATTTGTCCCAGTATCTGAAGAGGAGATTACACAAGCGCTCCTCAAAAGAAAATTAAGCAGCCAATGTGGACCTGACTTACTGCAATCTAAGTTCCTACGACTTGGTGCTCCAGCCATTGTCAAATAGCTTGCTTCCCTAATCAACACTATTTTGTCTTTGGCCATATCCCTAAGACCTGGAAAACTGCCAGAGTTTACCCAATCTTCAAAAGTGAGGACAAAAACACTGTCTCAAACTACAGGCCAATCTCTATTCTCCCAATAAAATCCAAAGTCACGGAAAAGTGTGTTCACTCCCAATTAAGCGAATACTATATTGAGACAAATTTCCCTAGCCAATTTCAATCAGGCTTTCGCCCCAAACACTCCACGGTAACTACCCTGCTAAAGGTTTGCAATGATATCCAGTGTGGAATGGAACGGGGTCAACTCACTGGTGCAATGTTCCTAGATTTTGCAAAGACTTGATACTGTTGATCATGTTATCTTGCTTAAACTCCAGAGCTCTGGAATAGGGAAGCATGCTTTAAACTGGTTTCATGCCTACCTATCAGGTAGATTCTAACATGTGTCTCTCGAGCACTAACTCCAACCCCCTGGATATCACCCGTGGTGTCCCGCAAGGTTCTGTTCTGGGGCCCCTACTCTTAATGTTCATTAATGATTTTCCTACAGCTTGTAAGGGAGCTTCAATACACATGTATGCAGATCACACAATCTTATATGCACACAGCCATAGCCTGTCCAACCTTGAACACATACTTCAATCTGACAGACTTTAAAAACAGTTTGTTTTGGGAAATCCAATTTTTTTTTTAACACTGACAAGATTAACAATGGTATTTGGGACCAAGGCTAAATTTCTAAAAGTTCCTATGAATGAGCGCCAGATCTGAACCAACACTAATACTATCCCAGCCCATGACTAGTTTCAAATATTTGGGCATATGGTTTGACTCCCATTTAACTTTTGGGTTGCATATTGATACCGATATCCAAAACCTATGCCAAACTAGGTGTACTATATAGGAACACATCCTCTAAGTCTGCTGGTCAGAAAGCGTATCACACAGCAGTTGCCAATTATAGACTATGGAGACATAGTATATGGCACAGCAAACTAAACACACCTTGGAAAACATGATACACCCTACAACTCACTATGCCGCTTTGTCCTCCAATACAACTACAACACACATCATTGCGAACTAGATTGGTCATCACTTGAGTCTAGGTGTAAAGTTCATCTTTCTTGTGTTCATATACTTTCCGGGCAAGCTACCCATCTACCTGAACATGCTCCTCACCCTAACCACATGCAGCACTTCTCATCTGAGTTCTGACTCCAAAAGACTGTTCATGGTCCCAAGGTTCAGCAAAGTATCCGGCTGCTCCTCTTACCGTGCACCCCAAAACTGGAACAATCTACCGGAGACTCACAGCCACCACCAGTCTAAGTTTTTTCAAAAGTAAAGCTGTCTCACATTTTAATCTGATCTGTAACTGTAACATACAACTATAATATATAATAACTTTAATGTGCATGCAATGTTTTGTATATAATGTATAACCCTGTTCACTTAATGTAACTATGTATTTGTAATCATAACTATGCCCAGGACATACTTGAAAACGAGAGGTAACTCTCAATGTTTTACTTCCTCAGGAGATACGTTAGTATCTCAAACATTACTTCTTTGTCTCACGCTTTTTCCTGACACTTGCAGTGTTGTCACTGGTTTCTGATTTTAGTGACAGGTTAATAATAATCCTGAAGAGGAGTAGTTTTAAGAGTGACGCTCAATATTCGTGTGTACACAAAAACATCTTGATAGTAGAAGAAATAGTCCAAAAATAGGAACACTATATTATATCCATAGGCTCATATATACAATAACCATTTAAGGGGGCGCAAAATAAAGACCTAGCGGTCAGTCTGCCCGACTACCGCAGAAATGGTCAATAATGCACACCCCTCTTAAGGTATAAACATCCCCATTTAGGGTCAGAGGTAAATAAATGAGGGCTATTGCCCATTTGTCATGGTGCGTTTGTCATGTTCATCTCCTTGTGAGTTTATATATTAAACATCCTCATTTTTATTTTTGGAGTTTGCCCGTGACACTTATTTCTTCAAGATTCTCTCCAGTTGCAGTGCACCTTTGCTCTACTCTACCACTAATAATAATCCTGGAATGCTTTGATGCGTGCATACGAGGGAATGGCAGCAGTCATTTTACATTCTCAGCGTTAAGGATTTCAGTTTTGAAACTTTATATATTCATTCATATGGCTTGACTCAACAAAAAGGAAATGCTTTTAAAAGCAAACACACAATACTATAGCATTTCAAGCAGAAATCACTTCTGCTTACTGAAACGTTACACAAATCAAACCTGTGGAAACAAAGTGAGACACCGTAGGGTATTATTGCCCTAATAGTCAAAATAAATATTATGGTTTCTTTTCAGGTGACCAGGGATGTGCCAATGGTACAACATGAAAGAAGCCATGGGCCTTACTTAACTAATGTATTTAAATACCTAAATAAAGTTTCAGCGGTCACAGCAAACTATTTTAGGGATGTAGTCCCTTTTCCCTAATGTAGTCTTTAAGATCTAGAAATGACTTGACTCCGATAAATACTGCCATTTAAGTGCTGTTTCAACACTTGCACTCACCCAACGCAGGATCTGGATAGGGCAAATCCTTGGGTGCGCTGTAATAAGCATCCAGAACAAAGGGATCCTTTCTGTAGAACGTAAGCACTTTGGAGAAAGGCGCTGCATGATTCTTCGGGAAGACCTCACAATCACTAGAAACAAATGGACATTCAGTTCGCATTGTTAGACAACACACCTGGGAGCAACCACTTATCTCCTTCACTACAGAGCAGGTAAACCGGCAGGCAGATTACCTCAGAGCTCATAACAGTTCAGTCATTCTTGCAGTACACTGACACTACCAGCCACAGTTTTATAAGATTCTGACCATTATCACAGAAGAGTGCTACACAACAGAATTGTCCGCCTGAAGAGTTTAAAAGGATTGTGCTCAATATTAAAAGTAAACGATTGGCTTATTACACAACCACACGTACATTAATCCAATGTCGTCGTTTGTCAATCTTTTTGCTCTTTATAGGCCAGAATATTTCTGCACTTTCTTTAAAGTATCAAGACTTTCATTGTATCCAATGTCAACAGTTCAAGCTATAATTACAAGGTGAATTTATGTTTATTAGATATGTTTGGGAAAGTTAGAGCCTGTACATTAATAAAAATGCATTTAAAAAATAAAAAGTTATGTGAGCTGAGCACATGCATTGTACATGAAACATCTGTGTTTTGTCACAGAAATTGACACAATTTCAGTGACAAAACCCAAAGAAGTTTGACTTTGAACGTAGGGGGGGCGGGGGGGGTTGTGTGTGTCTGGCCGCTTCTGCGCATGCGCAGCCTACGAGGGCGACTGACACTATCCGCTGGGCATTTCTCCATATACGTAAGCGGTGCGGAATACTTTTGCACATGCGCACGGTGGCGAATGCGGCTTCAGTGCATGCGCTGGGAATGGTATTCAAATCAGGTCTCATGCAGTACACAGTTCAGTCAGCACTGTTCTATGACGTCACTTCCGTTACACATTTTCATTCCCAAAGAAGGTGATTTTGTCCTATGGAATAGTTCGTGCAAGCAAAGAAGTTTCACTTCAAAAAGATGAAAAAATACAATGTAACCTGTACCTGCTGAAAACGGTCTGCAAGACATTTTGACAAGTGCCAGATTCTCACCTTAATCCTTCTTCTGCTGGGGAATTCCACTTCAAGGATATGGGGTACGGTACCAGATCAGTGATGGAAAATTCTCGCACTTTAAAGGCTGGGGACAGGATTGCGCACTGGAACAAGGAGGAGACCGCATGTTGGGGTGGACATCATTTTTTTGTGCTGGGTCAGGTAACTTTGTTGTGCCAACAAAACCCATGTTGTATAGAAATTTACCCACTGCTGTCTTCTCTCAATGTAACATTTAAATGTAGCGGATTGGCATCTTAAAATATAAGGTACATTTAAATGTAATGGTCCTTCAGGAGAGTTTGAAGGTTAGTACAAGGTTTACCCAATGTTATTTTGTGATAAAACTATCAATCTTCAGAACTAGAGGTAAATAGTTGACTAAGAATATTTCACTCATTATGCACCTCTCATAGTTGCTATACAATGGACAAAAACAAAAAATTATACAAGTAGCGGATATGCTTGATTTCAGTAGATCTGGAGAAAATGGAAACATTCATATTCATCTGGAGGCAGATTAGAAAAAAACAAAATCAACTTTAGGGGCAATTGAATCTAAGATTACACTGGGAACATTTTGTTTGAGTGGCTACATGGGAATGCACATTTAACTGCACTCCAGAATAAATTCAATATATGCACTCACCTGCAATGCACAGCCTCTGGTCACAGCTTCGTCAGCATTCAAAGTCGTACTGACTTCTTTGCCAAAGAACTTGATGATACGCTCTTTCACGGAAGGGATTCGAGTGGCACCGCCAACTATCTCTACAGCATAAACATCTTCTTTCTTCAGCTCTACGTAAATGCAATTTACAAAGTACTTACAATTGGTTTATAATGAGTGTATATATATATCTATATATCTATCTATCTATAGATAACAGCAGGCACTTCAAAGGCTCCAAAGAAATAGGTGCTTGTTCAACAAAAATAACAGGAAACCAGGTGTCCCACCAAGGAGACAAAAAACAGCACTCAAGGTATATTGCAAAAGTGTATTTGAAAAAAAGCAGGCACATATAAATCCAACGTTTCGGTCCTGTATAGGACCTTCCTCAGGGGCGTGCTGGAGAACACTGCCCAAGGAAAACATATATACCCATCACCCACCTGTGTGCATAATCAAGAACCAGCTGATTGTAATTAAAAACGGGAGTACTGTAGGCGCATGGGAGCCCTGTCATCACTGTGCAGCAGCTCAGCCTCACCACTCCTCTGAATGATAAGACTCTTTGACACCAAAACCAAAGGACTTAATGCGGACATGGGTTTTCTCACACCCTATCAAAATTGCTTGTAATTATCCTGCTTGCCTCTATTCTTATTCACACTTTCTCTCTCCCCCCCTGTATTCCTACCCCTCCCCACCTTTCTTTGACACCGTTCCCTGGCTTCAAACACATTTAACACCCTACCTTATCTACAGTAAATATCTGCTGTTTTTTTCCCTCTCTCTACACTGTTTTAGCCATTGAAACCTTTGTATTTCAGTATTGCTTGACCTGAAGAAGAGAGGATAACTCTCGAAAGCTTGTCCTATGACATAAATTGTTAGTCCAATAAAAAAGGTATCACCTAATACTGAAGAACTCATTTATTCTGCACTATCGCAACTGGACTAACACGGCTATATATATATATATTTATTTTTTTCTTCAATAAAACTTGCAATCTCACTTAAAAAAAAAAAAAAAAACCCCAACTTAAAGCTGATAAAAGGCAATTACAAGACGCAAAATGGTTTTTCAAAAGAACACCAAACATTACTACTTTTTGTTATAGCAATAATCGGTAGTGTCCTTTTATTTTTTTTCCATAGAAATATTTTTGTTTTGTTACCTTATTGCAAACAAAGGTCCCCAGAGATGAACTGCGGCATAAAAAAAAAACCCTGCCCCCTCTCCAGCTCTCAGAGTAGGTGCTGCTTTATGGCTCAAAGTAGGAGGGGGTTAATGCATAAACTGCAAAATTGAAAACTGGATTCTGCATGTGATAGTTCTCCGAGTTGCAGGCCGATACTGGTGGCCATGTTTAATTTTACATGTAGAAGATCCAGCACATAAAACCTAGTATCTTGACAATCTAGGGGTCTCCACAAGATGAAAATAAACTGTTTCAGCTCCGGAGGAGCCTCTCCTCCCGCAGTTCCAATTATGTCACAGAATTTTCAGTGATGGCGGGACTAGTGCTATGGCTGCCATGTTCTCCCAGAATCCCCTGCATGCCTCTTCCACACTACTGGCTCTACATCCTAAGTACAGAGTGGATGTAAAGTTTATCTGATTCAGATCATGTAATCCCTGGCACCAAAGATTTTCAGAGGAATTGCCTCCCACTTAGAAATGTACAAGGAAATTTAGAAGGGGCATTTTAATGAATAGAAACAGCAGTCTCCATTATAAGACCCTTCCATTTACAGATAATACATTTTGATTCGATTCCTCCCACTAAAGATGTAGTGCTGGCTTAGGTTTTTTTCTCGTCTTTCAAAAATTAGATTACATCCTGGTCATACACAACTGAAATTCTGAAGTAGTTTACAACACATGCAAAAATTTGTTTTCTGAAACTCCAGTAGCTGCACAGGGCATTTTAACGATTAATGGGGCACGGAACATGTACATTTACCGGCCCAGTTGGTCAATTCTATGGGCCCACACACAGGATGGGTGAGAGCAAATGTGAATTCTATACCCGGCTTCACCAAAAGGTCAACACATTTCCCAAGAACTTTAGAATGATAACTGCTACTTTAAGGCAGCCGCATCATCCTTTTTTCAGTTAATTATAAATCAGCAAACTATATAAACCATAATAACAGTTATGGAGCAGTTCTCAGAGCTGGGTTTACTTTTTAAGCTTTAGTTTGAATCAAACCTTTATAATAAATAAAAAAAACTGTTACATAGATCACTTCTATGCAAGTGCGTTCACTTTATTGCAAGTCTAATATATGCTGCATATGTTAATCGTAAAATCTTGTTTTTTCTTGCAAAAATACAGTTATTTATAGCAAAGCTCTATCCCAATCGTCAAATTAACAACTTGTTATCTCTTTTCCTAGCTGCCTATGCTGCATTCCATACCAGACTAATATACAATAGGAAAGTAACCACACCAGAAGAATGGTCATCACTTTGCAGTAGGTGCAACACTACATGTTTAACCTAAACTTAAACCAACATTTGCCAGATTTGTAAATCTCTATGTTTTGCATTATCCCATGGAACAAGTGGAAAAAATGGCAATTACTAATGCAATTATCTATGATTAAGCAAGATGGTGTACAGCACAATACACACCCACATAGCATACTGTGGTAGGATGCAGAGTTCATATGTCACTAAGCTTTTTGCCCAAATAGCATCACACAGTCCTGTTCCATGCACTTACTAGCTTGTTCCAAAACACTGCGCAGCGGTGGCTCAATGCGGGATAGGAAACTGTCACACATCTCTTCAAAATGACCCCTTTGGAGAGAAAACAAAAAATTACTGAAGTTTTAAAAAACTGTGAGAAAAGACTCTTGTAAGTTTCTGAAGAGCTGTCATTGATTCAGTAAGCAAAATCTCACTTTGCTAAAGAGAAAACATGTTTTTTACAGTTAACTACATTTCTACTGTCAATTAACTGCCATTAAAGAACCCAGTAGCCCGGTTCAAACTGTTATGATCAGACACAAACACTGTGAGCATGTGAGGAACTTGGAGAAAACACTGATGATTCAATTAGATCACTTAATGCCCTTCATATAAAATGCCTCAATTGCTAATAGATATAGAAGCAGAAAATGAATCTAGCAAACATAGCAATAATGAAATTGTTACACAGCCCTATATTAAAAAAAAAAAAAAAAACCATTGCCTTTACAAATAATTTCTTTGGTGTCATCACCTGTTCATAGTTCCAGATACATCAATATCATTCATGAAGCATTCAATGTTCAATGGCAGGTCAGATGCATTTGCACTCATCAACTTCTTCAGCTTCTCACACTCCTGAGCGAGTCGCAGCACAGGCCTGATCTTAGACTTTATATCAAGCTTGTATTTCTTGCCAAACTCTTCGCAGAAATAGCCAACCAGGACGTCATCAAATTTCCTGCCGCCCAGGGTAGAATCGAAGGCAGTAGCCAAAACCTGCGGAGATGTAGACAAACATTAAGGCGTTTTAACACCTCTCCGATTTTGAATGCCCTTTCTGCAGCTTGAGTTTGCAGTTTCCAAATACCATAGGCCGTTAGACCAGCGGTGCGCAAACTGGGGGGCGCAGGGTTTACAGAGGGCGCGCTTCCTGAAGGCACTTAAATTAAATGCCGGGGAAGCGGCGAAGGCCTCTGTAAACTGCACTTAGGCTGCGGTCCCAGTGACGGGCGTGCGCAGTGCGTTCAACCTCCGCTCCCCCAGTCAGGTCGGTCTTGGTTAGTACCCTATCGGGCACCTTTCCCCTGCGTGCGCGACAGGTTTTCAGGCAGGGAAATTTGACCTCAAAGTTTGCGACAGAGGCGTGGCCACGCCCCCGCCGGCAGTTCAGCCAATGATGGCGAACCAGCTGCGGGACGTCATGGCCACGCCCCCACAAACCCACCGCCACGCCCCCTCCAGTCGCAAAACTTCCCTCTCCCCTCAGACCGTGGTGTAACGCTGTGCACGCGCCGCCACCTCCGCCGGGCGCGCGTGCCACAGTGCTGACTTGGGACTCACCCATATCTTGGCTCAGACGGCTTCTGGAAACACGTCGCCATGGCAACGTGACGGCACGAGGCGAGGTCATGTGATGTCAAGTTACCATGGTAACTTGACGGCATAACACCCAGGTGCCGGAGCCGAGGTAAGGGGGGGGCCCGCACGCAGCGAGGGGAACCGAAGGCGGGGAAGGATTGCGCTGCTAGTGCTAAATCACAAGTTGCCAAAAATGGGTTCAGCCTCTGTTCACCACAGCAAATTGCAGACATTATGTTGTCTATAACTGAGTGCATGCAGAAAAACTGGAACGCCATTTGTAAAATGGCAATACATTCATAAGATCTATTAAGAGTCCCCCCCTCAACTCACATGGTCAATCCTTGAACCAAAGTGATGCATAACCACATGTCCTCCTCTTATTTAGTACAATGATCGTGTTACACAAATGTATCCATCTATATCAGCACCAGAAGTAGTAACTAATTGTCGTAAGCGTAAACAGTTACACTGTATTGACAATTTTAAAATAAAAATAATAATGCACAAGGAACTTGCAAAAAAACTAACACTATTTGTTACTCACTTTCAGTTTTCCCTTGTTGAAAGCACATACAGACACTTGATATGCAGAATGTCCCATGTCCACAAAGACCACAATCCTTGGTTTCTCTTCTGGAGCGGGCAAATCTTGCTTATAGATTCCATATGCAAGGGCAACTAAAGGACGAAAAAAAGTATGTGAGAAATCTTTTTCCAAAAGGCATTTTAAATGTGCACGTGGTCCATTTATTTGGTTGACTACCAAGCAGGGTTGTTATATTGAAGTTTTTATAATAAGGGATGCCGAAATCCAGTATGAAAGTGACATAATGGGGGATAAATGGTTTGCAAATGCTTCAAGCTGAATGGTATCTCCCGCTCGTCCGCTATGTTATTTGGTTTTTATCATCTCTACTCTTGGCCGGGGGGACTGGGGGGGGGGGGGAAGATGTGCATTGAAGTAGTGAGTAGTGGTGGGGAAAAAAAAAAAGTAACACCTATATGGGTGGGGGTTAGGGTATTATGAGGTGACGAGGCAGTGTCTATTATTTCACTAATTTAGTAAGGCGACAACTATCGGAAAAGGCAACTTTCACACTCAAGTAGAAATTAATGATGATTAATTTTTAAGTTCAGGCATTTCACAAAGGCACTAAAATATGGGACAATTACGCATCCCGACAGGCCTTTCTGGGACAAGAATGAAAAGGCACAATCCCAGAAATATGGAACGTCTGGCAAATATACTAATAAGTAATCCAAGCGGTTAACAGCATTAATTGATTAACCGGTGGGATCACTCTGGTATTGCCCCTCCACTCCACACCATGTGATGTAGGATGACAGTGCAGAAGGGATTTCCCCTTCCCTATATATAGCTCCACCCAATGTTCTAGAAACAAATACTGAGAGCCTCGCTGAGCCCTGTAAATATGTTTAAGTGTATAGTTACATATATTAAGAGTGTCCTGTCTCTGTTTATTATTGTCAGTTAAAGAACTGAAAGATTGTTCTCATGCAGGAAGAGGAGTGAGCATGTGTTTAGGAGCTCTCAGAATTGCAACTCCAGAGCATAATCTGATCTGCCCCACCGGAAGGTCCTTGGTCAACTCCTGATCCAATACGCATTGCCTAAGCATGCGGCAAACATTAATGGGATACTGATCCCAGAAAGCAGAGGATTCCTAACAGGGGTCACTTGAGATGGTGCATTATTGATACTATGCAGGAGATTGCCAATCTAACCAACACTAAAGGAAATAAAGCAGAAGTGTCACCCCAGTGTAGGAGTGAGAGCTACCAGGCGAAGCAGCACAGAGTAATTAGGATTTGCCACCGGTTAATATGTCCAAATGTGAAGTATGTACTTGTTCCTGGCGCCCATCCTTATTCTATCTGCATATCCAGCCCAGCACCATGACCAGGGTATGAGATACTGAGCACTGCCATGTATGCAGTCAATTTGATGTAAACTCCTTTAGAGCCGGGCAAGGAGGATTACATGCAGCTTCATAAACATACTGGAGTTGCAATAAAGTGTACGGAAAAGCGGGTCTAAAAGAATATACTCGAAACAAAAAACGGTCTAAACCAAAAAAAATTAAAAACAAAAGTCACAAAAAGACAAATAGTTTGTGACCTCCTCTTTGACATAGGTCCTTGCGCCCGAAATGCGTCACAGGTGGTTCTTGTACCCTATTTTGCATGTCTTTTGTCCATTCCCCAATAAATTAGTTTTTATTAATTTTGGGTGTGCCGCTATCCCTGTCCTTTCCCTGCTTGCTGTGCTCCACAGCCCTCCTCTGAGGATTCTACTACTGACAAAAAGAGAAATAGTTTGACCTAGTAAATGGACTGAGACAAGTATTGACCCCAGTACATACACTTACCTTTGAGAAAATGCATTTTTCACAGAAATATTAATACCGGTATAATACAGAGCATCTGCACTAGCCATGGAGGTTTAATGTTTAGTATTTTGGAGCAGATTCTTCCAGAACTGGCATGAGTTAGCACACCCAATCCGGTGTTAACTCTGATCGTGTATGCTAACCCCTACTGGCTCTTGATGCATGTGCCCCCCTTTGAGAAATGCTTCTCTCCCACACCCCATTTTGTTCTTTTAAAGTGTAAAGGTACAGTATAAAATATAACTAGTCTTATGTCTCGAGTAAAATCTTTGCAGAATCTAATTTCCATTCTGCTATTTTACACAGGCAACATGCTCAGACACTGCTAATCAAGACAAGGTGGTTACAAGTGAACTCCTAGTGAGTGAATCAAGCTACTCTACTAGCATTTCACGTTTTATTCAGCAGGTACATACAAACTTGCTTCCACCATTCATTACCTGCAGTGGTTTCATTAATCAACCTTAAGCAGTTGAGACCGGCTATCTGTGTGGCATCCATTACAGACCTCCTCTCTGCATCAGTGAAGAAACAGGGAACCTGAAAAGGGTACACGTCAGGAAAGCTGCTTCCACCAACACCTTTCTAAAACTCACAGAAAGGGACCAGTAACATGTCCAGCAGATCACCCATAAATGTTACTCTTTAGAAATGTCATGTGGTTTAACCAATCATCTGCCATGACGACACCTTAATGACATTCACATGGCTCTATTAAACACATGAAGGTTATATTATCCCGATACCTCCCCTGTACTTTTGGGCACAAATTGTTTTCTGAATATTTACTTTTCACACGCAAGAGCTGAAAAAACAATAAGTGGCTCATTTTACAGGGTGGGTTAATCTGTGCTGTCCCCACAAATGTTACTTACCGCCACCACGCAGTCTGCGACAGGCTTTTTTAGTGCATGCTCTGCGGTTTCCTTAAGCTTGGTCAGGAGCATTCCAGTTATCTGCTCAGTGGTAAAGTGCCGTTCCTCTTCCAAATACATAACCTAAAAACGCATCATAACACAAAGAAGCGTCATCTTAATCCACACACAGCCCAAAAGGCACATTGCAGAAGGAAAAAAAAAAAATGAATATTGCATCCTACCAGCACACCTCAAAAGGGCGACTAAACCACTGACCAGTAAACAAAAAGTGAATTGTTTATTCAAGATTTCACTCACCTTGAAACCAGCTGAGCCTGTTGACAACTCGACAACTTCACAAGCAAGATTAGGCTTTTCAGCTTCTACAAATGGATCTGTGAATGCCCGGCCATGAAACCTTTTGAAGCCTTGCAATGTGTTCTTTGCATTTGAAATGACCTATAGGAAACAGGGCACATCATCAAGTCAGCATTTCTGTAAGATAATGAATAGGAAACATTTTCTTGCAACACACAGATTCACACTTCCTATGCAGAGGACACTTAAGGACGGTGTGATTAGAATACCTTAAAGCAGGGGTGCACAAACTTCTGTTGCTGCGCCCCCCTGCATCCACTCCCCCATTGCTTGCGCCCCCTTACCTTCCTGTCGGCGCAAGAGGGTCATGTGATGTGACGCATTGCCATGGCGACGGGTGTCAACGCGGGGGTCGTGTCATCACATGACCCCCCCGGAGTAATTTGACGCCGCGTTGCCATGTCAACGAGTCATCTGAAGCCGGCTGAACCTCGGTAAGTTCAGTTGCAGAGGCCTCACGCGATCCCCCGGCATTTCATTTAAATGCCTTAGAGCGGGGGCGCTCAACTTTAATCCTCAAGACCCACCAACAGGTCAAGTTAAGGATATCCCAGCTATGGCGGCTCAGTCCAAGACTGACCACCTATACTGAAGCAGGGATATCCTTAAAACCTGACCTGTTGGGGGGGGAGGGGGGGTCTTGAGGTGGCCCAATAAACACGAACTTTTTGGCGGGCCGCTGTTTTACTGCCTTGTACATTCGGTTTAAATTAATAGCTAAACCTAAACTAAATAAGGACAAAAGTACACAAGGATAATAGAAACACATTCAAGTATTAAACATTTTTTTTAAACGAAATTTTAAATCCCTGTTAAAAAAAAAATAATCTGAATGTAAAAGGTCTCAATGGGATTTCTGAACTCGCAGTAACCGTTTCCTAATATTCGGATTGATTTTCGAGGTGGATAACAGAAGCAGAATGTGCACACGTTAAACGTAGGTTTAACAAAGTTCATGGCCAACAAAGACTGCTCACAAATTTGGGCAATAACATAAGCAATTCAATTAAATTCAAGTTGATTTGATTCATTTTAATTAAATAGTGTTCATTTTAAAAAGGTATGCTTGTATCCATAAGTTTCCGTCATGTTTTATTCATATTAAGGACTGTATTGTTCCTTCATCGATGCTTCCTTTTCCCCCTTCATCAGGCTGCCATGTCTAATGCAGTTGCAGGTCACACTACGTTTTGATCCTGCACCCCCCTGCCTGCTCATCTCCCGGCTTGCGCCCGCCCCTGCTCGGCTCCGGCGTCAAATCACATGACCCCGCGGTGTCATTTGACGCTAGGTTACCATGGTGTCGCCGAAGACCAGGTAGGAGAAGCTGCAGAAGCCTTGCACAGTTACCCAGCACTTAAATACCTTGGGGGAGAGAACAGAACCTCTGTAGCCACCACACCCCCTATGAAATTCTCCCACCCCCCACCCCCCACCCCTTTGCGCACCCATGCCTTACAGCTTTGGTGGGCAACCGGCGGTCCCCCAACAACTGACCAACTGAGAAGCCCACTCTCTCCTCTCCCAGTGCAGAGATGCTGCTGGTGTAGATTGTAGCTTGTTCCCCGCTCCCTCAGGTGCCGAATGACATTGCTAATCACGAGTTCCAAGTGTAATGACGGTATTAGGAAGCATGCAAGTATAATGTATGTACAACATGTGCGGCCCTTGAGGGCTTAAGGACCGCACATGAGATATATCATATTACCTACCACTGCCTTAGAGTAAGTGTGTTTTTATTTAGGTCTATGGATGAATCTATAAGCGCACCATTTTTACCCAGCTTTATTTATTTTTTTATTTCCAGCTACGAAGATCCCTCTGTTTTCGAGATACTTGCCACTAAATTTGCAGGCATTGTTTTATGGTTTTTAAAGGCAGTCCTACAGGAACCCGCAACTGATGACGTTGCAGCTTCCTATAGGCCCGCAAGATTGTGGCCATTTTGTTTCCCTTTGAGGACTTAAAACTGGTAACTATACCAGTAATATCAGGAGCCTCTATTTCCAACCCTGTGTAATAAATCTATTGAACGGAAAAAAAAAGGGGGGGGGGGGGGAAATTGCAGCATAAAATTTTATACCATGAGGTTTCCAGCGATTGAGCATTGGAGTAGTTATTCTTGGTATATGGCAAATCAGGATCCTCAGCAAGATAACTTACTTGACTTTTGGCGGCTGCACCAACCGAGCGATTCTTCGGGCCAAATGAAATACATGCTCTACAACAAACACAGAAACGGATATTCATTACCAAAGCATTGGTATGCACAGAATTGTAACTGATGGACATTTGTAGAGTCACTAGAAATATGGGATCATACAAATCATTAATTGAACGCCCCGATCTCCCAATCTGTACCATGTGTATAGTAAGGGTGTTTACATACAGATGTAGCAGATGTTACAGCTCCGGTTAACGTGATGTGTCAACGCTTGTACATTATTTAACCCAGCACTATTTAAAACAAGTATTAAGGAGATAGCAAATGTGTTATTTTGTGGTGAGGGGGTAAGAATGTCGGCTACATCTTTTTTTCCACAAAAACTTCAAAAAATAAAATAAATAAAAAGCCTAATTTTAAAGCTGCAGACCAAGCAATATCCTATGTTTTTTTCCCCTTCAGTTCTGAAATAGGAAAAAAAATAATTGTAGCATCTTTTTATTATTATATATTAACTCGGCCAATTATTGACCTATATATCTTTGTAGTTTACGCATGAGCACAGCCGTAGCCAATTACTTATTGTGTGGATTGTATTGATGCACACATTAAAGGGGAAAATAAAAATAACCCAGCGGTTTGTACTGCTGCTTTAACATCTGGTAAATTGCAGGTTTATGATCATTCTAAACGGATTTGCAAGGTACGCCGTGATAGGTATGTGGCTGCATACTTTTGTTTGCATCATAACCTCTTGTATACCAAAAATAGACTGTTGCGGTGAATATAAAACGTTGCCAAAGTGAGTGTCCGAATATTATTCGCTAGAAGTCTGCAACACATCACACAGCACGTCTCAAGGATGCATAGGGGGTTATCTTTTCCATAGCATATCTGCTACATCCATTTGTTTGACATGAATAATTAATTAAACTATGCATTATATTTGCAAGATCCAACTTGTTATCCCAAATGCTGGATGTAACATATCTAATTAGTTGCTCATGAAGTCACACCCAAAATACAATATCCCAACACGTTCTCCACCTGAATATGCATTCTAGAGAAAGTTTTACTGTACAATTTCACTTAAAAAGTCCTAATGTGTTTTAGGTCAATTCATTACATTATTAAAGCACTGACTTGACACAAGTAGGCGAGAACAAGTCGTGTAAACCCTGCAATGTGACCAACTAGCCTGCCACTGCCAGTCAGAAGGCTTCTATATTGCACCTTGTTGATCCCATTGTGTGTGCGTTTCAACATATCTGCAGGGTCCAACTTTGCCAAGCTGGTAAAAAACAACCTAAACGAACATTTCATATGGCCGAGAAGGTTTACTGGTCTACGAAGTGGGACTGTGCTCCTAAACCATATGACAAACAGCAGATTGTAAAGGTACAAACTAATATGGTTTGCTTAGATTGATAAGATGTGGAATACAAACTGAAGACCAGAGCAATATTTGCTGAAAATGGAAACCTTACTTCTCCAGCAGAAAGGAGAAGGGAGACAAACACAAGGCTTTTTATTCATGTGTCTGAAATAAGTGTCTACAGCAACTTTATTATTTATAGATTGTGATACCTTTCTTTGGACAAACATGACAATTATTCTAAGATGTTGCTGTGCAATGGTAGAACAAGAGTCGGTGAACAACTCTCTGTTAAATATAAGAAATATTAGAAGGCACCAACTTAAGTACAGTAATGCAGGTCCACCATCAAATGTCATGAAAACGAAAACTAGAAATGTACTGTCTTGTCTATTCATTGCTGGATGACAACCTCCCAAAGGTTATTCCAGGTACGCTGGCTGCAACCCTCTCCTCACCATGTTCCTCCAACACATTTTCTAATTTCATTCTCCCATCTTATTTTTCGTCTTGACATTCCTGGGAAATCAGGCAAGCACCATCTTCATACAACGTGCAAGGAGTCTTCCAGCATCAAAAAGAGAATTATGGCAGAAGACTGCTTAGTAAATATGGTCATAAATCACCCCAACCAAGGATATGGCTACTTCACAGCATATTGAGCAGGGGCCTATTAACCTGCATGGGGAAATCAAGACTTCTTGAATGTAATGGAATATTCATACTACAGCAGACTTCTGTACATGGGAACTGCAAATAAAAATGTTTTAATGACAATTCTTTGGCTTCCAACTCCAATATGCTGCATGCTGATAAAGCAGGACTGTAGCTTAAAACCAGCTGTCTGGTTCCATAAGTTATGGGGTACATACCAGTTATGTTGGTTTACATTAAACTTCAACCCACTATTTACCAGAGCTAAATTTGCTGAAAAATTAAAACATTACTTCAGCTTTTCATTCATGGATCTTAAATTATAAAATGTATCCAAGCAACATTTATAGATTGTGATACCTTGCTTTGGACAAACATGAACAAATATTCTAAAAGTATGCCAAGATGCTGCTATACAATAGAAGCAGAAAGAGAGCGTATCCTCTTTATCTGCAACACCCATCAAGGAATGTTACACCTGTACAAATAGACTGATTTTCATTTCATCCCTGCAAAACCATTCATCATAGAAAAGGCCTCAAACTTTGGTTATGTGCAATGCAAACTCAGCTGCAGACCAATAAATGCGCACACACACTATTTCCGGTTTAACACTACAAAAAGGTCTGGCAAATCGAAGTCACTTCTTTAAGGCTGCTGTCCAAAGAGCAAAAGGAGTGTTTAAAAAAAAAAAGGAAGGAAGGAAGGAAGGAAGATTTTTCCTTCATAAGGAGTCACTGGTGCAAACCCTAGATCACCAAGGGAAAAATGAAATGGTATTACTCCGGATAACCCAAACACCTGTGACATTGAAAGAAATCCACACACATCCTACATACAACCTGAGCAAATAAAGGTGCCACCGCAGTCAGAAAAACAAAAATGGCAAGCAATGCTTTTTCTGAAACCATGCATACATCTGACATGACAGACCTCAGAGGCAACTAAAGTATCATTATGTTTGGTAGTGTTCTCAGAGCTGAACATACAACGTGGGAAACTGTAATGCGATCTTGCATCCGCCCCCTAATGAAAACATGATAGTAACAATTAAACTTTATGCAATAAAAGTTTATATGAGCAACCCACCTAAACTTCCATTATTATTTTTTCATACATGGTTGGAATGAAAGGAGGGGGGGGGGCTTGGAGATACCTAATGGGAACAACGTTACAGCTATGACTGGCAGGTTTTTAAAGGGGATTTCACCACCAATCCAATAGCAAGTCACACCCGCAGGTGTTCCAGTTTCCCTTTTGGTCTAAGATTTGGCAGCAGTTTGGTTTCTCCTGAGGGAATTTAAATTTGATAATTTGACGGTAAGTATCTTGGGAAAACAGTGGTTCTTGGCACAGAGGGGCCCGCGGTTTTATGATATATAGAAGATGCTGCTTGCTCAACCCTTTCAGTGCTGGGTAGATTTGTAGTTCTTTGTACAGGGTTTTGACAATCTCTGCTTCAGCACAGGTGGTTCAGTCATTGACAGCCACCTGTGCTGAAGCAATGATATTCTGAAAACCTAACGCGTTGGTGGCTCTTGGGCTGGAGTCGGCCACTCCTGCTGTAACATTTCATATGGTGCAGGACACCGAAATCCAGAATAAAAATAATGAAGACATCCTATGCTTTAAAGTCAATAGGCTAAAAACAACAAGGGATAAACCCAGTAAATTAAGATTTTATATCAACAATAACAAATTACAACCGACACAGCTGCAATTGCTATACCACCCAGCTAATTAGATGCATGCTTTAGAAGAGTGACAATAGACAATCCTCTGCTTCAATGAAGGGAGAACAGGAGAAAGGCTCCAACTCTAACTGACCTGCAGTCACATGACAAGTTACAAATTAACCGGATCCAGTGAGAGATATGAACAGCCGATTTTCTAGGCGTTCATAGGGGTGTCCATTGGAGCCCTGCAAATGAATGATACTTCCTACATAATCTTAATCATTTTAAAGGAATGGACGCAAAAAATATAAGTACTGCAATACATATAGGACTTGGGAGCTCGATATCTATCCAACGCTGCAGTCAAAGTGTGCACTGTAGCATGCGCGCCCGGCGGGGGGCGGCACATGCACAGCGCTTCACTGCAATCTGGGAGAAGATGCTGGAGATTGCGATGGGCGGCGTGGTTGGGGGTTTCCAGGGGCGTGGCCATGCCCTCACGTGGCCGGTATGCCCTCATTGGCTGAGCCGCCGGCAGGAGCGTGAACACCCCTCCGTCGCAACTTGACAATTCAATTTCAATGTCTTTGTGAAACATTGCAGTACAGCGCGGCTGCCCATTCTGTGCGAAGGTGCATACTGGGCCAACCTCATTGACGGGCGGTGTTTGTTCGTGCAGCTCACGCCTCGTAGAAGGCACTGGGACCGCGGCCTTACAGAAGCAGTGTTATGCAGTGCCAGAAGAGCTCATCTTAACCCTTACCTTCCTATCACATTGCATTCATCATCCCCTTTAAGGAATCCTTTACCGCATATCGTCGTTGTAGAGGTAAAACTCATTAAATGCATTTTTGTCAAAAACTCTTGATATTTCTATTGAGAAACTCATTAAGGGCATATTAAGTCATAGGTCAGAGTTACCAAAACATAAAACGTATTAAGTAGGATTTTGAAATTATGTCAAAAAGAATATTTAAATCGCATTTTCCTCAGTGCTCCAAGAATGTAGTTAATGACTTAACACAACAACAATATAAACCCTTATAACCGCTCAAGCTGCAACACATCGAGTTCTTTACCATTCAGACTCCATCCAGATTTTACATTAAAAAGTTATCCCCCCCCCTCCCCACATCTCTTCAAATTCCAAGGAGAAGCTTGGGAGAATTCAACAGAAAAACACAACTAAGTGCAGATGTAGATATCAACTGAATTAATCAAATGTCTTGGCTCCTATGTGATGCCTACTCACAGTGTGGCAGGTTATGGGCACATCAAAACTTTTAGTAATCTGTTCTTTGGGGATCGAGTTGTTGGTACCTCAATGAGAGAAAAAGGGACTATTGCGCAGATTGAAATTGTATACATTTTATATATTATAAGAATTGCAAACACAATATGTGCAGTAATAAAAAACATGCAACACAAAATAGTGTACGGTGCTCAACGCAAGATTATCATCTCACCACCACTGCTTCCTTGGTCGTCATCAGTGGTACCGAACGTTTTGAACTTGTGGATCCAGAAGGTCTCTCTCAGTTTTGTCGCCTCACCTCCAATGTTGCCTCACTTGTTCTATTGCTGTAATTTTGAGCCCTCTTGGGTCCCTTTGATGATTTAGTGTGAAATGGTCTGACACACTATGTGTGGCAACTTTCCTCTTGATGTTACGAAGCTGCTCTATAATACTCGTTCTGATAAGCCTTGTCATTTTACCCACATACTGTTGTCCGCAAGGACATTCTAGTAGATATACTATAAAATCTGACCTGCATGTAATAAGGGTATCTATAGTGTACGAATTGCCCGTCACGTTTGATCTAAAGTTGAATGTATCCTCCACCCTAAACTGACAGGCTCTACAGGTGGTACATCCATAGTACCCTTTACTTTGTGATAACCACCCTTTCTTTATAGATTTAGTCCTTGGTGCACCTGGGGCTAACTTTTTTTATATTCTTCGCTTTCTTAAAATATAAGACAGGGCCCGTCAGAGATATGATCCCTGAGAATGGAATCATTTTTCAGAATATCCCAGCGTTTACTGATGTTCTTTATTTTCTGCGCTTTTCTTTTAGATCCGGTCAGAAATGCAAAATCAAACTTCCTTGAATTCTCTTTTCTTAGCATTAATTATCAATAAATTCTCTCTTTCTAACTGACCTAATCTATGTAAAGCTGCCATTATGGTTCCTGATTTATATTCCTTTTGTATAAACCTATTTTTATGACCTCTGATTGCTCCAAAAATACATTCCTGTCTGTAGAAATAAAGTGTAAATGATTGTTGGTTATTAGTCCAACTGCTATTCAAATTATATGATAATTAGCCTCCAAGACATTCTGCATCTGTAGACGCGTTATCCAGCCAAAAGTCTGCGACGGGAAGTGACGGATTGGAGCCCAAAGAGACCCCAGTAGGGCCGAGATGCTGCTCCAGACCACAGATACCAGCTGGAGGAACGGTGAGAAGACGCGAGGAGCCCAGGAGAGAAAACAGGAGGGCTGGGACTCCGCTCCGGTACCACTGACGACAACCAAGGAAGCGGTGGCGGTGAGATAATCACGATGTCGAGCACCTTACACTATTTTGTGTTACATGCTTTTTATTACTGCACATATTGTGACTGTAATTCTTATTCTTCTTAATATATAACATTTATACAATTTCGATCTGCGCAATGGTCACTTTTTCTCATATACAGGCATACCCCGCATTAACGTACGCAATGGGACCGGAGCATGTATGTAAAGTGAAAATGTACTTAAAGTGAAGCACTACCTTTTCCCACTTATCGATGCATGTACTGTACTGCAATCGTTATATACGTGCATAACTGATGTAAATAACGCATGTGTAACAGGCTCTATAGTCTCCCTGCTTGCGCACAGCTTTGGTACAGGTAGGGAGCCGGTATTGCTGTTCAGGACGTGATGACAGGCGCATGCGTGAGCTGGTGTTTGCCTATTGGGCGATATGTACTTACTCGCGAGTGTACTTAAAGTGAGTGTACTTAAAGCGGGGTATGCCTGTATTGAGGTACCAACAACTCGATCCCCAAAGAACAGATTACCAGAAGGTTTTGATGTGCCATAACAACCTGAAACACTGAGTAGGCACCACATAGGAGCCAAAACATGTGATTAATTCACTTGATATCTACATCTGCATTTAGTTGTGTTTTTCTTTTTTGTTGAATTCTCCCATGCTCCCCCTGAATTTTGAAGAAATCTTGAATCTACTGGGAAGTAGAAAGTCTTCAACCTGTGCTCCCCCTTTTTTTCTCTATATCTACTGGGAACAATTAAGCTGCGCTTATAGTGCCGTCGCGGCAAAACAAATGTATTGCCGCCGTCGCGTGTGCTTATAGTAGAAGCAACGCAACGGCGCGACTGCTTGGTCGCGATCGATGGAAGTCAAGACAATTTGATTTTCTAGCGACCGCAGCATGACGTCACCGTCGCTGGAACTATAAGCGCAGCCTAAGACCTACCAGAGGGTCAGAGCGGGGAGTTACGACGACATTTGGATTAATTCATTTTTCACTGTGGACTAATCACATTGTGTATTTCAAAAATTCACAAAGTTTCTATTTTATTTAAAAAAAATTGTCACTTGAATACAGCACTAATTACATTGGGTGTGTGGGAGCGCCTAATTTTTCACTTTATTGTTTACATCCCCCTAACATCGACACGCCCAAACGGACCAGCTGCAAAACTGGCAGACTCACCTAATTATTATTTATTTTTTTAACTGTACCCCTTATGCCGCTCTTCTAGGTAACTCGCACGAGCACACGACGAAGCGTGTACATGTGCGTACGCCTGCCGCAGCGCGATCGGTGAACTGTACTTCTCTCTCTGCTACTGCCGATTTTTTTAGGAGAGGGAGGCGTGGTGGGGGCATGACACGTGACGTCGCGCGAATGGTTCGGCCTCATTAGCTGAAGCGCTTCATGTGACAGACGTCACGCGGCCATCTCTTACAGAGATAATTTCATTGGTCTCTCCTGGATTCTGCCGCCAGGTTGGTGTTGCAGAGCACTATGCGCATCTTCAATCTAATGTAAGCATTTGTATTGGCGTCACCTGCCATCGCGGTAACTAAGCGCTGCCTTATTCCCTCTAGACCAGTGGTGGGCAACATGATGTACACCAAGGGCTCCACATAATATTTGGACATTATTATAATTTCATGTAGCGTTTCTCTCCCAATGGAACGCAAGGCGCTTCACAATTACAGTATAGTGTGCAGTATGCAGCATTGTATATAGGATTTGTACAGACAGTCCCTGCCCAGTTGAGTTTACAATCTATGATTTTGGTGCCTGAGGCACAGGGAGATAAAGTGACTTGCCCAAGGTCACAAGGAGCTGACACCGGATATTGAACCAGGTTCCCCGATTCAAACTGTGTCATTGTTTACAATCAGTGTCTTTACTCACTCAGCCACTCCTCCTATTGCCCAAAATAAACACTTTGCATATTACACCTATTGCCCCAAATAATCCCTCCCTATAAACCGATCTATATATCTCTGATGCCATCTCCCCACCTCACACAATCCGTTGTCAGCCTGCTCTGAATAGGCCTGTTCCTGTCTCATCACGAGACGGCCTTAAAGTTAGAAGGCAGGAAGGGACCAGGGAGATAGAGGAAGCAGGGGGCAGCAGGTGAAGTCCTTGCTGCCCACCAGTGTGCTGAATCGTAAAATACAAGCAGCAGGGCCTCTACCTTATGTATCAGTTTGTGTTTGTTAGTTGTTATTTGGTGTGTTACTTGGTTTATGTCATGATGGACCCCCAAATGTACCATGCTGCAGAACAGGATTGCATTTTATGATTAAAAGATCATAAACCCACACACTCCACAACTTCCATCCTGGTAGATCTGCCTTGTCTGGGATACCTGCCATTTTCAATTAAAGGCCACATCTGCCAGTTACAAAACTTATCAGAAAATTAATTTTACCACAGTATGATAAAGTAATGGGAAACTATTTTTTTTTTTAATTTCAGGACATTAAAAAGGAAGTCTAATGAGTGGGCCCAAACAAGTGTAATGGCAAATTGGGCTATCATGAAAAGTGTACTTTGTATCTTGTCAAAATAGAATTTTTGCTTTTCTTCTTCGGGAACGCTAAATTAAACCATATCAGCTACTTATGAGCATCTGTTTGACTAATGACTGTATATTTACTTTGAAAACAACCGTGCAAAGAGAACAATATGTATCACATTGGACAGTAGAAAACCACAAGAGCATTTTACCATTAAAATGTTGGTTTAAAGAAATATAAAATACTGATCTTTGACTGTCTCAATCGACGACATTTAACCTTTATTAAATATGCTACTTCCATTAGTTTCGTCCTAAGAGGGGCTGTCAATATAAGTTGAAAGTTTCAAGCCCACATAGGACCTTGTTGAGCCAAGTACAGTGGTGTTTAATAAGTTAAATAACAGACATTTATCCAGACAATATTAATATTTTTAAATAATTTTTTTAAGTGTTGAAATATTCCACTGTTTTCACTTCTAATGGAAGCTGTGAAATGGTGAGCTGTTTGCATAAAATATTCAGATTTAGACATCCGCAAAGGGGCAATCCCCTCCTAGGACTAAGATAAACTAATCCCAGTGAGACAATTAAGGGTTCTTATTTGGGTGATAGGTGTCAGATGTAGGTAAAACAGGCACCAATCGAGATAGATAGAGATAGAGATATAGATTTTTTTCTTCTTTAAGTTAGAGTTAGAAGGGGTTTGATTTCTCCTGGCTGCAACCTTGTGTGATATCACTGTGTTCCGAAAGTGCTTGAACAGCCAGAGTCCTCCTTACATGTACCTTGATTAGTTCTTGGATAAAGGACAGGATGGGATGGAGGTAAAGAAAACATCTGAGTGCCAGACATCCCCATTCAGAGGCCCCTAAGAAATTCAACTGGCCGATTATTTGATTGGGGCAAAAGCTAGATTGGAACCCAAACACTCCACGGTAACTACCCAGCAAAAAGCTTGCCATGAGATCCAGTGTGGAATGGAACAACTCACTGGTGCAATATTCCTAGATTTTGTGAAAGCTTTTGATACAGATGATCATGTTATCTTGCTTAAACTCCAGTGCTCTGGAATAGAGAAGCATGTTTTAAACTGGTTTCATTCCTACCTTTCAGGCAGTTGCCAACATG